>NC_053498.1:36661981-36995731 GCF_905171775.1 Rana temporaria | reverse complement strand
GCCATTTTTTTTTTAAATTTGTAGTGGAGTTCCCCTTAAAATCCGCACCAGACCTGAAGGGTCTGGAATGGATATTTGGGGGGAACCCCACATCATTTTTTTTAAATTGGCGGCGGGGTTCCCCTTAATATCCACACCAGACCTGAAGGGCCTGGTAATTGAATTTGGGGGGACCCCACGTTTTTTTTTTTATTAATGAATTCTCTCTCCATTGCTGGGAGCTGACAATTCATTATAGCTGCGAGTCGGTTTTAAATGACTTTTTTTCCTTCAGAAATTACACTTTGTGCAGAGACAGTTCTAAGTACGGTAAACATGCGCTATTTCACATGCTTACTTTACACCCCCCCTAGTATACGAAATTTAAATGAATATTTCACTTTTATTGTTTCACTTTAGGCATTATTAAATTCACTGCTCCCGGAAAAATGGCAGTTTTTAAAACTTTTTTTGCATTGATACATGTCCCCTGGGACAGGACCCAGGTCCCCAAACACTTTTTAGGACAATAACTTGCATATTTGCCTTTAAAATGAGCACTTTAGATTTCAAACATTCGAGTCCCATAGACTTTAACAGGGTTCTAAAGTTCACACAAACGTTTGGTGTGTTTGCAGGTTCTGGTGCGAACCGAACAGGGGGGTGTTTGGCTCATCCCTAGTCATTAGCTCAGGAATGCTTGGACCCTAGTCTGCACCTACCTAAGTAAGCTCCCCAGGAAGTTGTCACTGTACTGGGCCAAGGCATTTCCCACCCAGCACCTGCACGTATATGCCTCTTGTATGTGAGGTGGGAAATTCCCTGGCCTCAGATGATTGACCCAGTACAGGTAATAGCTTCCTGGCAGGATCACTTAGGTGGGTTCAGGATAGGATCCAATCACCCCTGAGCTCATCCCCCAATCCTGAAAAGGATTAGCTTTTACCTACCTATCTGACCAACCTCCAAATTACACAATCTTAGCCCTGTAATGAGGATGATTTCCTAAGTGCCTTTTAACCACTTGCCAACGCCGATACATGTCGGCAGAATGACACGGCTGTGCAAAGCAACGTACCTGTAGGTCACTTTGAATGTCTGAACGTGCGGGCGGGCGTGCACGTGCTCCATGAGCATGCCTGCGGGTCCCATGGACTTGCCCACGATCATCTCACGGAGAGGCAGAACAGTGAGATGCATATGTAAACAAGGCATTTCCCTGTTCTGCCTAGCAACATGACAGAGATCTACTGCTCCCTGTCATCGAGAGCAGTGATCTCTGTCATGTTCTAGGTAGCCCATACCCCCTACAGTTAGAATCACTCCCTAGGACACACTTAACCCTTTCATCGCACCCTAGTGTTTAACCCCTTCCCTGCCAGTGTCATTTACACAGTAATCAGTGCATTTGTATAGCACTGATCGTTGTATAAATGACAATGATCCCAAAATAGTGTCAAAAGTGTCTGATGTGTCCGCCATAATGTCGCAGTCATGATAAAAATTGCTGATCACCGCCATTACTAATAAAATAAAATATTAATAAAAATGCCATAAAACTATCCCCTATTTTGTAGACGCTATGGGCCAAATCCACAGCCAGCGGCGCAAAATAAGTTTTTTAAAACTTATGTCATTTAAGTTACGGCGCCCTAAGTTGGTGTCGTAATTGTCGTATCCACAGCGCATTTGCGCACAAAATTGCGCCTGCCGTAACCTAAATTCGGAGGCGTAAGGAGGGGTTATGGCAAGTGGGAAGGAAGTGGGCGTGCTTCATTGTAATGAGCCGTGACCCCATGCAAATGAAGGTCCGGCCGTACTGCGCATGCGCGCAGGAATCTGCTGCTCACTGCGCATGTGCAGAACTTTGCTTGGCGCAATCAGTGAGATAGGTAAAAGGCCAAGTGTACTTAGTTTGAGGATCGCCCTGTGCTTAACTAGCTCCAGTCAAACACACTTCATTTGCAAAAGTATTTCCCTGTGTTCCCTTCCATGAGCAATTTGCTTCTGCTCTTAGTTTGTCAGTGTTTGTTGGTAAGTTGTGTGTGATAGAGAAGTGTTGGAGGAGTAGTAGATAGTA
This sequence comes from Rana temporaria, assembly GCF_905171775.1. Lineage (NCBI taxonomy): Eukaryota > Metazoa > Chordata > Amphibia > Anura > Ranidae > Rana > Rana temporaria. The sequence continues at coordinate 36,993,672 of NC_053498.1, read as the reverse complement.
GTTGTTGTTTGTTTGTGATAAGTGTAATTTTTGTTTGATTGTTTCTGCTATTTTTTTTGTTTTGTTTTTTTCTGCTTGGATTTTGTGTTTGGTTTTTGTGTGTTTGTATTTGACTTTGTAGTAGCTGTCTGCTTGTGTGTGTATTTTTGTGTGTTTGTATTTGACTTTGTAGTAGCTGTCTGCTTGTGTGTGTATTTTTGTGTGTTTGTCCTGTGAGTTTTCTTGTTGCTGTGTGGTGTTTGTGATGGCTCCCAAACGCAGGAAGCTGAATTTTTCCCATGTTGAAAAGCAAATCCTTGCCAGGTATATCATCCAATATGGAAGATATTTACATGGGCCTGATAGCCGGAACACCTCCCCGGCCCAAAGGAAGAGGATATATGCAAAAATAACAGATCACATAAATGCGGCGGGGGGAGGGGAGACGAGGACCCCCGCTGGCATTAAGAAAAAGATCAATGATCTGAGGAGCGTGGTCCGCAATAAGGTGGCCAAGCTCACTGCGCATAGGAGGGGCACTGGAGGAGGGGGACCATGCCCCATCCGGCTGACTGAGGAGGAATGGGCAGTGGCCCGGTGTTTCGAGCCAGAGCAGGTGGTGGGCCTGCCTGGTTATCAGTCTGATGTTCCTGTGAGGCCAGGTAAGCTTTTTGTTTTTCTATTTGGTGATTAGCATGTGTGGGTGGGGGAAGGGAACATGTGCCAAGTGTGTGGATCCTCAAACCTGTGATTGTTTGGTGTCTTCCACAGATGACCAGGAGATTGCTGGGCCATCAGGCCAGGCTGCTGCACCACCCCAAAGACAGGAGGCTGTTGAGGAGTCCCCAGGGGAGGGGAGTGGCCAAACCTCCCCTCATGAGGAGGCTGAGGGGGAGGAGGATGAGGGGGAGGAGGATGAGGGGGAGGAGGAAGAAGATCTCCAGATTGGCCGGGAAATCATTATTGCCACAGATCTCATGACATTTGACGATACCCTTGAGGCTAGCCTTGAGGCTCCCCTTGAGGCTACCCCAGAGGCTCCCCCAGAGGCTACCCCAGAGGCTACCCCAGAGGCTACCCCAGAGGCTGGCACCAGTCAGGCCACCATCAGGGGTAGCCCCTCCCACTCCTCCCACAACATGCCGCAACCCACAAGGGTCACTCTATCCCCTCCTACCTGGCCACAAGCCTCAGGGGCAGGCAGGATGGCGACCCAGGAGACCAGGGGGGGGTCTGAGCATCTGCCTGCCAGTCTGCTGAGGGACAATGCCCAGCAGACCCGCAGTCTGGGTGACATCAAAAAAACTATGGCCAAGATGGAGCACAGCCTGGATGTAATGAGGGAGTCACTCAGTGATGTGGCCACCAATTCATTGGGTGTCATCACCTGTTTGTGGTCCCTGCATACCGCCACAACAGGCGTGGGCCAGGAGGTGACTGCCCTCACCCGGGCTGTGCAGGACAACACACGGGCTGGCCAGGCCAATACGGCTGCCATCACTGACTGCCTGAACAGGATAGCAGTGGCCTTGGAGGGTAGGCCAGCCGGAGGTCAGACACCAGGGGAGGCTCCTCCCTCCCCTGCTCCCCCCCATGAAGATACTCCCTCCCCTGCTCCCCCCCCCAATGAAGATACTCCCTCCCCTGCTCCCCCCCCAATGAAGATACTCCCTCCCCTGCTCCCCCCCCGTGAAGATCCTCCAGGTGCCCGTGGCCGTGCCCGTGGCCGTGCCCGTGCTCCTGCCCGTGGGCAGCCCAGACGGAGCACTCGCCGCCGGACTTAAATACCAGGGGTACTTTTTTTTTTTTTATAATTTTGTTTATTATACTGTACTTATGATTTGGTTTATGTGTGTGAATGATGTGTGAATGTGGGGGGGTGGCATTCCTGACAAAATAAGGGTGTCACCCTCAGTTTTGGTGGAGAAGGGATCCCCAGGACCAGGGAGAAGTCATCCTAGGTTCCTGAATGGTGTATGAATGCACAGTGACATAATTGGAGCCGTGGCGGGGCGTTACTGCTCCCAAGTACCAAAGGGGGGGGGGTACTTGGATCTAATCCAATTCGATGTGCATGTGATGTGTCTGTGCTAGGGACCACAGTGGTGTGCATTCATGCATTCTCATTGTGACATAAATCATGTGCGTATCCAGAGACAAAAACATTCTCAATGTGTCATTAATCATGTGCGTTTACTGTGCAAAGCAACATTCTCATTGTCACATAATTCATGTGCGTTTGCAGTGAAAACAAATAATAACATTGTCACATAATTCATGTGCGTTTGCATTGAAAACAAATAATAACATTGTGACATGATTTCTGGCCATTTACTGAGAAAAGATGCCTTCTGCGAGGCGTCTCCTGGCTACTGTGCCCTCAGTAGACCGGGTAGAGTGGGCTAAGGGGGGATTGCCTGGGTGGGGGGTCAGGTCAGCACGTAAGTTAATCTCCAGTCCCCTTCTCATTGCAAAGTTGTGAAGAATGCAACAAGCCCCTATTATTTGGCACACAAAGTCTGGGGAATACAACAGTGTACCCCCAGTCTTGTCCAGGCATCTGAAGCGGGACTTCAGCAGCCCAAATGTACGCTCCACTACTGCCCGGGTGCGAATATGAGCCTCGTTGTAGCGTTGCTCTCCTGGGGTTTGGGGGTTCCTGAAGGGGGTCATCATGTGAGGTCCCAGGGCATATCCAGAGTCACCTGGAAGGGAAAAGACAGGAGGATATTAGTCATGCATGTGCCCCTTGTGATGTCTGCATCATGGGGGGGGGACAGTCATACCTGACACCCATGTCACTCACCAACCAGCCAGCTGTCTCCATACACGTTCTGCTCCAATTCACATGATATGTTGGTCTGCCTGAAGATGTAGCTGTCATGGCACGAACCCGGAAATTTGGCACAGACATGCCAGATGAGGCCATGGGCATCTACGATTACCTGCACATTTATGGAATGCCAGTTTTTGCGATTCCTGAACAGGTGCTCTGTATCATGGGGGGGCTGTAGTGCCACATGGGTACAGTCAATAGCCCCGATGGTCCGTGGGAATCGGGCAATCTGATAAAAGTCGGCCATGCTCTTCATTCGCTGGTCCTCCTGGGTGGGCTTTTCAAATTGACTGCCCATGCGTCTCAGTATTGCAGGGACAACCTGGTGCACACACCTGCTCATCGAGGACTGTACCATCCCAGCCAGACCTCCACATGTTCTTTGAAAAGACCCAGTGGCCAGAAAATGCAGGGTGGCCATAACTTTAATGTGAGCTGGCAGGGCATGGGATCGTTGGGTTGGGGTGTTCAGATCATCCTGCAGGATCCTGGTTAAGTCCAGGATGGCTTCCTGGTTAAATCTGAAGTTGCCAATGACCTCAGACGCAGTCATGCCAAAGAGATCTTGGCGTGGGCGGTATACCCTCTCCTGTGCCCTCCTCCTCCTCCTCTGTGCCCTCCTCCTTCTCTGCGCCTGTAAAGTTGCGAGTGCCGTTATAATCATTGATGGCCCGGGCATTTTGGCAGTCACAATGAAGTCCAGCAAAGAAGTGTTGGCAGCTCTTCCTAAATGGTGTTGCTTCAGCAGACCTTTACAGGGCTGGTGTAAAATTAGGGCTGCTTTTATAAAGTCTAATTTTGCTCCAGAAAACTAACAGGTGCGTACAGGGCGTTATCTACGGTGCACAGGGCGTAATCTACGGCGCACACACTTAATTTTGAGGATCGCCCTATCTCCCTCATTTGCATCTTTGCCTATCAAATAAAGCGGCGTGACTAGCCTAATTTGCGTCAGAGGATGCGCCGGAGTAATTATTTTAGGTAGGACGGAAAAAACGTATTTTTCGTTTTGAGGATCGGGCGCAAAGATACGCGCGGAGTAAAATTAGAAATCTCGAGTTAAGTCGGCGCATCTGCTTTGTGGATTTGCCCCTATAACTTTTGCGCAAACCAATCAATATGTGCCTATTGTGATTTTTTTTTTTTACAAAACTATGTAGAAGACTACATATTGGCCTAAACTGAGAATGAAATGTGTTCTTTTTTATATTTTTTGGGGATATTTTTTATAGCAAAAAGTAAAAAATATTTGATTTTTTTCAAAATTGTCGCTCTTTTTTTGTTTATTGTGCAAAAAATTAAAACCGCAGAGGTGATCAAATAGAACCAAAAGAACGCTCCATTTGTGGGAAAAAGTGGATGTCAATTTTGTTTGGGTGCATCGTTGCACAGCCGCGCAATTGTCAGTTAAAGCGACGTAGTGCGGAATCGCAAAAATGCTTTGGTCAGGAAGGAGGTAAAATTCTTCCGGGGCTGAAGTGGTTAAGACTTTAGGTTTTATGTGCTGCGTCATTTATATTATCTTGAATTCAATCACATCTCATTTGTATCTAACAAGATGATGGATAACCCCCAAACACTATTTGTTCTTGATTCTGTGATTTGGATCATGGAGAGAGGCAGGAATACAGATTGCCACACCCCGAATGACACGATCTCTCATGGTTCAGCTTACCTGTCACTGGTTTATTCACACACTCAGGGCCGGCGCTACCACTAGGCGAAGTAAGCAGCCGCTTGGAGCGCATTACCACCTAGGGCGCAACCACAGCCCCTGTTCTGTGTGAGCTCGGCTCTCCTCTCCTGAGCGCTCGTTGTGCGCCGCCACCACTAATCCCTCAGGTGTCCCGCTGAGCGCCCCGCTGCACTGGTACATCTTCTTAGACAGGTCACACAGCGCTGCTCCGGGACTCCTTTGCTCTAGCCTGTCCCTCTGGTGCAGCGCTGTGTGTCTGTGTGTGCAGCGGAGGGGCAGGGCTCAATATAGATGGGAGCCCGGAGCATTGAGAGGAGCAGCTGACCTCCGTGGAGCGGGAGGATGGCGCTGGCCTGGTCTCGGCGGGGACACTGTGGAGCGGGAGGATGGCGCTAGCCTGGCCCCTGAGCAGAGACTGGATGATGGTCGATGATGATGAAGCCACAAACAGCCGAGGTAGGAGGAGGACGGATCCCTTCCGAACTACATTACACTGTCTGTGGAGTGCCGAGTGGGGGTGCTGTCTGTGTGGTGTGTGTGAGAGTCAGGTGGGCCAGTCACAGTGTATGTGTCAGGTAAGGGGGGGTCAGTGTGTCAGGTGAAGGGGGGTCAGTGTGTCAGGTGAGGGGGGGTCAGTGTGTCAGGTAAGGGGGGTCAGTGTGTCAGGTAAGGGGAGGTCAGTGTGTCAGGTAAGGGGGGGTCAGTGTGTCAGGTAAGGGGGGGTCAGTGTGTCAGGTACGGAGGGGGTCAGTGTGTCAGGTAAGGGGGGTGTCAGTGTGTCAGGTAAGGGGGGTGTCAGTGTGTCAGGTAAGGGGGGGTCAGTGTGTCAGGTAAGGGGGGGGTCAGTGTGTCAGGTAAGGGCGGGGTCAGTGTGTCAGGTAAGGGGTTTCAGTGTGTCAGGTAAGGGGGGGTCAGTGTGTCAGGTAAGGGGGGTTCAGTGTGTCAGGTACGGGGGGGGGGGTCAGTGTGTCAGGTACGGGGGGGGGTCAGTGTGTCAGGTACGAGGGGGGGGTCAGTGTGTCAGGTAAGGGGGGGTCAGTGTGTGAGGTAAGGGGGGGTCATTGTGTCAGGTAAGGGGGGTCAGTGTATGTGTCAGATAAGGGGGGTGTCAGATAGGTCACATGTGTTGCAAGGGCAGAGTAAAGTGATGTCAGGGGCGCAGCAGGGAGGGGGGGGGCGCAAAATTAGGATTCGCCTAGGGTGTCAAAGATCCTTGCACCGGCCCTGCACACACTCCTCTACCTTATACTAGTAGATAATTATTGAGCAGATGCGTTCTCGCTATTCTGGCTGACTGAAGTGAAGAAAACAGGTTGTATAGTTGAAGAGACACAAAGTGGCATCCTGGTATTGCAGGTGAGTACATTTGCTTATGCAATATCCTCTCTATCCGCACTCTTAGGCTTCACACTGGAACTTCTGCATTTAGGTTTTCTTAACACAGCAGAAGTTATTTGGGAAGTAGGAACAACTTTTTATGCCTTCCCAGATATTTTTTTTCTGCATGTAGATGTTCCTGCTTCAAAGTATATTTAGCCTTATTCACATGCATTTACTGTTTTTATCGCCGTATAACACGCACCCTAACTTTAATGCCATGTACACACAGTGGCGTCACTAGGGTTGGTGCCACCCGGTGCGGTAAAACATGGTGTCACCCCCCCTCTGTCTAGGCTGCCCAGCACCAAGCAGGCAGCGCACGGGCACGGGGCGCACCCCAAACCAGCCCCTGTAAATGATAGTATAGGGCAGTATAGTGGCAGGTTAGGGTAGTATAGAGTGGTATAGTGGCAGGTTGGTGTAGTGGGGTGGCATAGGACAGGTTAAGGTGGTGTAGGGCATGTTGGGGTGATATAGGTTAGTTTGGGGTTGTATAGGGCAAGTTAGGGTTGCATAGGGCAGGTTGGGGTGGTATAGGGCAAGTTAGGGTGGTACAGGGCAGGTTGGGGTGGTATAGTGCAAGTTAGGGTGGCATAGGGCAAGTTGGGATGGCATGGGATAGGTTGGGGTGGTACAGGGCAAGTTAGGGTGGCATTGGGCAGGTTGGGGTGGTATAGGGCAAGTTATGGTGGCATAGGGCAGGCTGGGGTGGTACAGGGCAAGTTAGGGTGGCACAGGGCAAGTTGGGGTGGCATGGGAAAGTTTGGGGTGGTACAGGGCAGGCTGGGGTGGTACAGGGCAGGCTGTGGTGGCACAGGGCAGGCTGGGGTGGTACAGGGCAGGCTGGGGTGGTACAGGGCAGGCTGGGGTGGTACAGGGCTGGTTGGGGGGGTACAGGGCAGGCTGGGGTGGTACAGGGCAGGCTGGGGTGGCACAGAGCAGGCTGGGGTGGTACAGGGCAGGCTGGGATTGCACAGGGCAGGCTGGGCATGTCAGCAAAAAAAAAAAAACGGGATGGTGTCACCCCTCTAGCGGGTGTCACCCGGTGCGGACCGCACCCCCCTAGCAACGCCTCTGTGCACACACGATCGGTTCGTCTGATGAAAACGGACCGTTTTCATCAGACAAACCGATCGTGTGTGGGCCCCATCGTTTTTTTCCCCATCGGTGAAAAAAAATAGAACCTGTTTTAAATTTGTCTTATGGTTAAAAAAACAATAGAAAAAAACAATCGTCTGTGGGAAAATCCATCGGTCAAAAATCCACGCATGCTCAGAATCAAGTCGACGCATGCTCGGAAGCATTGAACTTCATTTTTCTCAGCATGTCGTTGTGTTTTACGTCACCGCGTTGGACACGATCGGATTTTTAACCGATGGTGTGTAGGCAAGACTGATGAAAGTCAGCTTTATCGGATATCTGATGAAAAAATCCATCGGTTTAGATTCCATCAGATATCCGATCATGTGTACAGGGCATAAGAGGGAAGTTTCAGGAAAAAGCTTTCCACAGCCCCCTGCGTATAACACGCAGGCACAGTTTAGCCTCTATTTTCAGGGTAAAAAGTGAGTGTTATACGCCAAAAAATACAGGATCATGCAAACACAGAACTCTGAATACAGCTAAATTGACTGCATCTAAATGTTTGAATGATAACTGTGGATTTATATGCATTTAGAAATGCCCTTTTATTGTCAATGTTACACATTACTTAGGGTTGACTTTTTGTAAAAAATAAATATATTTATTATAATTATTAATAATTAGGGATGTTACTGATTTAAATTTTTGTGTTCGATTAATCTTTTTTTTTTTTTTTTATCGATTAATCGACTAATTTCAATTATAACGCACATACAGATCCAACTACTTTTAGCTGTCCTCCTTGCAGGCTGATTCACAGCTACCAACCACTGGAAAAATGGATGGCAGGATACAAAAAACAAAAAAAGGCAGAGCTCAAAAGGGAATAGCATTAAAACTTTTATAGTCTTCAAGCAGATAACAAAATAAATATTGCACTGGAGATAAAATCGATGTAGTTACTGTAAGATTGGGGTTATTAGACTCCAGCGATAGATGCGTTTTCCAGTGAGTACGCCAATACAGAACTGAGTTTTTAAGGGCCTGGTAGCCCACTTTTATTTAAAAGCACACAAGTTCACAGATACATTAGCAGCCCTCGCTCCACCATTCCTGCATCTTGCAAACTCAATAGATTAGCCTCCTGGCTTTCAAACTTACCATCCGGCAGTTTCAGGCCTCTAGCTTAGGCCTAAGGTTCTGTTCCTTCAGAACAACCAGTTTCCTAGAGTTAAGCACACACCTAGCTTATTCCTGTCAGCGTCTTACTGTTCTAGCACAAATGACATCTGCCTCCTGCAGACATGCACACAGCCTCTGACTCCACTCAGAGGGATTGGGAGTCCTCCTGACTCCTGGGAACAGACTTCCTGTCTGTTGGGTGGGGCCCTGAGCCATAGTCAGGTCAGAACTAAATAGCCAAACACACAGCTGTGCAATTAATGTGTCTTTCTCTCCCGAATATGGTGTAAACCAGCAATCTTTCACATAGCACAGAGTCCCACCCTCACACTACATAAACTGTGAAAATGGTGCGAGTAATACCAAATGGTAGCAAAAACAGTCATAAAAACATGTAGCTAAGTATGATACTGGTATAAAATTGTATACAACGATACCACTGCTGAATCCAGATGAGGAGGGGTTTACATCAGTCCATCGGCATGTAGATGTCCCATGAAGGGAACTATCACAACTCCCAGTGGATGGCTGTAGAATCCCAGGTTGATAGAGGGAAGTGATAGAGGGAAGTGTAACAGCCCTTGCGTGTGGCAGATAGGAAGGTCCTGCCGGCATGCAGATATGAAGGCACAGCAAAGGAGCCCTTCAGATGGACACATCAAGCCACGCTGGTGTCCATGACATCACCGGATCTCCGACTCCCTGAAGGCCCGGAAGCCGGCGGAGAGGTGAGTACCAATCAAAGGAATTTTGGTCGAACAAAACAATTTTGATAGATCAAAAAAATTAAAGATTAATCGAGGAATTAATAGTTAATTTCCACAGCCCTATAAATAATATAATTATTCAGTATTATTTTGTCCTTTTATATCCCCAGACAATTGCTTGAGAGCCACTGGTACCTGTCTGGTTAAAGACCTGCTGCTTGAGGCTGGATTCACACTTGTGGGGTGCGAATTCCAGCTCTGTTATCTCTGCAAAAAGAGAAGAGAGCTGTTCAGCAGATCATCTCCGTTTTAGCTGCGAATTTGGAGACCTGTGAGAGGGGGAGGGGGGAAGTGTATTGAGGAGAATGAGATAAATCCTGATGAGAAATGAACACATCTGCGAATCAGATGCGTGCCCATAGAAGATAATGGGCCTGAATCTGCACCTGAGCCGCACCGCAATGCCTAGAAAATGCACACGTTTTTTCGGCAATGCGCAGTGAGAATGCATCGCACATATGTGAACCAGCCTCATTGAAATTAATGTATTTAGAAATGTTCTGCGAATTGGATGCGGTTTAAGCCGGGTGTGAACCCGGCCTTAAACTTGTCACACACACACATTACAAACGAATTGGAATTAATTTACAATGAATCAATGTTGGAATATATTTTAAATAAATAATGGATGAATGGGTGAAACATTTATCATTAGATTTATGTGGTATGTAATCTGTGTGTTGGGTTCATATTGTTTTAAATAAATCTAAATATATATTCAAATATTATATAGTATATGTAGTGCTACCCCCGAAGGAGCCGCTGGTTGATTTGGGGATCGGCCTACTAAGTTACCCTGGCAGTGTCTAGGGGTGTAACAGTGAGAATAGCAACAGTGAGTAGAGGTCCAGACATTCAATAAAAAGTTTCAATGCTGTATTGCCAGGCCAAACACGGCCAACATCAACACAATTTGGGGAGATCAAAGTTGATGAAGGAAGAAAAGAGAACCATGCAGTATCAGGCCTGGATATAGAACTGAGCAACACACTGCTCTGCATTGAACCAATTTGATTACATGTCTCCACTCTACTCGGAGTGGGTGAAGTGCCCCCAGACAGACCCCTATGATAGGCCTGGCAGCCGGAGCGTCTCAGGATAATACTGGGAGGAACAGGTCTCTCACACAGAACTGTCTCTAGGGCCCCTGCCACAGGCCAATTTCAATAGAGGACTTGAGTGAATAAGGAAAGAGAATCCTCCCAGTAGACTTTTCTATTAATGGTCCCCGGATGACAGCAAGCATACCTGTCAGTGGTCCGGACACCCGATCCCAGGCTGGGATTCTGTCAATAGGCCTTGGAGCCCAGTGGAACGCTGAGGTCCCTTCTCTCATCAGGATGAGGTTCGCTGCAGAGTTCAGCTCTGGCCAGGTGGGCCGCGCCGGCGGGGTCCATGGATGCGCGTACCCTGAAGGTGGGTACCGCACCTGGAAAGGGGACCCCGTGAAAAAGGACACTCAACACATGACCTCTGTCCCAGATATACCCTCCCCCAGCATGCCCTGCGAGGGAAAACATCCTCTAATTGGCTGCTGAGAGAAGATCTGCTCTGATAGAACCCCTCTGGCGGCAGCTGCCGGCCAGGGGTGGCATTGCACTCCCTGACCGCAGACTGACCCAGTGGACATTTCCAGAATGACAGAGGTCCCAAATTTAAACAAACACTGGAAGGGAGCAAAGTAACTCTCCCTTCCCACTAAATTTAGGCGTAGTGCCCATGCTGAAAGCAAGGGGGCGCTACATATATAAACATTAAAGGAGTTGTAAAGGAATTTTTTGTTTAACTTTACAGGGTATAGAGACATAATAGTTAACTGATTCCTTTTAAAAATGATTAAGGTGTGCAGTGTGAGAGAGACATGTGAGAGGTGGTGAGAAACACATGCAAAGGTTGCACTCCCTGACCGCAGACTGACCCAGTGGACATTTCCAGAATGACAGAGGTCCCAAATTTAAACAAACACTGGAAGGGAGCAAAGTAACTCTCCCTTCCCACTAAATTTAGGCGTAGTGCCCATGCTGAAAGCAAGGGGGCGCTACATATATAAACATTAAAGGAGTTGTAAAGGAATTTTTTGTTTAACTTTACAGGGTATAGAGACATAATAGTTAACTGATTCCTTTTAAAAATGATTAAGGTGTGCAGTGTGAGAGAGACATGTGAGAGGTGGTGAGAAGATGTGTGTCTCCCACGAACTGTCCATCACGAGTATGCAGCCTAAATTTCCTGCCTAAATGCCTAAGTGCCTAAATCCCAGCTTAATCCAGCCAAAATCTTGCTATTGGTGCTAAATCGACCCACTACCCTGACGGAGAAAAAGAAAACATTGTTCTGCTCTACCTTGCTCTACCTTGGGTGTGCCAGTCTTTGGGTGTTGAGCGGTGTTGTGCTGCGGTGTCCCCGTGTTCCGCGCTGTATCTCCGGGGGAGTTGTGTGAGGATGGGAGGACTCCTGCATTGTCCCTACATAATTGGGGTCACCACAGCAAGCACAATAAACGAAAGGTGAACCCGAGGGAAGATAACTCTCAGGCCTCGTACAGACGGACGGACTGTCCGCTGAAATCGGCCGCCGGACCGTTTTCAGTGGACATGTCCGCCCGGAGATTTCTGTCTGATGGTTATACACACCGTCAGACAGAAATCCGTGCGTACACGATCCGCGGTGACGTGGCCGCACCGACAATTATGCGGCGACATGCGCGGCCCTGGAAGGTCAATGCTTCGACGCATGCAAGGGATGGCGGCCGATCGGACATGTCCGGTGAGTCTGTACAGACGACCGAACATGTCCGATGGACAGGCTTCCAGCGGACATGTTTCTTAGCATGCTAAGAAACATTTGTCCGCTGCAAAACTTTCAGCTGGACAAATGTCCGCTGGAAACCTGTCCGGTTGGCTGTACACACGACCGAACATGTCTGCTGAAACTGGTCCGCGGACCAGTTTCAGCAGACATGTTCGGTCGTGTGTACGGGGCAGAGGACGCAGTGAGTAACACACCATACTACGCATGTATTGTGCACGGAACTGTATTTTAGAAAAATTCCCTAATCAATTGAAACAATCATAAATTCGCACTCTGCACTTTATTCTTTCCTCTCACAATACAAGGAAGTGGGAGAGAAGGAGCTGCTCTCTCCCTAGGTGGGGAGAAGAAAGGGAGAGAGAGAGCTGTCTAGCCAAGACTATCTGTTAATGTGTAAAGGAACTAGCCATATTGCAGGATGACCCTTACCCTGCCATTGTTGCAATAAAAGCTGAATAGGACGGAGTGAGTAATTTATGAATCATGACATTGTGTGTGTACTGTGCACGGAACTGTATACTGGTAATCAAGCAATTCTATAATTGACTGAACTAATTTACAAAAGAACAATTACAAAAGCACTAATCAGCACTAATCAGCATAAAATCCGCATATCAGCATAAAATCTGCACTCCACACTTTATTCCTGTATCCCTTCCCCTCACAGTACAAGGAAGTGGGAGAGAAGGAGCCGCTTTCCCCCTAGATTGGGGGGGGGGGGGGAGAGAAAGATGCTGTTTAGCTAAGAATATATATTTTTTTTTTTTGCAAAGGCAGAAAATTATCAACTTTAAGCAGTAAGGGCTGGAAATAACTCTCAAATCAGCTCAAATCACCGGGCAGGTTGCTGAAAGAAAAAAATTATATTACTTTTAGTCCTCCTCAGGAAATGCTGGAATATTTTTACATTTTCAGGTTGGCTACCGGAAGGTTCATTTTTTTTTTAGTATTTACCATTTTTTTCCCTTGCTGAAATTATCAATGCTACCACATTGCTATTTGTATTGGTATTTATGGACTGTAGATAAATGGGAATACCCTGAGTATTACCCTGAGTGTTCAGTAAGGGCTACTTCCCCACGCCTCAGATTAACTGTTTAAAATTGACTGTTTGTAACTTCCTGCTACTATCAAGAAAAAAGTAGCCATGTCAGGCCCACAATCATAACGTTCTGCTAAGGACAAGGAAAAAGATAAAAGTGGGCCAGTTAGTGCAGCAGCTAAATTAGAGAAATATGCGCATACAACAGATCATACCCCAGTCAAAGGGTGTTTACCAGCCCAGACTAAAACATCAGGTGACAGGAAAAGCCAAGGACCACCGGTAGGGACTGTTAAAAATGTTATTGACAAGAATATAGCCACAGTTGATAAAGGGACTGAGATAGATCTAGTATTAGTCCCCACTGTGGAAGGGGGCCCTACATTAAAAGATGTATTTTCGGTGGTCAATGTATGCAAAGGGCGTTAAAGAAGAGTTGGTTTTCGTGCGACAGGAGCTTCAAAAAACAAATGAACGGATAACTGAGGCAGAGGGAAGAATATCTCAAATAGAAGATGATTTGTATACAGTAAAGCAAGGGGTTAAAACAATGAAAGAACAAATGAGCAAGTTTGAGGAAAAGCTGGATGAAATGGAAAACAGGAACCGTAGGGACAATGTGAGATTGGTGGGACTACCGGAAAAGTGCGAAGGGACTAATCCAACAGAGTTCTTGGAAAGCTGGTTTTCAAAGTTATTTGGAAGAGAATCTTTTTCACCACAGTTTTCAATAGAAAGAGCGCACAGAGTTCCTGCTAAACCTCCTCCATCAGGGGGACGCCCACGATCAATATTGATGACATTTTTGAATTTTAAGGACAAAGTAATGGTACTTAGAAGAAGTAGAGAGATGGGGAGCATTATGTGGGAAGGATCGAAGGTTTCACTGTATCCAGATTTTTCACCTCTCCTGCAGAAGCGGAGGGCCAGCTTTATCGAAGTCAAGCGTAAAATGCAAAAGTTTAAATTAACATATGCCTTACTATACCCAGCGCGCTTGCAAGTGGTAGCACTGGATGGGACTTTCTTTTTTGAATCCGCAGAGGACGCGATGAGATGGTTGGAGGACAAAAAAGATCAGCTTGTACTAAAATGACGGAACACTTAGCTTAAAGAAATAGATATGGGGAATCTAAGGAATAACAAGCACTTTAAAAGGGTTGGATAATGGGAGACACACATATCTCAGGGGACACAGAATGAGAATGGAGTGTATCACAATGAGATTAGGAGTGGGGGTGGTATGGGAGGGGGGAAGAGTATGGATGAACCGATCACAACAAAAGTCCACAGGAATTACCTAGGAGGGTGTAGGGAGGGAAGGGGAGTTGGGAGGGAGAGCAGAAAGGGGGGGAGTATTTAAGGGGGGAACATGGGGGGAAACAGAAGGGTTTGACTACACTGAGAGGAAAATATGAACATACACAAACGATACAAATACTGGTAAAAGGTAAATTAACACAGACAATAGATCTAACAGGAGCATATACAGATGTTACACAATATAATGATAGAGCACATAGATACACGAAATAGTAAACAGGGAAAAGTTAATAGCACATTTAGGGAAAGGGACAGAAAATAGATATGTATGCAGGGCCAGATTAAGAACATCATGGGCCTGGTGCTGAGGATTTTGGTGGGGCCTTTTATAAATAATAAATAAATGCGTGGGAATGACATGAATGCAGCCTGGCCAAGGCAAGTGACCAAAGGCACAGAACCCAGAAGGAAGACCGGGTGAAGATGGAAGAGCCTGGGCCCCGCCTGATTCATCACAGCGCAGCACTGGAGGGCTCAGTCTGAAAATTTAAGTGCACCCTAATGTGCTAATATGCTGTGCATACTTGTACGTTGTGGCATAACCTACCTCAGGGCCTCTAAAAAGTAGTAATGTCAGGAAAGTTTACCACCACTTTAATATCACAGGATCCCAGGAGCCTCTCATGGGGCCCCTACTGACCCAATGGCCCTTGGGCAGTGCCTAAGTGCACAGTTGCCAACATTTAAAAAATATATTTTCAGGGACACTTTTTTATATGTGTTATATTTAGAGTAGCTGAGATCCCCGATGTTCCTCTATACATCATAGTAACAATCACAAAATTAAATGAGTACTAATAATGGGGCAGGACTAATATGAGAACTGAGATTTCCTACGCTATGAATAAGCACTGTATGAGAGTGTGAAACACGTTAGCTCTTTTCCTGATTTTTTGCTGTGATATTTCCATGTTGTGACCAGTTTTTATTTAAAGGAACACATTTTTATTTTTGGAGTGCGGCCGTCCCGGTTCTTCCATATATATTTTTTAGATTTCCTTTAGTTGAACTAACAAAAGTGTGTCCATTCTAGAGCTGGTAACATTGAGGATATTCAGTATAATTTTAAAGAACTGTTTTTGTGGGTAAGCGACGTAGGGGAGGAGTATGGACGGTATATAAGTGGGAAGTATGTGCAGGTGAGGGAGAGGAATGTGGAGGGTCTAACAGTGGGCACTATGTACAGGAGAGGAGTGCAAAGGGTACTACAAAAGGCACTATGTACAGGAGAGGAGTGTGAAGGGTATGACAATGGGCAGTATGTACAGGAAGAGTGTGGGGTTATGACAGAGTAGTATGTACCAGAGAGAAGTGTGGAGGGTATGATGGGGCAGTATGTACAGGAGAGGAGTGTGGAGGGTATTACAGTGGGCTGTATGTACAGGAGAGGAATGTGGACGGTATGATAGTGGGCACTATGTATAGGAGAGGAGTGTGGAGGGTATGGCAGTGAACGCTATGTATAGGAGAGGAGTGTGGAGGGTATGACAGTGGGCACTATGTACAGGAGTAAAGTGTATGACAGCAGGCACTATGTACAGGAGAGGAATGTGAGGAGTATGACAGTGGGTGCTCTGTAGAGGAGAGGAGTGTGGAGGGTATGACAGTGGGCACTATGTACAGGAGAGGAGTGTGTAAGGTATGACAGTGGGCACTATGTACAGGAGAGGAGTGTGGAGAGTATGACAGTGAGCACTATGTACAGGAGTGGAAGGATATTTAGGGACTGCGTAGTGGTTAAGCGAGTCATACATGGATTGAAATTACGCCAATTATGCAGAGACCAGCCATAGTCGATCTATGTATGGGCTAGCTGGTTTTACACAAGTCAATCTATTAATCAACTTGAGTACAACCAGCCTGTTAGGTTTTTCCCAAAATAATCAGTGCTGCCAGCTATAGTTAGCAACACTGATCATTGTACTCACTGGTAGAACACAATAACACTGCAGGAGTGATTCCCCCATCCACAGTTCAGCAGGTGAGAGGGTGTGTGGGGACAGGCTAGGGAGAGATACTAGTCAGTGGCTGGGTAGGCACTGGTAGTATCAGAGCCAAATACACACAGGTTACATACGCCACGATTGTTAGAGCGAGAACAATTCTAGTACTAGACCTCCTCTGTAACTCTAAACATGTAACCTAAAAATTTTTTAAAGCATCGCTTAGGATACCAATAAAATTCATGCTAACTTAAATAACTAGTGTTTTTTTTTTAATGAATGAAACAGTTTAAAAAAAAAAACAAAACATGTTTGAAAAATTGCTGCGCAAATACCGTGCTAGAGCTGCACAATTAATCGTTAAAAAATTTTGATCTCGATTCAACCCCCTGACGATCTCCAATGCAGAGTTTGCCGCTTCTTTCATATAACAAGTGGAGAGACTTTCAGCTATCAAAAGAAAATATCTGGGCAGTCTGCCAAGTTTTTAACAGGAAACATTGTAACTAACGCTTCCTTCTTAGATCAAAGGGATACACTTCTATGTGTAAAGAAAAAATCTGGGCAGTCTTCCAAGTTTGTAAACAACATGAAACATTGTAACCAACTTCCTTCCTTAGATCAAACTTATGTGTGTAAATGCAGGAAATTTAACCACTTAAAGTCCACCACTTGTTTCTTAAGTTAAAAAGCAATATTATTAGTAATTTTCTAGCAAAAAACAAATGATGATTTTTACATGTAGTAGAGAAGTGTCAGAATTATCCGGGGTGGCAAGGGGTTAATTACCATGAGTAATATACAAATAATTATTATAAGCACTGTGGGCCAGATTCACGTAGAAGTGCGGCGGCGTAACGTATCGTATATACATTACACAGCCGCAAGTTTTCATCGCAAGTGCCTGATTCACCAAGCACTTGCGTGAAAACTTACGCCGGTGGCCTCTGGCGCAAGGCTGCCTAATTCAAAGGGGCGTGTGCCATTTAAATTAGGCGCGCTCCCGCGCCAGACGTACTGCGCATGCTCTGTTTTGAAATTCCCGCGGTGCTTTGTGCGAAGTGACATCATTTTTTGGAACGGCGACGTGCGTAGCGTACTTTCGTATTCCCGGACGTCTTACGCAAGAAAAAAAAAAATTGAAATACGACGCGGGAAAGACGGCCATACTTTAACATGGCTCGACTAAAGTTAAGCCATGTTAAAGCAGCCTTAACTTTGCGATGGGAAACTATTACTAGCGACGACGTAACGAACGCGAAAACCGTTGTGGATCGCCGTAACTGCTAATTTGCATACCCGTCGCTGGAATACGACGCAAACTCCACCCAGCGGCGGCCGAGGTATTGCATCCTAAGATCCGACGGTGTAAGACAATTACACCTGTCGGATCTAAGGGCTATCTATGCGAAACTGATTCTATAAATCAGTCGCATAGATACTCTGAGAGATACGACGGCGTATCAGAGATACGACGGCGTATCAGAGATACGCCATCGTATCTCTTCTGTGAATCTGGCCCTATGATCCTATCAGTTTGCTGCAGTGTGTCAGCTAGTATTTATATTGGCCGCTCCTGAATGTAGCTTCTGACAGGCTGTGCAAGCAGGCCCATATCTCCAAAACCATAAATGATAGCCGTCCCATATTTTGACCAGTTGTGGGGAAGGTCTTCAACTGCCTACCCCCCAAATGTGGGGTTTCTGTGACCTCTGGTCGTCGAGCTACAACCCCCGAAGTCGATCTTTTTTTTTTTCTGAATTTTTTTTTGGGCAAATGGGCCTATCTTGAGAAAGGGGCCTGGAGCTGCAGCTCCAACAGCTCCTATGTTAATCCGGCCCTGTATGGGTATAATGTGGAGGTGTATGTATAGATATATATATGTATGTGTAGATATGTATACGCGTACAGAGATAATGGAATATGAGTATACTAGGTGCACTAGGCGGTGTAAGAGAGAATTCCCCCTTTTTCTTAACGCTACCAGTTGTATATATACCATGGTTCATAGAATGTTTAAGGATATAAATGAATGCAGAATAGAACATTGCAGATAAGACCTAGGATGTCATGTACAATTAACCGTCTTTTTCTATAGGTAAGCAGGTAGATCCAATTTTATCCTGGAATGTTAGGGGTTTGCACGATTCCAGAAAAAGGACTGCTTTATTTACTTTCTTTTCGCAACAAAATCCCACAATTATATGCTTGCAGGAATCTCACCTTACTGGTGATACTATCCAACTGCTACGTATGTCTAAATACCCCGTGCAATACCATTCGGTCCATACGAGATATTCCAGGGGGTTAGTAAATTGTTCTCTAGAACTACTGCATTTATTAAACAGGATGCGCTTGTAGACCCCGAGGGCAGGTTTATTTTTCTAATGGGGAAATGGGAATCTCGTTTATGTGTTATTGCTAATGTATATGTACCGCCACCTTTTACGCTGATAGTATTACAGTGTCTGGCCAGGTTTCTGGCCAAACATCCGCAGCTACCTGTATATGTCCTTGGAGACTTCAATAGTGCAATGGATACCTCCCTGGATATATATAAAAAGTTTTCTCCACAGGGCCCTAGGGAGTATACCTCGCTCGCTTGATTTGTGACCGAGCTGGGATTGGTAGATCTGTGGAGATGTAAATACCCTCTTCAGGCTCAGTTTTCCTGTCACTCCCTGACTCACTCCACGCTCTCTCGTATAGATTTTGCCCTGGGTAATGACTTAACGCTTTCTTTTGACCCAGTGGTAACGTATTTGGCCAGGGGCTTGTCTGACCACTCCCCGGTGCAGCTTTCTTTGGATCTTCATAAAACATGTCTCCCTATGCATTGGAAATTGAATCCCTTTTGGTTTCAGTTATTTACTGATACAGGGAGCATGCGGACGCAGATCCAACATTTTTTGGCCGATAATAAATTATCAGCTGCGCCTGGAGTGCTATGGGACACGCTAAAAGCTTTTATTAGGGGGATGTGTATAAAATAAATCAGTTTTATTAAAACAAGGAATAGGCAGTGGGCTCATGAGGCTGAGAGGGCAGTGGAGAAAGCAGAGGAGCTGTATTTGCTGGATCCCACGCCCGAATATGAAGGGAAGTGGAAAGATGCACAAAAACTTTATCGTACTATTCATTTACAGCAAGCTGATAATAAGAGATTTTTCACCTCCCAAACATATTTTGAGGAGGGGGAAAAAACTGGCCACATGCTGGCTATGATAGCTAGGTCTCAGCAGCCACCCCAAGTGGTACACAGTATTACGACATCAACGCAACTGACGGTCACGGACACGCCTTCTATACTGAAGGAGTTTTACTTCTTCTATCAAGACTTATACTCCTCTAAGGTGATATATCCAATGGATGATTTGACACGTTTTTTGGATTCCATTACACTCCCCCATCTCAAGGAGACAGATAGGGAGCGCCTTAACACACCTTTTTCCCTTGAAGAATTCCAGATCGCGTTGGCCACCTTTCCAAACTCAAAAGCTCCGGGAAATGATGGATTGCCAATCGAACTGTACAAAAAGTTTTGTGGAGTGCTCCTACCGGAGCTACTCCATACGCTTAAAAACGCACTTGACTTGGGCTCCCTGCCTAGATCTATGTATGAAGCTGTAGTGGTAGTAATACTGAAACCAGGGAAGGACCCTGAAAAGCCCGATTCATACAGGCCTATCTCACTGTTAAATATGGATTTGAAACTCCTCACGAAAGTGATTGCCATGCGACTCTCGGCGGTGGTGACCAAACAGATCTACGGCAAATAACTTGCGTCAACTTTTCCTTAATATGCAGATTCCTATTGACAATCATGGACATAGAGCTATACTCTCGCTGGATGCCGCTAAGGCTTTTGATAGCATAGAGTGGGAGTATTTGTGGAAAGTGCTGGAGAAGTTTAAACTGGGCGAGGATATCATCTCTTGGATTAAACTACTGTATAAAGCACCAAAAGCGTGCATCCGAATAAATAACACCCTCTCACCCTCCTTTGATTTACATAGGGGAACGAGGCAGGGCTGCCCCCTGTCCCCCCTGCTTTTCGCCCTGGCGGCGGCTATAAGGGGGAATCCAGATATACAGGGTTTTAGGCGGGGAGAACTAGAAGATAAGTTAACATTATATGCACACGATGCACTGTTGTTTCTGGGCGACACGTCTGCATCCCTGACCCATCTTATGGAATTGGTTCATACTTTTGGAACCTTCTCCGGCTTTAAAATCAACTGGGATAAGTCTACCCTTCTTCCACTGGATCCGCTTTTGAGACCTTTGCCGCAAATTGCTGACCAGATTAAAGGGTCACTAAAGGAATTTTTTTTTTTTGCTGAAATGACTGTTTACAGAGTATAGAGACATAAAAGTTAACTGATTCCATTTAAAAATGATTACAAATAGATAAAAATCAATCATATAATGTGCCTGCAGGTTAGTTTCACTTTTAAACTGGTTTCATGTTCCTGTGAACTAGAGAGACACACAGAACAAAAACAAACAAATCCAGGGCAGTGTTTTTTTTTTTTAAATGAATCTGATTGGTTCTGTTAAGTTTTAGACACACAGTAATGACAGCTTAGACCACCGTGAAAAGCTCCCAGTACTGTGGTTATAAGGAAACAGGCAACCAGGAAGTGTGGAGATCACAGCAGAATTACAGCAACTTCAAAGCAAAAACGAACAATAAGGACATGAAACCAGGAATGCAGTAAGGTAAAGGAAGCTATTTAGTTAAAAAAAAAAAAAAATTCCTTTAGTGATCCTTTAAAGTCGTGGATAAATTTAAATATTGAGGTATTATGGTTCACCCTAATTTAGATCAATATATTAAGCTGAATGTGGAACCCGTTCTTAAAAAATTTCAGGAAAAAACAACTAGCTGGATCAAGTTGCCGCTGTCCGTTGTTGGGTGCTGTAACCTGATCAAAATGATCTGGAATCCTCAGTTACTCTATGTGCTCCACAATGCTCCTATCTGGATCCCTGCCCAAGTGTTTAAGAGATGTAACATTATATACCGTGCACTAATATGGAGGAAACTGGTCCCAAGAATTAAATTAGAAACTTTACGGGAGGTTTAGCAGTACCGAACCCATTTTATTATTTTGTCGCGGCACAGCTACAACACTTGGCAGGATGGTTATGTCCGGAGCCCTCGGACCCCACTAGAAACATGGTGGGTACCCAGGTAACTGGAGATAACCTGGTGGAATGTATAGAGGCGGGGGAACTGGGGGCTATGGACCAGTACCCCACATTTATACTTATAGATAAGATTTGTAATAAAACTAAACAACACCTGCAATACATGGGATACACTAGCTGCTCACGTATATGGAGGAATAGTAATTATCCAGAACTTAATAAACTACAAAATGTCATCAATTGGGAGAGATGGGAAGTAAAGTACATTTCACAACTGTATGATGGAGGGGTACTCAGGGATTTCCAGTCCCTGCGTGCGGAATTTGATCTGCCCAATACGTCTTTTTTTCAATACTTACAATTGCGACATGCTATTTTGGCACAGACTACAACATCCACATGGGAGCTCACCAGACCGGTAATGCTTATGAAGTTAACGATGGCGCCCTCCAGGAAAGGACAAATTTCGTCCTTGTACAGCCCCCTTCTTGGTCACGTCTCTACGGCGATGACTTTGAAGTGTAGAGCTGGTTGGGGGGACGACATAGGATATATTTCTGATGAGGAGTGGAATATAATACTAGGTAATGTTCTCAAGGTAACATTGTCATCAACTCAGCAGCTCACCCACCTTTTTATTATACACTGTACATATCGTACACCTGAAAAGCTGTATAAATGGAGTAGAAGGGATGACCCATTTTGTCCCCGCTGTCTAGTGGACAACGGGACCCTTGTGCATATGCTGTGGAGGTGTCCGAAGCTGCAGCGCTATTGGGGTGCGGTGGTGGCCACTGTTAATAGCATATGGAACCTTCAACTGCCTATGGATCCTAAACTTTGCTTGTTGGGGTGGTTAGACGAAGAAATGTACATGCCATACACCTCTACTGCTATTCTAAGGGCCCTGTTTTTGGCCAGGAAACTTATTGCCAGGAAATGGCTGTCTGTAATGGCCCCCACACATAGAGTGGATAATATCGGTAAATTATTCTCTTGTTAGGGAACAACTTACGTATAAACACCGGGGTAATTTGGGGAAGTTTGAGAATATATGGGGTCCTTGGCTGGATACCCCAGGTTTGGCACCATTGCGGCTGACGCAAAGTAGAATTTCTGGAGACAGAGCTGTAGCGGTTATTACGCCGGCGTAGAATGAGCAGGCGATAAGGGAGGGAGCTACCTGTGCCTCGAGCAGGATAAAGAAAAAGAAAGGGAAAAATATATATATATATGAAGGGTATATTTAAGGTTTTTAGACATAATGGATTCACCCAATATAGTGCTGAAGAATATAAATGTGTTGTATGGACATGTATGTGTTCTCGAAGATATGTGAAACCTGTTGCGCAATATATTTTGTAATATTTTGTAATGTATTAAAAAAAAAAAAAAAAAAAGAATGTATGTGTTTTGTATGTCGGAATTTCAATAAAAAAGTATCTGATTAAAAAAATAAAAATGATTAAAAATAGATAAAAATCAATCATATAATGTGCCTGCAGTTTCACTTTCGTTTTTCATCTAGTTTCATCCTTCTGTGAAGGACAGAGACACAGAGCCAATAGAGGGCAGTGTTTGTTTTAAAATGAAAGTGATTGGTTTTGAGGGGTTTTAGACACACAGTAATCACACCTTCTTGATTAGAGACCACAGAGAGAAGCTCCCAGTACTTTTTTTCATAAGGAAACAGACAACCAGGAAGTGTGCAGAACAGAGAAGTATTACAGCAAAAACGAACAATGAGGACATGAAACCAGGACTGCATTAGGGTAAAGGAAGCTATTTAGCTAAACATTTTTTTCCTTTAGTGACCCTTTAAAGAGGAAGTAAATCCTGACGGGTTTTACTTCCTCTTTGTTTCCCTGCAAAGGTAAAGCATAATAGGCTACTATGCATTGCATAGTAGCCCATTATGTGACACTTACCTGCAGGAAAAGCCCGCAATGTCCCTGTCTTCCACGCTGGCAGCGAGCGTCCATTCTTCACCCTTCTTCCTTCCGGGGGCCGCAAACTGCGGCCCTGTGACTGGTCGGAGTCCTGGGAGCCACCAGTCACGGCATTACCCCAGCTTGAAATGGCACAGCATGCCATTTCAAGGCGGCGCATGCGCAGAAGACTGCATTGTTCAGAAACATTGCAAATATCTCCTAAAGCTTGTAAGCCTTAATCTAGGCTTACCTGTAGGTGAAAGTGGTCTGTAAGGGTAAATACAGAGAATTACATAAAAAGAAGAAGTACACAGTATGCTGTTCAAATAATTGAGACATTGCAAATTGATCTCGGTATTTCGCCCATTTTCCTTTAGAATAGCTCTTTCGTTTCCAAGTCTTACCACCCAAAGCCCCGTAAAATGTCACTATCAAAAATCTGGAAATCTTTACCTATTCAATGGAGCCCTCCCTCAGTCCATCTTTTAAGGAATGTTTTAATGTAGTCAATATTATCATAATTAATAAATTGTGTCTCTTTCCTTTTAACAGAGTAGGAACACAATAATTTCAAATGTTAAATACGTACAGTATCTTGAATAAACCGCTTACTCAAGCTGCAGTTCTCCTAACTATTCTACATTTAAATAACATGTGATTTAAATTTGGAGTAGGGTCCCCACACTTCAAACATCATTTACAAACTTATACACACTTTACTTTATTTTTCTGGGCACTGATGGGCACTGATGGGCACTGAAAGGCAGCACTATAAGGTGACACTGATGGGTACTGATTGGCAGCACTGGTGTGCACTGATTGGCAGCACTGATAGACAACACTGGTGGGAACTGTTGGTACTGCACTGATAATCAGGGTATTGAGGTAACTGTCCAACAGGGTTACCTATTTTTGATCATTGACTTTTTGTGAATGTTATTATTCAAGACTACTGTATATAGCAGGGGTCTCCATACTTTTCAAGCAAAGGACCAGTTTACTATCTTTCAGACTTCAGGGGGGCCAGATTCTGACCAATGGGGATAGAAAATGCCCCAGGGCCGAGCATCAGTGAGCATTATCATGGCCCCCAGTGTTGGTTGGCAGTAGGAGGAGGAATACTGCTCCATCATTGCTATTAGGGGAAGAAATAGTGCCCCATTGTTGGTGTCATTGGGAGGAATAGTGCCTCATATGGTTGGGAGTAATACTGCCCCAAGGGCCGGAGAAAGGCTAGCAAAGGGCCACATCCGGCCCTCGGGCCGCAGTTTGGAAACCCCTGGTATATAGTATCTTATCCCAATTACTGGCACAATATAAGCCCAAATATGGAAATCTCTAAGTGCATTCCTTGCCACCATCCTGGTTTATCAATAAATATTTTCATTGTGTTATTTTGTATGCTGCAAAAGATCAAAATATTTCAATCAAATGTACAGTATGATTTTTATATACAGTATACGCATATTGTTACCTAATGTTCACAATTACAGTTCCTATGGCAGTACAAATGTATTTTATTTGTGGTGGTGGCAAAAATTGCATACAAATTGGATTGGAGTTAGGCTGTCATACAGACACTTTTACAATTCATTGCAGTGTAAAGCTGGTCACAGAAAGGGTTTCAAACTATTTTTTTTAAGGAAAAGTCATACAAAAATTCTCTGAACATTCCTTTGTCATTTAAAAGATTTTGTTTGCTTTTAACATTTGATTTTGGAAAGAATAGACTTTACCGAATTAATAGACTGATAGAATTTAGTTCATTTCAGAAAAGTTTTCCATCCTGCTCCTTTTTGTTTTCAACCACAGTGGCGAGAAAATTCAATATTGAATCCACCCCACTAATGATTAGAAAAACAAACCTTCTTAGAACCTTCTTTTTCCAAGAATTTTCATTCACAATTCTACCTGTCTATGTCTATGCTGGTGAATTGCACTTCAGATTAAATCTGCATGTAGATTTTTTTGGGCTGGAGCTACATGTGAACTGGAGCAATCATTCTTAACCACTTAACCCCCGGACCATATTGCTGGTCAAAGACCAGAGTACTTTTTGCGATTCGGCACTGCGTCGCTTTAACTGGCAATTGCGCGGTCGTGCGACGTGGCTCCCAAACAAAATTGGCGTCCTTTTTTCCCCACAAATAGAGGTTTCTTTTGGTGGTATTTGATCACCTCTGCGGTTTTTAGTTTTTGCGCTATAAACAAAAATAGAGCGACAATTTTGAAAAAAAATTATATTTTTTACTTTTTGCTGTAATAAATATCCCCCAAAAATATATAAAAAAACTATTTTTTTCCTCAGTTTAGGCAGATACGTATTCTTCTACATATTTTTCATTAAAAAAAAATCGCAATAAGCGTTTATTGATTGGTTTGCGCAAAAGTTATAGCGTTTACAAAATAGGGGGTATTTTTATGGCATTTTTATTAATATTATTTTTTTACTAGTAATGGCGGTGATCAGCGTTTTTTTCGGTACTGTGACATTATGGCGGACACTTCGGACACTTTTGACACATTTTTGGAACCATTGGCATTTTTATAGCGATCAGTGCTATAAAAATGCATTGGATTACTATAAAAATGCCACTGGCAGTGAAGGGGTTAACACTAGGGGGCGGGGAAGGGGTTAAGTATGTCCCTGGGTGTGTTCTTACTGTGGGGGGGGGCCTCACTAGGGGAAATCACTGATCCTCTGTTCATACATTGTATGAACAGAGGATTAGCATTTCCCCCCCTGACAGGACCGGGAGCTGTGTGTTTACACACACAACTCCCGGTCCCCGCTCTGTAACGAGCGATAGCATGTGCCCGGCGGCGATCGCGCCGCACACGCCCCTGGTAGCCTGCGAGAGAGCCGACGTAGAGCTAGGGGCTCTCGCGCAGGAGAGCCAACCTGCCGCTGTAGAATGACGGCGGCAGGTCGGCAACAGTTAATGATAAACTTAGACCTATCTAAAACATTTTTTTTTTTTAAATCTGCACAGATGATGTTTTGCCTTTTCTGAAATCCTTCACCTCCAATGCTCCCCTACTCTCCCCCACCATAATCTTCTAGTATTCTGGCAGGGTTAAAATAACTAAGGGGCTGTAAAGAGGCACTCATGCCCGACTATGCCCACCATTTCCACCCAGCCAGGGCCGGATTGGCCTACCAGTATACCAGGAAAATTCCCGGTAGACCGCCTGCACTCAGTGCCCTGGGGCTGCTTTTGCCTGCTGTCAGTTAAATACAAGGCCGCGGCGGGCCGCGGCCGTCGCACTTTCCAATTATGCAGGGGTGGACGCCTGCACTTAGTGGCTGCCCTGGGGCCGCTTTTGCCTAACTGTCTGTGTCATGTCAGTCAAAGCAGAGGCGGGCCGGCGGGATGTGGCCGCCATGATCACCGCCGCACTTTCCTTCTCATCTGATCCGGTGCCTGCGGACTCGGAGTGATCATGTTAAGCTTGAGGCGAGGAGCCGAGCAGAAGAACATCAGAACGCCGTGGTTCTTCTGCTTTATTTCCCGTTCCAAGTTCCATCGGCCCGTGCGGTGCCAGCACTGCCTACAATGTCTGTCTGCAGGCAGGTCACGAGTGAGGGCATAGGAGGAGTGAACGGCGTCGGCCGCTCTCGGAGTTGGAGTACAAGAATTGAGGTGAACAAATAAATTGCAATCTCAGTCCTCTCTCTGTCAGTGTCATCTACCTTGTCACCTGGGTTTTCATTCCCGGTCCGGCCCTGCACCCAGCTGCTCCATTCATAGAAGCCATTACTACATATTCTGTCATGTAATGTTCCTTAGATGATTTGTTTTGATTTTTCGTTTTTGGCAAACATAGACTTTACGTGATGAATCAAGGGATTTTTACAGTGCTTGCAAATAATAATGATACTTGGCTATAACAGTTGTTTTAAATTCATATGTTATCCTGACATGTTTGGCCTGGTAGCTTCATCAGGGGATATACGAATCAAAATAATTAGTGCAGCGCTAAAATGTATCAAAATACAATGTCAATGATAACATACGATATGTGACATAAATTGCAATAATGATGACTCAATAATGAAGCAGTCTCTCGGGAGACTCGTGGAGGAGATTGCCATCGCATACACTGAACCAGGCTTATCATTGCCTTAATACCTGGCTATCAGCCGGCACCCAGCACTGGTTACTCACTTCTGCTACCAGGAAGTGCAGCATTTATTGAGGATTGTTAGGAGATAGTGGTCACCCTCTCCCTTCTTCCTTCTCCTCAAGCTCTGCCCTCCTTCATTGAAGACTGTTACTTTTCATTATACTTGGGTCGTTCCCCTATACCCCTTACAACGTCCAGCAGCCCGGACACAGTCTGTTTCTTTTATTATTGCCGAAAATTTATGTATCGATCCCCTTACCTACCAATACTGTCTTTAAAACTACACTGCTGACTCCGTGAGGAAGCGCTGTTAAAGCGCGAAACCGGTCGAGTCCACCAACGCAGCAAGCCAAACCACCGCAGACATATCTTTGCCTGCATTTCCACAACGCGACAGGACTACTAATTACATTTATGCACTTTATTCCAAATCTCCTTGGAAGTGTTCAACTTCATTGTTGATACATTGTTATATTATATGTATAAATTCCTGTCATTGTTTATGGATAGGCTTGCCTAGTTAGCCTCTTAGATAGTTTTTTGTGCTGGAAACGGCAATACTTTTTCTTCTTTATTTTGTTCTACATATTACGATATTTTATATCTAAATAAACAAATCTACTTTTTAGAGAAAATCTTTTCTTGCGTAAATATATTTTGACCAACCAAATCGTGCCTAAAAAGTCCAAAAACTAGCCCTTAGTTCTCTCCTTTATCATTTATACCAGGACGTGGCACCCTCTTTTTACCTTATAATATCCACATGCACACTACATGTGAGGATATTGTCATCTCTTCTCTTTCCAATAATGAAGTCCGTGTATAAAGACCAGATATCACAAATAATGTGATGCTAGAGAAATAAAACACTGAATGTGAGATAGACTATAAACAAATATGTGACTCTCCAATCGTTGGCATGGACTGATGATACTCTTGTTGACTGCAGGGATCATACAGGCATCAAATGTAAATATTAGGGTACTCTTACCATGAGTTGTGGACTCCAACTGCTTTACAACAGTGAGTCTAAAACGCTTAGTGGCCTCTATGGACCTGGGTCACTGCAACAAGGACTCTCTGGATGTTGGTGCGTTTCTCGATCCTTCAGGTGAAATGAAAACCAGGAACAGCAAAAACGACAGGAACCAACAAATGGGCCTTCAGATGCAGGACAGGAGGGAACTAATAGTTCCAGCAAACTCGAAAAAGAAAAAAGGAGAGAGTGCTCCAAATGGTGCAGGTCAAAAACAAACCATGACAGGTTTTATTAAAAGTCATGAGAAATGACAAAAATGTTACAATAAAAAAGGTGATCACAAGAATAAAAGCAGTATGGGGTGCTATAATGCAAACCTGGCGCGTTTTGGCTCAAGCAGCCATCAACAGGGGCATATGATTTGGAGCACTCTCTCCTTTTTTCTTTTTCGAGTTTGCTGGAACTATTAGTTCCCTCCTGTCCTGCATCTGAAGGCCCATTTGTTTGGTTCCTGTCGTTTTTGCTGTTCCTGGTTTTCATTTCACCTGAAGGATCGAGAAACGCACTAATTATTTCGATTTTAAACCTACTTTGTCTGTTTGAGTGCTGGCAGCTTTCCTTTTCTTTTTGGCTTAGCGCAGTTTTTTTCCACTTTTATGTTTTTGCTTCTTGATATACGAATCAATCATGGATTTCACAACACTATACAAGAATAAAAATAAACAAAATAAGTGACAGGATAACCACAACTAAACAGAATATATCATTGTTATAACAAGGGGAATGCATCAATATCTCCAAGTTACCCCCAATGAGAAGGAATCTTACGGAGCCAGAAATTCCCAAAGATGACCACTGCCAGAATTAGGGTTAAACCGATTCCTGAGAGAAAGGGGGTCCTGAGTGGCCACAGAGGGCACACAAAGACCTGGCTATATGATGATCAAAAGAGAGATAGAAAAAATAAATAATAAGAAAAAAAGGGGGAAATAGTGAAGATTCTGTTGCTTTAAGTAGTTAAAATTAAGCACCAAAAAAAGCAAAGAACAGTGCTAGATTCTTAAACAGTTTAAAGGAAACAGATTAAATGAAGATGAAAAAAGGGGAAAGGGGGATTCTTACTTAAAATTAATATATTTAGAGCATATGATGGAGGGAGCCTGGGGTGAAGGATTGGTGATATGGAATAGAAATGTCCACAGATATTACTAATCAACTCAAATAGGGTGCATAGGACAAATGTCTCATTATCATCTATAATTTAAAATTATAAAATGCATCAGAGTATAGTCATATGTGGATGGAGAGTAAATCAAGGGATTAAAAATGGGAAAATGAATGCTTAAATAATATAGAATAGTATAAGTTTTGTATGGTATGGTAGGCTAAGCGAATACAAGAGAGAACATTAATGATAAATGGCAGTGAATGTTGTATTAGTAAGAAAAACAGAGAAAAAGAGAAAAACAAGATAAATTGGAACAATGGCGGGAGAAAGACACTAATGTCCTTACCCTATATGCAGCAAGTTGATGAAAAGGTCGCCCTCCGTCTCTGACACTGGTGTGGTCCGAGAGGCTGGCTTATGTGTGTCCTCCATCGAGTCAGCGTCTGACTTTACCGACTCAATGTGAACGTGAAGGCGCCAGAGCGCATGCACAAGAGTGCGGCCGGTCTCTCCATACTACATAGACCAAGGTGCAGTGTGGTGTCACGTGGGGGGGCGTAACTGCCGGTGTAGACGCAGAGAGGAAGAGCCAACTGAACGCCATAGTCAATGGAGGGCCCCTTCCATTAGAGACCGCAGCAACTGGGTAGAGAGAGGAGGGAAGTGTGGAATATGTGGCACTGGCGACCATTAGTCAATGTCACAAATAATGGAGAGCAAATGTAGCGAATAGATGCATGTACCCTAAAAAAACAAATAGTAACAAATATTACAAAAATAGAAACAAAATAGTTATCACTATGTATTATAAACATATTAAGAAAACTAGACTAAAAAATAATAAACAGCACAAATCTAATAAAATAGACCTGACAAGCAGGTAACATGATATAGAGGGGAATGAAACAACAAGGAAAGGGAAAAGGGGGGAGAGAGGGGAAAAGGAAAAAATGGGGAAGGGAAGAAAAAATTGGAGGGGAAAGGCCCGTTGCCAGTAATGGCACCCCAAAATGGGGGGGATGGTAAAAGGAATCACAATGGAGAATCATCATAGAAACGATTTGAAACTCAGATTTTCGTTAAAGCCTGGAAACTATGTGGCCCTAAAAGCATAGATCCATCGGGCTTCAAGCTGAAACAGTGTTTTGTCTACACTACCCCCTATACCCCCTATCGCATTCATCGGAATGTGCTCCAAGGCCATGAATTTAATCATGTTGGGCTTAAAATGGTTGTAAGTTCCTATATGTCTGCTGATGGCCGTTTCCATCCTGCCTTTCTGAATAAGTTTGATGTGATTTCTAATGCGTTTGAGAAACTGGCGTTTGGTTTTCCCGATATAGAAACTGCCAAATATATGACCCCCTGGTGTTAGACAGGTAATTCTATATTTGATGGAGTAGGTACCAAATTTTTTTGTTTCAACTGAATTAGGGGTATCAAAATGACTATGTACGAGACGATCTCTTAAAGATGGTGCTCGTCTATAGGTGATTTCGGGGAAATATTTTACATATTTTTTAATAGTTGAATCAGCGGAGAGAAGGGGCCAAAACTTTCCCAAAATGTGTCTGGTCTGTGAATGTTGATTTGAATATCGAGTAATTACTCTGACAGTTTCAGATTTTTTTATGACATTTCGAAGAAAATATTCGGGAACTTCTATCTTTTTGGATCACCAGATTGTAAGCTTTTTTTAGGCAAGCATGGCTATATCCTCGGTTTTTGAGTCTATGGTATAAGTCTCTGGCAGCTTTTTGAAAGTTGCAGTAAGGATGACGTAAATATTGACTGTATGGAATACTTTTAGGTAATGAATCGGGATGATAGCTTTTAACATGAAGGATGGTATTACCCACTGAGCGTTTCCTATACAATGAGAAGTTTAGTCAAACTTCTTAGATCTATCCTTGATGAAGATGGTAATTTTGGTTTGACTATAGATCATTGCAAATTTGGGGTTGAATCTGTAGGAATTGCTTAAGTTCAGCCTCAGTGCCAAACCAAAAAATAAGTTCATCATCGATGTAACGATAAAGATAAAGTGATGTGCTTTTGTTCTACCATTTGTGTTCACTAGGGCCGAAACAACTAATCGATTAATCGATTATGAAATTAATCGATTACAATTTTCATAATCGATTAATCGGCCAGTAACATAATGGGGTTAAAAAAAACTAAAATTAGCCCTTTATAGTACAAAAAAGCAAATCGCTACTGTAAATATTTCTTTCGCTGTCCCACGGTAAAAAAATGAACCCCTAAGGCCCCGTACACACGATAGAATCCATCCGCTGAAAAATCCCAGCAAATGGGTTTCAGCGGATAGATCCTATGGTGTGTACACTCCAGCGGATCTGTTTCCGCGGATATTTCTCCCCTGGGATGGATTCCAGCAGATCGAATATTTGCTGACATGCCAAACAAATCCATCTGCTGGAATCCATCCCAACGGATGGATCCGCTGGTCTGTATAGACTCACCGGATCCATCCGTCCGAAGGGATCCCCCGCATGCGTCGTAATGATTCGACGCATGCGTGGAATTCCTTATATGACAGCGTCGCGCACGTAATCATAATCGCGGCGACGGCGCGACACGTCATCGCCAGAGGATTTCGGCGCGGATTTCAATGCGATGGTGAGTACACTCCATCGCATTAAAATCTGCTGAAATCCTCGAGAGGATTTATCCGCGGAAACGGTCCGCTGGACCGTATCCGCGGATAAATCCTCCCGTGTGTATGGGGCCTTACAGTAGCGATTATTTGCTCTTTATGTACTTATTTTTGTTTTTTTAACCACATTATGTTACTAAACATCTCAGGCCTGGTTTCACACCTCAGTTTTTTGGTGCTTTTTGCAGAAACACACTACAGCTCATTTACATGTTTTCCTATGGGACACGTTCACATCCATGATTTTTTTTCAGCTGCTGTGTATTTGTAAAGAGCAAGGACTTTTTAACGCAAACCGGTGCTATTTTTTTTTTGTTCAATACACTTCAATGGAGAAGCTGCATGTAATGTGTTTTTGCGGAAATTTGTGTTTTGAAATCTGCTCAACAACAAATTGGCCCAAAAAAATGTAAAAATGCAATTTTTTTTTTAAGGCTATTATCCGATTAATCGATTATCGAAACAATAATCGGCCAACTAATCGATTATGAAAATAATCGTTCGTTGCAGCCCTAGTGTTCACATATAATTTTCTGTACTCAGTTTCACCAAAATAGCAGTAGGAAGTCACACAGTATATAAAACAATTGCTACTACTAACACCTTAAACTTAAAGGGGTGTTGCAGGGATTTTTTTTAAAAGCCAGCAGCTACACATACTGCAGCTGCTGTCTCTTAATAAATGGAAACTTACCTGTCCTGCAGTCCCTCGATGTCGGCACTGCAGCTGATGTTACCATCAGCTGTCGGGTGCTGCCGTCGCCATTGCGGGTATGAAAACCCGGCAGTGTAGCCATTCGGCTTCACGCTGGGAACCCTACTGCGCATGCGTGAGGCCCTGCTCCTCTCGCCTATTAGCCTGGCGGCTGGGGGAGGAGGAGGAGGGAGCCCCGCAGTGACATCACGGCAGGGGCCGGACTCCCGAAAGTGGAAAAGGATATCTGTCTTTGACAGGTATCCTGTCCTCCCTCCCCAGGAAAGGTGCCAATTGTGATACCGGAGGAGGGAGGAATCCGATAAGCGGAAGTTCCACTTTAGGGTGGAGCTCCGCTTTAACAAATTTGGAGCAATGGGCTGTGGTTTGCAAGATGACAAAACTAAAAGTGCCCTTGAAAGATACAAAGCAAGAGATTCCAGGGTTGGCCATCAATCACATGACATTTTTAGTCTCACGTTATTTGCCAGTGCAGCTCTAGGATTATCAGGGTATTTCCCACGTTTATATTAAACCCTGTGCTTCATATTTTGGTTGTAATTTCCAGGGTTCTGTCACACTGGCTCTAGATCTGGCAACATTTGAACTTCCAGCAGTATGTCCCGCTGTGTCACGAAGCTTACAGTGTTGGTAACAGTTCTGGCGCGCTGTGATAAATGTCCCGCCCTCCTCCTCCTAGACCAGCTTGTGTGATAGACAAGAACACTGGCTCTATCACACGAGCTAGTCTAGGAGGAGGAGGGCGGGACATTTATCACAGCGCGCCCGAACTGTTAACACTGTGATCTCCGTGACACAGCGGGACCGCTGTGTTACAACCTGCCGTGTAACCGGTGTTGCCTGTCAGGGTCAGGTGGGCCGGTTAAAAGTCCTCCGCGGGCCGCATGTGGCCCGCGGGCCATAGTTTGAGGACCCCTGGCCTAAGGTCTCGGACACTCTGGCAGATGGTCTGTGTTGGGATCAGGTCTGCACTGTATCTGCCTGACAAATTTGCCATATCACTTTAATGACAGGTAATCTCTTCTGCAATCTCAGGTCCACTACATACTGTTGCCTTGCATAGCTATGTGTCCGGTGAAAAGGTGAAACTGAGAGAAAATGGAGAAAATATATTCTCCTTCTACGTCCACTACAGGTCAAAAGTTATTCATTCATAAAAAAAATCGGTTTAGGAAAATACCATATTATGGCGACTAAATTTATAGTTATTTCTAGGGTTGAGCGTACCCGAACTGTAAAGTTTGGGTTCGTACCGGACTTTTGGATTTTTGGTACCCGGACCCGAACCCGAACAATTTACTGTAAGTTCGGGTTCGAGTTCGGTGTTCGGCAATGTGAAGAAAAAACCTCCGCGCTACTACAGACTCCTTAAAGGTGATAACCCAAAACAAATACGGTGCAGCAAAACCTAATAGTGTTTACAATACACAAATATAGAAATCATAAATAAAGGGGTTCTGCGCGAACCAATACACTGGTGAGAAAAGGTAAATCACTCTAAATATATACATATACAGTGAATGTGGACAAAAGGTAAAAGGTGGGATTGTAAAACAGTCCCAATACGTGAAATAAATATATAAAGTGTAAAACTCAAAAATTAATAGATTAATTGAGCGAGAATCGAATAAGTCCAAAATTGAGGTGATAAAATCAAAACCAAAATAGAATATAAAAATGAGTGAAAAATGAGTAGAAGAGTGTCCCAATAATGGTGTGCCAAGCTGTCAGATGATGGTTGCAGTGTGGCTGAATTTCCCATAGGCGGATTATTGACAGATATATAGTTCACTCCATCACCAGGCTCCCAGAACTCTTACCTCAAAACATAAATAAATATGCATCCAACAGAGAAGCTGTACTCAGGATCTATTGGATGCATATTTATTTATGTTCGGCAATGTAATGGCGTGCTGCAGGGCAGCCAATCAACATTCGTTTAACTTGTGTGACCTAGAAGCCATCACAGCCATGCCTACCAATGACATGGCTGTGATTGGCCAGTGCAGCATGTGTTTCAGCCTCTATATAAGCTAGAGGCACATAGCACAGCATGTCACTCTGCTTTAGATAGGGTAGGGAAAGGCTGGCGCTGCTGCTGCTCTGAGGGAGAGAATTATATAGGAGTCAGACTCAGTCCTGCTTCAGAAATCAAATTACTCAGCAATCTACATAGCACAGCAAGTCACTCTGCTTTAGATACTTTAGGGAAAGGTTCCTGGTGCTGATTTTAGGGAGAGAAATAGATAGGAGTCAGTCCTGCTTCAGAAATCAAATTACACCAGCACTGCATATGTTACTGTGAGATACACCCTTTAGATACTTTTCTTCTATTGTGCTATTCAAAAAACATCCATTTAGGGCAAAAAAAAATTTTTTGCAGTGTTTCCACCATAGCTGTACGTGTGAGATACGCCCTTTAGATACTGTTCTTCTATTGTGCTATTCAAAAAACACCCATTTAGGGCAAAAAAATATATTTTGCAGTGTTTCCTCCATATCTGTAAGTGTGAGATAAACACTTTAGATACTGTTCTTCTATTGTGCTATTCAAAAAAACACCCTTTCAGGGCAAATAATAATTTTTTGGTGCATTTCCTGCATATCTGTATGTGTGAGATACACCCTTTAGATACTGTTCTTCTATTGTGCTATTCAAAAAACACCCATTTAGGGCAAGATCCTACATTTGAGAAATATGAGGCGAACGTCAAATAAGGGACGTGCCTCCTGTCGTGGTGCTGCTGGTGGAGCTCCTGTTGCAGGGAGAGGACGTGGTCGATCGGTGCCAGCTACACGCACAAGTGAAACACCTTCCTTAGGTGCGAGTAGGCGACAGAGCCTGCAGCGGTATTTGGTAGGGCCTAATCCGGCTCTACGAATGTTGAGGCCAGGAGCAGTACAGGCGATGGTAGATTGGGTTGCTGACAGTGCTTCCAGTTCCTTCACATTGTCTCCCAACCAGTCTTGTGCTGAAAGATCAGAGTTGGCACCTGCAGCCGATGTCCATCAGTCTTTCACCTCACCCCCTTGCAAATCAGCCAAGCAGTCTGAGCCCCAAATCATGCAGCAGTCTCTTCTGCTTTTTGATGACTCTGTTAGCAGGGTTTCCCAGGGCCATCCACCTAGCCCTGCCCCAGAAGTGGAAGAGATTGAGTGCACCGATGCCCAACCACTTATGTTTCAAGATGAGTACATGGGAGGACCATCGCAGCACGTTTCGGATGATGAAGAAACACAGTTGCCAACTACTGCTGCTTTCGCAATTGTGCAGACCGACAAGAAGGGCAGGGGTGAAGACTGGGTGGAAGGTGATGTGGAGGACGATGAGGTCCTCGACCCCACATGGAATCAACGTCATGCAGGTGACCTGTGTAGTTTGGATGAAGAGGCGGTGGTCGCACAGAGCCACCAGCACAGCAGAAGAGGGAGCAGGATGCAAAAGTGCAGCGTCCAGCCCCTAGACAGTACGCCTGCTACTGCCCAACGCAGCAAGGGACCGAGCACACCAAAGCCAGGTCCAAGGAGATCCCTAGCGTGGCAGTTCTTCACACAATGTGCTGATGACAAGACACGAGTGGTTTGCATGCTGTGCAATCAGAGCCTGAAGAGAGGCATAAACGTTCTCAACCTGAGCACAACCTGCATGACCAGGCATCTAAGTGCAAAGCACGAGCTGCAGTGGAGTAGACACCTCAAAAACCAAGAAAGGTCTCTGGCTCCTCCTGCTTCCTCTTCTGCTTCAGTCTCGGCCTCTTCATCCACCTCTGTAGTGACAGTGGCACCAAAATTCCTGGCCTTTGAAATGCTGTCATTCCGTCTGGTGGAGACGCAGATTTTTAAAAGCCTGATGGCATTGGCTGTCCCACAGTACGTCGTGCCCAGCCGCCACTACTTTTCCAGGCGAGCCATCCCTTCCCTGCACAACCAAGTGGGGGACAAAATCAGGTGTGCACTGCGCAACACCATCTGTGCCAAGGTCCACCTAACTATGGATACGTGGACCAGTAAGCACGGTCAGGGACATTATATTTCCCTAACAGCGCACACTGGGTAAATGCAGTGGCGGCTGGGCCTGAGGCGGATAGCAGTTTGGCGCATGTTTTTCCACCACAGAGGATTGCAGGGCGCTTCAGTTTACCTCCTGTTGCTAACTCCTCCTACTCCACTTCCTCATCTGGTCAGCGTAACACATTCACCACCAACTTCTTCAGCACAGCCATGGGTAAACGCCAGCAGGCAGTTTTAAAACTTTCCTGTTTGGGGGAAAAACCCCACACCACGCAGGAGTTGTGGGGGGACATGGAACAACAGACCGATGAGTGGTTGGCATCAGTGAGCCTCAAGCCGGGCCTGGTGGTGTGCGATAACGGGTGAAATCTCGTGGCAGCTCTGGGCCTAGCCGGTTTGACGCACATCCTTTGCCTGGCACATGTGCTGAATTTGGTGGTGCAGAGGTTCCTGAAAACCTACCCCGATATGCCACAGCTGCTGCAGAAAATGTGGGCCATCTGTGTGCACTTTCGGCGTTCTCACCCTGCCGCTGCTCGCCTGGCAGCACTGCAGCGTAACTTCGGCCTTCCCGCTCACCGCCTCATATGTGACGTGCCCACAAGGTGAAACTCTACCTTGCACATGCTGCCAAGACTGTGCGAGCAGCAGCAGGCGATAGTGGAGTTTCAGCTGCAGCACGCACGCGTGAGTCGCTCTGCGGAACAGAACCACTTTACCACCAATAACTGGGCCTCCATGTGAGACCTGTGTGCCTTGTTGCGCTGTTTCGAGTACTCCACCAACATGGCCAGTACCGATGACGTCGTTCTCAGTGTTACTATCCCAGTTCTATGCCTCCTTGAAAAAACGCTTCGGGCGATGATGGAAGAGGATGTGGCACAGGAGGAGGAGGAGGAGGAGGAATCGGGATCATTTCCAAGGCTTTCAGGGCAGTCATTCACAAGTGGCTCTGAGGGTGGGTTCCTGCACCAACAAAGGCCAGGTACACAATTGTCCAGCAAGGGCACAGTTCTGGAGGATGACGAGGTGGAGGAGGAGATGGAGGAGGAGGAGGAACCATGTTCACAGCAGGGTGGCACCCAGACCAGCTCATGGCCATCACTGGTGCGTGGCTGGGGGGATACAGAGGACACAGATGATACACCTCCCACAGAGGACAGCTTTTCGTTGCCTCTGGGCAGCCTGGCACACATGAGCGATTACATGCTGCAGTGTCTCCGCAACGACCGCCGTGTTTCGCACATTCTAACAGGTGCTGATTACTGGATGGCCACGCTGCTGGATCCCCGTTACAAGGACAATGTACCGTCCTTAATTACCTCACGGGAGCATGATCGCAAGATGCGCGAGTACAATCGCGCGCTTGGAAGACGCGCTGCTGGTGGAATTCCCACCCGACAGCGGGGTCAGTGGAAGCACAAGGCAGAGGAGGAGAAGGAAGAGGTCGCCAACGCAGCCGGGGCACCGCCAGCACCTCAGAAGGCAGGGTTAGCATGGCAGAAATGTGGAAAAGCTTTTTCGGCACTCCACAACAACCAGCACCACCAGCTGATATGGAACATTTTAGCAGGAGGCAGCATTTCACCAACATGGTTGAGCAGTATCTGTGCACACGCCTACATGTACTGAATGAAGGGTCTGCCCCCTTAAACTTCTGGGTCTCCAAATTGGGCACATGGCCTGAGCTTGCCCTTTACGCCTTGGAGGTGCTGGCCTGCCCTGCAGCCAGTGTATTATCTGAACGTGTATTTAGCACGGCAGGGGGCGTTATCACAGACAAGCACAGCCGCCTGTCCAGAGCCAATGTGGACAAGCTCACGTTCATTAAAATAAACCAGGCATGGATCCCACAGGACTTGTCCGTACCTTGTGCAGAATAGACACCAGGCCGGCCTTACCCAGCCATTCTTGTTTTTCTGATCTTTCTAGGGTTGCCACCTCATCCCTTTAAAAGCGAAAACATATTAATTACACAGGTTCTCCGGCTGATTAAGGTGCTGCTAATTAAACTCACTTGGTGCCTTATCGACATTAAATTAGCCCCAGAACGTAATTACTATGTGTTCGAGTACTTGTCATGCTCTAACCGACATTTTTCTGCCATTTGCAGCCCTCTAGCCCTTCCCCTTAGTGTTTTAGAGACATTTTAGTACTGAAAAGTTTGGGACCCCATTGACTTTAATGGGGTTCGGGGTCAAGTTTGGGTCAAGTTCGGGTCCCGAACCCGGACATTTTTCCGAAGTTTGACCGAACCCGTCGAACCCGAACATCCAGGTGTCCGCTCAACTCTAGTAAGGATACATGCAGGCGGCATGTATCTCCTTATAGATCAGACCTATGGCAGTAGTTTAGAAAGGATGAGAGTGGGTTTACATCCACTTTAAGAGACGATATGATAGTGATATTCAAATCATTAAATGGGGAATCTAGCATTGGGAGGAAACTACTTAACCTAAGAATACACAAGGCCACACAATGAAGTTGAATGAGCAGTGGTTCAATCTTAAAAGGTTTTCTTTACTGTCCGAGCGATAAGGATATGAAACTCCGTTCCACAGGCGGTGGTGTCATCAGGAAGTGTACATAAATTAACTTCACTAATACAAAAATGGCATGATTGGGTATTGCAAGCACCATATCCCTGGTATAAATGTAAACAAACTCAGGAATGAGCACAAACAGACTATATGTAAAAACATTTAATGTTATTCAATTAAAAAAGATAAAACAAATCCAGAATTAAAACATTTATGACAATATGTTGTATTGTCCATTTTATTTTACAAGACACCCTTCAGCATGTGTACCTGCTTTATGACCCCACATAAACAATACCAAGCATACAGCCATATAAATATATGGATAAGATGGCGATATAGGAAAAAGGTAAGGCATCATAAGCTCTTGAATTCCAACACGTTTCGCTGGTTGGGCTTCTTCATGAGATCTGTTGTAGTGAATTGGCTTATAGATAAGTAAGTAATGCTGTTTAACTGCAGAAAGGCAGGGACACAGAGGATATCATCCCAGATCCACCATTCCCCATAGCAGCGGGTACACCTAAAAGGGGGCACTTCACATCAAGGCCATCCAAAATGTAACCCTGAAGGATGGGGAACCCAATGCTACCAAAAAATCCCCAAAAAGGAGGATAGGCCACTAACAAATACAGTTTGGTTGCTACAGCAGCAAAGTCTATTTCCTCCTGCAAGTACACCATACTGGATGCCCTGGATGTAAAGTTGGCATGCTGAAGGTGCTGTCATGAATTGCCTCGGCCACCAGAGGGCGCTAGCGGCGCATCGGCGCACGCAATGCACGCGCAATCGCGGCATCGCGCTCGTGCACACGCGCATCGGCGGTAACGGCGCGCGGGAGCGCGCATCGGCGGTAACGGCGCGCGGGCACGTGCAGGCGTCCATCTGGCGCCAAAACAAGCCTATTTAAAGTGTCCTGGGAGCCTGGCCTCTTGCTGTCCGGTCTGCAGCGTTTCCTGAGACCACCTGTACCTGTACCTGTACCGACTACTCCTGCTTGATCCAGATCCTGATACCCGGCTTGTCTTTGTTGTTCCTGTCTTCCGCCTGCCCTGACCTCGGCTTGCTCTGACCATCCCTCTGCCAGATCCCTGGTACTCCGCTGTCCGCCTGTTGCCGACCCGGTTAGACGACCCCTCTATTACCTTGGCCTCTCCTGTGCTAGTCCGGCTGCTCCTGCTTCTCCGGTCTTCTGGGACCCTGTTCAGTCTTCTGGGACCTGCTGCGGCCAGACTCTCTGAATACCTTCCTTTCCGGCTTACCTGCTGTTCCAGTGCTGCTGCATCCAGGCTGCTACCTACCGGCCTGCACCTGCCTTTCAGAGACTTCCTCAGACTCTGCAGAAGCTCCATCTGGCCCCTGCACCAGCGTCATCCCTGACGCTTGTGCGACTCTGCATTCCCGTTCCCCCTGTCTACTCTACCAGGGGTCCCGGGATCAGAGGATTAACAGCTGCCGCTTCCTGCACGTCGGGCTCATCCTTAAGGTACGTGACAGGTGCCTAGTAAAACAAATGGGTGATACAAAATGTTGTCATACATTTTTTTTTCTGGATTGTTTTTATCTTTTTTAATGGAATAAAATACAATGGGGTTGATTTACAAAAAATGGAGAGTGAAAAATCTGAGGCAGTTGTGCATGGTAGCCAATCAGCTTTTAACTTCAGCTTGTTCAATTAGGCATTGACAAAAAAAACCTGGACGCTGATTGGTTTCTATGCAGAGCTGCATCAGATTTCATACACTCAAGATTTAGTAAATCACCCCCTTGGGGTCACAAAAAAATATTTTCAGAAAGGCAGGGACACTAGGAAACACAGGGGACAATAGGAATCCTGGGGACATGGGATTTATTTTTGTTGCTCATTCCTGAGTTTATAAGCAGCTTTAAAGTCCCATCTTTTGATATGTATACATATTCCAAAAACGTTTAGATGTGTTTCCTAAACCCTGTTCACACGATCAGACTTCAAACAAACTTTTCCGTGGATTGTTGTCCGAAGGGAGTTGGCCGGGCACACCCATAGCATACACACGCTTGGACTTTTCTGCAAACTATCCTAAAACTTTCCCAAGATCACATGTTTTTTCTGTTCTTTTCTGCTCTTTACCGCCACCCTTTGGTCAACTTCTGCTATTGTTGGTTGATTTTAACATTGGTTCTGGGCATGCGTATTTGTACTTTGGACAAAAGTCTGATGGATTCCTGTACACATGCTCAGACTTTGCATCATCGGACTTTTGTTGCCGAAAAGTTTGTCCGTTTGCAGAGCGAACTTTTGTCCGATGAAAACTGAAAGTTTGTCCGATAGAGCGTACACATGGTCGGATTTTTTTGCAAACTTGCTCATTTTGAAGTTTGTTGGCAAAAGGTCCGACCGTGTGTGATTGCAATATACAGTCATTTTGGCCTAGGCCAGCAACAAGACAGAAACTGAAGAAATATTTACATTAAAAATCTTAAAACAAGTAAATATAATATACCTTCCTATCTTTTTACTAAGGCTAGTAGCATTAGGATTAAAAATATCAATGTTGATTTAAAGAGTAAAGTTCTGCTTTAATTACAAACTAAATCAAATCAAAATCAAAGGCACATGATGGCATTATCCTAGCGAATTATCAAATCAACCCCATGGATAAGTTTTCCAGGATCTTGAATGAGAAACTGTTTGCCAACTGCTCTATGTCAGAAGCAGGTGTTGTACCCTGGCAAATGTCAAGCATATTACGACACCATTGTTTCAGTATTTATTACACATGGTTACTCCTTAATCACACGTGATTGCTCCTTAAACAATTGCCTTTATTGTGTGTCCTTACCTTTTGGTCCATTAAAGAGGCAAATTATTTCAATATCTACATCTTTCTTTAGCTGTTAATGGTTTCATTGTGTTTGTACAGCTTTGACTATCATTATTATTCTTACAGCAGACAATGCGGGTCACAATTGCATGAAGCTTGGCGGTAACTTTTTTACACTATGGAAGCAATATGTTTTTTTGACATGGCACCTGAGTCTGGGATTTATTGAGCGATTCTTGGAGTGTGCTGACTGGGACTGCATCTGCCTGGGTTTTGTCTGGATCAGATCGGCTTTCTATTTTCACGTTTCTCCTGATCCTCTGTGGTGGGGGATCATAGAGTTTTGGTAAGCAGGCACTTTTTTTTAGTTCGGAGGACTCTATTCCATGGATGAATTTATTAGAGACGGGTGTATTTAAGTTTTTAATTCACCAATTTTAGTCATTAACTAATTTGTGTTCATTTCATTTTATTTTATGTTCTTTGATTAGAGTATTTTTTGAATTTATTACTTATTTATATGGCACATGTGGAATTCACTCATTTAGTTATTCAAGTGTAATAGCTATTCATTTATTGTGTTTTTATCATTCATTTACACATTACATTTTGATGTTTAATGTTTATTTATGCACTTAGTTGTGCCATCTTTACGGAGCTAGCGCAACCTTATTTTTTCCAAACTCCCCTACAAGTCAGGAAAATTCACAGAAAATGGACTATTGTTTTATGAACAACGTGACATTTGAGAATTTACCTAGCTTTCAAAGACCGTACCGATACACACAGATAATTTGTTCATAATAGCACGCGCCACAATAGTAATCAGGTTAGATCTAGCAAGTATACTTTCAACATATAATTTTTTCCCCAAAACAAGGTAATAATAAACCAAATCATTATGTAGCAGCTTGCACCAAGTACATGCTAAAATAAAGGTTCAGCACAAGCTGTTTCCATAGTATAGCTTAACTTTTATAGCTGGTCATGTGTTGTGCCTTTACAGATGTAGCGCCACCTCATCTTTCTTTAGCTGTTAATGGTTTCATTGTGTTTGTACAGCTTTGACTATCATTATTATTGTTACAGCAGACAATGCGGGTCACAATTGCATGAAGCTTGGCGGTAACTTTTTTACACTATGGAAGCAATATGTTTTTTTGACATGGCACCTGAGTCTGGGATTTATTGAGCGATTCTTGGAGTGTGCTGACTGGGACTGCATCTGCCTGGGTTTTGTCTGGATCAGATCGGCTTTCTATTTTCACGTTTCTCCTGATCCTCTGTGGTGGGGGATCATAGAGTTTTGGTAAGCAGGCACTTTTTTTTAGTTCGGAGGACTCTATTCCATGGATGAATTTATTAGAGACGGGTGTAT
The DNA here is from genome assembly GCF_905171775.1 of Rana temporaria. Classification (NCBI taxonomy): domain Eukaryota; kingdom Metazoa; phylum Chordata; class Amphibia; order Anura; family Ranidae; genus Rana; species Rana temporaria. The sequence goes on along the minus strand of NC_053498.1, from coordinate 36,950,145 downwards.
TTAAGTTTTTAATTCACCAATTTTAGTCATTAACTAATTTGTGTTCATTTCATTTTATTTTATGTTCTTTGATTAGAGTATTTTTTGAATTTATTACTTATTTATATGGCACATGTGGAATTCACTCATTTAGTTATTCAAGTGTAATAGCTTTTCATTTATTGTGTTTTTATCATTCATTTACACATTACATTTTGATGTTTAATGTTTATTTATGCACTTAGTTGTGCCATCTTTACGGAGCTAGCGCAACCTTATTTTTTCCAAACTCCCCTACAAGTCAGGAAAATCCACAGAAAATGGACTATTGTTTTATGAACAACGTGACATTTGAGAATTTACCTAGCTTTCAAAGACCGTACCGATACACACAGATAATTTGTTCATAATAGCACGCGCCACAATAGTAATCAGGTTAGATCTAGCAAGTATACTTTCAACATATAATTTTTTCCCCAAAACAAGGTAATAATAAACCAAATCATTATGTAGCAGCTTGCACCAAGTACATGCTAAAATAAAGGTTCAGCACAAGCTGTTTCCATAGTATAGCTTAACTTTTATAGCTGGTCATGTGTTGTGCCTTTACAGATGTAGCGCCACCTCATCTTTCTTTAGCTGTTAATGGTTTCATTGTGTTTGTACAGCTTTGACTATCATTATTATTCTTACAGCAGACAATGCGGGTCACAATTGCATGAAGCTTGGCGGTAACTTTTTTACACTATGGAAGCAATATGTTTTTTTGACATGGCACCTGAGTCTGGGATTTATTGAGCGATTCTTGGAGTGTGCTGACTGGGACTGCATCTGCCTGGGTTTTGTCTGGATCAGATCGGCTTTCTATTTTCACGTTTCTCCTGATCCTCTGTGGTGGGGGATCATAGAGTTTTGGTAAGCAGGCACTTTTTTTTAGTTCGGAGGACTCTATTCCATGGATGAATTTATTAGAGACGGGTGTATTTAAGTTTTTAATTCACCAATTTTAGTCATTAACTAATTTGTGTTCATTTCATTTTATTTTATGTTCTTTGATTAGAGTATTTTTTGAATTTATTACTTATTTATATGGCACATGTGGAATTCACTCATTTAGTTATTCAAGTGTAATAGCTATTCATTTATTGTGTTTTTATCATTCATTTACACATTACATTTTGATGTTTAATGTTTATTTATGCACTTAGTTGTGCCATCTTTACGGAGCTAGCGCAACCTTATTTTTTCCAAACTCCCCTACAAGTCAGGAAAATTCACAGAAAATGGACTATTGTTTTATGAACAACGTGACATTTGAGAATTTACCTAGCTTTCAAAGACCGTACCGATACACACAGATAATTTGTTCATAATAGCACGCGCCACAATAGTAATCAGGTTAGATCTAGCAAGTATACTTTCAACATATAATTTTTTCCCCAAAACAAGGTAATAATAAACCAAATCATTATGTAGCAGCTTGCACCAAGTACATGCTAAAATAAAGGTTCAGCACAAGCTGTTTCCATAGTATAGCTTAACTTTTATAGCTGGTCATGTGTTGTGCCTTTACAGATGTAGCGCCACCTCATCTTTCTTTAGCTGTTAATGGTTTCATTGTGTTTGTACAGCTTTGACTATCATTATTATTCTTACAGCAGACAATGCGGGTCACAATTGCATGAAGCTTGGCGGTAACTTTTTTACACTATGGAAGCAATATGTTTTTTTGACATGGCACCTGAGTCTGAGATTTATTGAGCGATTCTTGGAGTGTGCTGACTGGGACTGCATCTGCCTGGGTTTTGTCTGGATCAGATCGGCTTTCTATTTTCACGTTTCTCCTGATCCTCTGTGGTGGGGGATCATAGAGTTTTGGTAAGCAGGCACTTTTTTTTAGTTCGGAGGACTCTATTCCATGGATGAATTTATTAGAGACGGGTGTATTTAAGTTTTTAATTCACCAATTTTAGTCATTAACTAATTTGTGTTCATTTCATTTTATTTTATGTTCTTTGATTAGAGTATTTTTTGAATTTATTACTTATTTATATGGCACATGTGGAATTCACTCATTTAGTTATTCAAGTGTAATAGCTATTCATTTATTGTGTTTTTATCATTCATTTACACATTACATTTTGATGTTTAATGTTTATTTATGCACTTAGTTGTGCCATCTTTACGGAGCTACGGGGCGATGACATCAGTGCGTCTCGGCAGGCTAAGGGTTGAAGGTATGTTATACCTCCTCCCTTAGTAGCTCAATGCATTCCTATATGTGAGGAATATGATGTAGTAAACACCCAAACTCTTTTTCTCTGATTAGAGTGATGCCTGGGGTCCAGTACTAAAAATCACATTGCATAGATAAGTGCATTGAAATCTTTCCCTAACCGCAGTTGTGGTTCACTCTCATTCACCGTAGTTTGTGACAGCTGGGAGGGGATACTTAAGGGGCAGACGCCATTGATTGGGGCTTTTCGCCTCGTGGCCCTCCTGGCGCAAGGTGCGTGTGTGTGAACCCGGTTGCTTCGCTGTCGAGTAGGCCCAGTAATGCTCCATTCGGCACACGTCTTACTCCTATAAACAGCACTATCTCTGAGCAGAAATTAGTTAAAGAATAGACATGCTTCTCAACAAGTCTTTAAAATAACTAGAACTTTTTCAAGTTTGTTAAAGTTGCAAGTGTTTCACTCTTGAGTGCTCAGTCTTGGAGTTCAGTGCTATACAATCTCGCATATTCTGGTATTAAAACCTTTCTGACCCTCACTTCCTTTGAGACGAGTGTTACAATTTTATATATGTTACAGATATTGCTATATATTTCTCAATGTTCCTAATGCCTAATTGGATATCTATGCATAATTATGTCATCGATTCATTGGTACTTTGCCTGCAGACTTTTCTAGTGGATGTTTCTTTAGCTGTATGGTTTTATTAGTCCTTTCTTCTGTTTTTCTTTTTTGCTCTTTTTGTACTGTGGCCAGGAAGTGTTTGGAAACATTTTAATGGAGTTTTATAATACAACTGTTCTGTTCTCATTTCGAACTTTGCAGCCGAAGTTTACAGGTTAGCAAAGCTGCTTTTTTTTTACAGCACAGTAATTTTCAATGTTTAACTACTTAAGACCCGGACCAAAATGCAGGTAAAGGACCAGGCCCCTTTTTGCGATTCGGCACTGCGTCACTTTAACTGACAATTGAGCTTTCTTTTGGTGGTATTTGATCACCTCTGCGGTTTTTATTTTTTGCGCTATTAACAAAAATAGAGCGACAATTTTGAAAAAAATTCTATATTTTTTACTTGTTGCTATAATAAATATCCCCCAAAAATATTTCATCAGTTTAGGCCAATACGTATTCTTCTACCTATTTTTGATAAAAAAAATAATTGCAATAAGCGTTTATCGATTGAATTGCGCAAAATGTATAGCGTTTACAAAATAGGGGATAGTTTTATTGCATTTTTATTAATTTTTTACTACCAATGGCGGCGATCAGCGATTTTTTTTGTGACTGCGACATTATGGCGGACACTTCTGACAATTTTGACACATTTTTGGGACCATTGTCATTTTCACAGCGAAAAATGCATTAAAAATGCATTGTTTACTGTGAAAATGACAATTGCAGTTTGGGAGTTAACCACAAGGGGGCGCTGAAGGGGTTAAGTGTGAACTCATCTGTGTTTATAACTGTAGGGGGGTGTGGCTGTAGGTGTGACGTCATTGATTGTGATTCCCTATATTAGGGAACACGCAATTGATGACGGCGCCACAGTGAAGAACGGGGAAGCTTTGTTTACACACAGCTCTCCCCGTTCTTCAGCTCCGAGGACCAATTGCGGGACTCCAGCAGCGATCGGGTCCCACGGCCGCGGTCACGGAGCATCGGACCGGGTCACGTGCGCGCGCCCGCGACCCATGGCTGGGCATTTAACAATCACGTACAGGTACGTTATTGTGCCCAGCCGTGCCATTCTGCCGATGTATATCGGCGTTAGGCGGTCCTTAAGTGGTTGAAGGGTTGGACACTAAGCGTGGACTGTCATATAAATGCACTGAAGTAAAAATCAAGACAGCATGTCAGATGAATATCAGCACACACTGTGGGCTTGGAGGATGTCTACAATGGCATAGATTCTATTACAAGTTGATGAGGGTTAGGAGTGCTGCTGAAGGCATTTAAAATGGATAATGAAGGGGAAACTGTATATTGGGTGAAAGGTTTGAATAGGTGGGAGGGGGATATTGAGATACAAGTGGCACTAAGCCAGTGGTTCTCAACCTTTCTAGTGCTTGACCCCTTAATAAAAATTCCCAAGTTGTGGGGACCCCTAACAGTAGAATTTTCTTAGGGTGGGTTGTCAGCACCCAAGGCAAGACAAGATATTTGCGCCCGTAGCCCACGGACATTTAGGGCTCCCTGAGTCCCTTCCACTCGAACAGTATTAAAGCCCCTTCTAGTACATTTTAGGATGTACCTTCCTCTCAATGTTCTCCTTTCTTTCACTTTTATCTCTCTTAATTTCTTGTCACCCCCCCCCCCCCCCTCCAATCCCTCTTTCTAGTCATCTTTCCTGTTCTCTCTCTTATTCTGTCTCTCCCTTTTCTTTGTCTCACCCCCTCTTTTCCTCTCCCTTCTATATATTCTCTATTTGTATATTCTTATTCCTTCTCTTACTCCATGGGGAGGATGGGGTGGGGGTGCTGGCAGGGAGTTTTGTTCAGCCAGCTTAGATGCTCTTTATCAAGATCATCTGCTGATCTGGGAACTGTAGTGGGGACTTAAAATGGCAACTCTAATCACAGGAAGTGTTACTCAATGTGTCTTCAGCTCTGTGGTGTCTCGCAGCAGTGACACCAATGCCGAAATCAGAAGATAGGGGCTCCTCCAGCCCCTCCCACGTCACATTTCTCACCAGTCAGCTGACCTCTAGTCCCTGCCCCACAGCCATGCTGTGAACTGAATGGGCGGGCAAGGGCTCCAGAAGAAGCCCAGCTGGGCAGCCACAGGCTCCAGTGACAGCCCTGCTGGATGGCTGCGAAAAGGCAGAGAGTGCTGCGGGCTTCAGGAACAGCCCATGATTCGGTGACCCCTGCCAAATTGTCATTTGACCCCCGAGGGGGTCCCGACCCCCAGGTTGAGAACCACTGCACTAAGCAATGCATTTCATAAAAGGGTATTGACATGGATGAAGTTTTGGAGCTGCAGTTGCCTTGGTGGTTGGGTACTTGGATAAGAGGTTTCCATGGATAGAGGGGGCACCCTGGAGATGATACTTTTAGGCCCGGTTCACACTGCTGCGTTGCGAATTTGGCGCAAATTTGATCCGATTGCGTTACGATTTTTCATTGCAAATTTTGTTATGTGTTCTTGCAAGTCTACTGCGATTCTACTGGAAATATTGTGAAATGGTGGGAGGGGATCATAATTTTATGCCTGGCCAATAGAACCCAGTGTTTATGCCAACGTCAAAATAGCTGTATAAACTTCCTGTTCTCTTTCTGTTTTTTTTGGAGTGTGTAGAAAGTAGGGATGAGCTTCGTGTTCGAGTCGAACTCATGTTCGACTCGAACATCGTATGTTCAATCGTTCGTCGAATTGCAAACGTTATGGGCCATTCGTGCCAAATTCGAGTGGTGCGTCACGGCCCATAATTCAGTGCATCGCAGTGCATTGCTGGCTAATGATTGGCCAAGCATGCACTATGACCCGCATGCTTGACCAATCACAGCGCCATCTGTACAGAGCAGACAGGCAGGCAAGTCAGTTAGCTTCAGTTACAGTATGTAGAGGATATATATGCATCCCAGGTGTTGTGTGTATATATTTATACACTATATTCAGTTTAGCTAGACCCATTCCTGTATTCTCTTCCTAATATACTGACAGGCAGGCAGGTGATTGTGCTTGCTGCAGTATTTTCACTTAGTGTACTTTGTCCTTTGCACCTAAAGCTTACCTGAAACTATTGACCAGATACATGCATTTCTGGATAAATACCAAATGCCGTGTCTTCCCGCCTCGGAGATGGCCTTGCTCAACGCCCCCCTTACCAGGGAAGAGCTCCTTGAGGCATTAGCACAAGCACATAATGGGAGGGCGCCTGGGGCCGATGGTCTTCCCTCTGAGGTCTATAGCAGATACTCTGAACAACTCATCCCCGTTTTATTAAAGGTTTACAATACAGCTTTTGAAACCGGAATGCTTCCCCCCTCTATGGATGAAGCCCTCATAGTGGTTCTGTTGAAGCCGGGGAAGGATCCTCTTTCCCCAGACTCATACAGGTCTATATCCCTGTTGACATTTGATGTGAAACTACTGGCCAGGGTTTTGGCTACTAGGTTATCTAAGTGTATCCACTACGTGGTACATAGAGATCAATCAGGATTCATCCCTACTAGGTCAACCGCACAGAATTTACGTAGGTTGTTTCTTAACATACAAGTACCAGTGGACAACCCAGGTAATAGGGCCATCTTCTCCTTGGACGCGGCCAAGGCATTTGATAGTGTGGAATGGCTGTACTTATGGGAGGTGTTGAATAGATTAGGAGTTGGTCCTTCCTTCTTGAAGTGGGTTCAATTGCTGTATAGCTCCCCAAAGGCAAAAATGAGAATTAATGGTGAAGTCTCGGACTCCTTCCGGCTGTTCAGGGGGACGCGGCAGGGGTGTCCGTTATCTACCCTGCTGTTCGTCCTAGCGCTGGAACCTTTAGCGAATCCATATGCGAGCCTCGCCTGGCATAACTGGCTTTTCCAGGGGTGCCAGGCAGGATGTAATCTCCTTATTCGCAGACGACACGTTAATATACTTGGGGGATACTGGTTAGTCTCTGAGGAACGTGATGTCCTTAATTAAGGACTTCGGGGACCTATCCGGTTTTAGTATCAATTGGAACAAATCAGTGCTCATGCCCCTAGACCCCTTGACAAGCCCATTACCTGAATGTGCTAAGGATATATTGGTGGTGAAGGAATTTAGGTATCTGGGAATTCAGGTGACTTCCGACCCCACCCAGTACCTCTCGCTGAACCTGACTCTGTTACTACTTATATTTAGACAGAAGTGTGCGGTTTGGAAAAAACTCCCCCTATCGGTTACGGGTAGAGCGAACCTTATAAAAATGGTGTGGGCCCCTCAACTCCTGTATGTTTTCCACAACTCTCCAATTTGGATACCGCATAAATGGTTTGCGCAGATTGATGCCCAGTTCAGGGACTTGATCTGGGGTGGAAAGGTAGCAAGAATTAGTCTCAATACACTGCAATTAGCTAAAGATCAAGGGGGCTTGGCTGGTCCACACACTTGGTACTATTTTGTAGCGTCACAAATACAACACCTGGGGAATTGGGGTGAGGTAGATGCGGGTGATCCGGTACGAACACCACTGATACCATTAGGATCTGTTCTTCCGGCTATATCACATTTAGAGGCGGGGCTCCCACACCTAGAGCAGTCACTCCCACTGTTTTTTTACTAAACACCTTGTGGAAATACATTCAGTCCATTTTCAATACTAGGGGGGTGTGTACCTTTACTCCCATTTGGAAGAATTCCTACTATAAAGAACTTTTTAAAGTAGAGGGTTTCAGACAATGGACCAATGCAGGAATTCACTACATTGCTCAGTTGTTTGTGGGCTCAGTCCTCAAGTCCTTCACAGATTTGGGAGGCGAGTTCTTGCTTGCTAGGACGTAGTTCTACAAGTATTTACAATTACGACACGCTATCCAGAGTGAGAGTAGGCTCTCCCCTATCTCGGTAGTGAAACACCCCTTACACACTGACGTCTTGATGAACAGAGACAAGAAGGGCATGATCTCACAGGTTTATTCCAGACTGCTTGGTATCACCCACGAAGCGTCCACATTACCGTGTAGGAAGGGCTGGGAAAACGATTTGGGTCCCATAGATGGGTATACGTGGGAATTATGTTTATCTTCCACTCCGTTGGTATCGGTATCGGCACAGCACAGATTGTCGCACTTATTTTTGTTTTTACAGGGTCTATAGGACACCGGCTCGTTTATTCAAGTGGGTTCTAAGAGATTCTCCGCTATGCCCAAAATGTAATGCACAAGAGGGGGACTTATTACACATGATGTGGAAATGTCCTAAACTTTTTAGATACTGGCACTATGTTACTAACACTATATGGCTTTCTGGCACCGCATGATCCAGTGGTGTGTCTCCTTGGTGCCCTCGAAGTGCCTTCACTCTCCCCTCACGGTCATACAGCTGTACTCCGGCTGCTTTATGCTGCCCGGAAAGCCATTGCTAGATTTTGGATTACCTCCAGACTGCCTACAGAGGGACTTTGGGTTAAGATGGTGAATAATATGCTGATACGGGAAAAACTTACATACCAGCACAGAAATGCATCCAACAAATTCTACTCATTATGGCAGCCCTGGCTAGACACGCCGGGGCTGGGGCCGACAGAATTGATTATGGATAGGCTACTGCAGGGATAATGGGTCACAGGGGGAGAGGTGGTAGGGCAAACATTAACTTGGTGACATCTAATAATCTGCGACATGGCTGTGGGATCAGGTTCACGGTACACTGGTTCAATATGCAGAATATGTTTCGTCTAGTTGCACATTAGCCACAGGCGTATAGAAAGAGGCAGATATTGTAGTTGGTTAGACCATATGTTTAAGGATGGATTTGAGATCTTTAGTAATAACCATGTAATAGAGACAATAATGCATAGATTCCTTCGTAATGTTGTGTTAGTCTCAGGGAGTTTGACATTTTTTAGTCGAAGGAGGGGAATCGGCCGTATTCTCCTCTATTGTTTATCTACCTTGAACAGGTACATAAAGTTCTTGTTTGTATCCTTGTTTCATTGATATGCATCCTACTACTATTGTATTGTATGTTTACTCTGCCTCAATAAAATATTTTTCTTGATTAAAAAAAAAAAAAAAGCTTACCTGAATGCAATTGCTGGTGTTCTCATACAAATATAGGCAGGGAGCTGCAGTATCCAGTTTTAGTGTCCTTTGCACAGTGTGCAGTGCACCTAAAGCTTACCTGAATACAATTGGCGGTGTTCTCATATAAATACAGGCAGGGACCTCCAGTATTCAGTTTTAGTGTCCTTTGCACAGTGTTCTCATACTAATACCACAGGCAGAGGTCTGCAAATATTGTCAGTTATGCCGCGTACACATGATCGGTTTGTCTGATGAAAATTGAGTCGACGCATGCTTGGAAGCATTAAACTTAATTTTTCTCAGCTCATCGTTGTGTTTTACGTCACCGCGCTCTGACACGATCGTTTTTTTAACTGATGGTGTGTAGGTACGACTGATGAAAGTCAGCTTCATCGGATATCTGATAAAAAAATCCATCAGACCATTTTCATCGGATGAACCGATCGTGTGTACAGGGCATTCGTGTACTGTGTCTTTGCACAGTGTGCACCTAATGCTACGTGACTACAATTGCTGGTGTTCTCATACTAATATCACAGGCAGGGAGCTGCAAGTATTTTCACTTAGTGTACTGTGTCCTTTGCACAGTGTGCAACTGAAGCTGACTGAAGACAATTGCTGGTTTTCTCTTAATAATAATAATACTTCAGGCAGGCAGTTGATTCTGCTAGCTGCAGTATAATCAGTATACAGTGCCTTGCGAAAGTATTCGGCCCCCTTGAACTTTGCGACCTTTTGCCACATTTCAGGCTTCAAAAGATATAAAACTGTAATTTTTTTTGAAGAATCAACAAGTGGGACACAATCATGAAGTGGAACGAAATGTATTGGATATTTCAAACTTTAAAAAAAACAGAAAAATTGGGCGTGCAAAATTATTCAGCCCCCTTAAGTTAATACTTTGTAGCGCCACCTTTTGCTGCGATTACAGCTGTAAGTCGCTTGGGGTAAGTCTCTATCAGTTTTGCACATCGAGAGACTGAAATTTTTGCCCATTCCTCCTTGCAAAACCGCTCAAGCTCAGTGAGGTTGGATGAGAGCGTTTGTGAACTGCAGTTTTCAGTTCTTTCCACAGATTCTCGATTGGATTCAGGTCTGGACTTTGACTTGGCCATTCTAACACCTGGATACCTGGATATGTTTATTTGTGAACCATTCCATTGTAGATTTTGCTTTATGTTTTGGATCATTGTCTTGTTGGAAGACAAATCTCCATCCCAGTCTCAGGTCTTTTGCAGACTCCATCAGGTTTTCTTCCAGAATGGTCCTGTATTTGGCTCCATCCATCTTCCCATACATTTTAACCATCTTCCCTGTCCCTGCTGAAGAAAAGCAGGCCAAAACCATGATGCTGCCACCACCATGTTTCACAGTGGGGATGGTGTGTTCAGGGTGATGAGCTGTGTTGCTTTTACGCCAAACCTAACGTTTTGCATTGTTGCCAAAAAGTTCGATGTTGGTTTCATCTGACCAGAGCACCCTCTTCCACATTACTGCTGACTCATGGTCCAGCAGGCATGGACAGGGACGTTACCTATCTTTACAGCGCATTGGTTGACTCAGTAGTGTTGGAGTTTGTTCCGCCACCATGCCTCCAAAATGCTACTACTGGTGATTGTGACACACCTCTCTCCTCCACCCCCTCCTCTTCTTCTTCCTCCGTGGCCTCTTCCTGTGCCGATTTGTCCTTGGAACCAGCACGGTGCTCTGTAGGCGTTCAAGGGGCTATGCAGGTATGCAGGCAAAAAGATGCCATGCGATGCTTGAGCTGGTGTGCTTGGGGGACAGGAGCCACACTGGGGCAGAGGTTCTGTCAGCTCTGCAGGGGCAGGCTCAGACGTGGTTGACGCCATGCCAGCTTAAGCCAGGAATAGTGGTTTGTGACAATGGCACCAACCTCCTCTCCGCCCTTTGACAGGGACAACTGACCCATGTGGCCTGTTTTGCTCACGTCCTTAACTTGGTGGTGCAGCGGTCCTTGGGCAGGTACCCGGGCTTACAGGATGCCCTGAAGCAGGCCAGGAAAGTCTATGTGCATTTCCGACTGTCAAATAATGCCAGTGCTCGGCTGGCTGACCTCCAAAAGGAATATAACCTGCTCAAGAACTGCCTAATCTGTGACATGCCCACTAGGTGGAACTCTACGTTGGCCATGCTGCAGCGGCTGAACACGCAGCAGAGAGCCATCAATGAGTATCTGTGCCAATATGGCACCAGGACAGGGTCAGGGGAGCTTGGGTTTTTTCCCCACGCCAGTGGGCCATGATCAGGGATGCATGCACTGTCCTATGACCATTTGAGGAGGCCACGAGGATAGTGAGCAGTGACAGTTAATGTATCAGTGACACTGTCCCTCTTATCCACCTGTTGGAGCACATGCTGTGTGAAATAATGGACAGGGCACTTGAGGCAGAACAGAGGGAGGAAGAGGAAAAATTCCTTACCTCTCAAGGCCCCCTTTATCCAGACAGTGTTCCTGTTTGCCCCCCTATCACACAGGATGAGGACGAGGAGGAGGAGGATTGTGTCAGTATGGAGGTGGAGCCTAGCACTCAGCATCAGCAGCAGTCTTCAAGGGATCAATTACAGTCCCAAGAAACCCATGGACTTGTACGTGGCTGGGAGGAGGTGGCTGCAGATCATGTCGTCCTCAGTGACCCAGAGGACTCCGCACCGAATTCCTCAGCAAACCTATGCTGCATGGCCTCCCTGATTCTGCAAAGCCTGCAGAAGGATCTTCGTATTCGTGCTATCAAGGAGAGGGATCATTAATGGATGGCAACCCTCCTTGATTAAAATGTTTGATGCAATACTTTGCAGCATGGCTCATTCCTGGGCTCCAAGTAGAGTATCAGTGAGGAGTTGCAGTTTTGTGGCACCAGCACCAGTGCCCAAGGTCCAATTTTTCTGCCCCTGTTTAACAGGGGCGTGTAATTACAATTTTTGATGCAATACTTTGCAGCAGGGCTCATTCCTGCGCTTCAACTAGAGTATCTGTGAGGGGTTGCTGTGTTGTGGAACCAGTGCCTAAGGCCCAATTTTTCTGCCCCTGTTCAACAGGGGCATGTAATTACAATTCTTGATCTAATATTTCACAGCAGGGCCCATTCCTGCCCATTCCTGCGCCCACCAAGAGTAACTGTGAGGGCTTACAGTGTTGTAGCACCACCACCACCAACAACAACAAAGGCCCAATTTTTCTGCCCCTGTTTAACAGAGGCATGTAATTACAATTTTTGACCTAATATTTAATAGCAGGGCCCATTCCTGTGCCCACCAAGAGTAACTGTGAGGACTTAGTGTTGTGGCACCACCACCACCACCAAAGGCCCAATTTTTCTACCACTGTTCAACAATGACATGTAATTACAATTTTTGATATAATAGTTCACAGCAGGGCATTCCCGCGCCCACCAAGTGGCAACACCAACACCAGTGGCGGCTGGTGCTCAAATTTTTTTGGGGGCGCAAACAAAAAAAAACAAAACAATTGCAGCCTCACTGTGCCCATCAGACACAGCCACTGTGCCCATCAGACACAGCCACTGTGCCCATCAGAAGCAGCCACTGTGCCCATCAGACGCAGCCACTGTGCCCATCAAATGCAGTCACTGTGCCATGCCATCAATTGTCGCCACTGTGCCATCAATTGTCGCCACTGTGCCATCAATTGTCGCCACTGTGCCATACCATCAATTGTCGCCACTGTGCCATGCCATCAAACGCAGCCTCTGTGCAATCATTTATCACCACTGTGCCCATCAATTGTCACCACTGTGCCATGCCATCAAATGCAGCCACTGTGCCATCAATTATCGCCACTGTGCCCATTGTCACCACTGTGCCATGCCATCAAACGCAGCCACTGTGCCATCAATTGTCGCCACTGTGCCATGCCAAATGCAGCCACTGTGCCATCAAATGCAGCCACTGTGCCATGCCATCAAATGCAGCCACTGTGCCATCAATTGTTACCACTGTGCTATCAATTGTCGCTACTGTGCCATCAATTGTCACCACTGTGCCATGCCCTCAAACGCAGCCACTGTGCCATCAATTGTCGCCACTGTGCCATCAATTGTCACCACTGTGCCATAAATTGTCACCACTGTGCCCATCAATTGTCGCCACTGTGCCATGCCAAACGCAGCCACTGTGCCATCAAATGCAGCCACTGTGCCATGCCATCAAATGCAGCCACTGTGCCATCAATTGTTACCACTGTGCTATCAATTGTCACTACTGTGCCATCAATTGTCGTCACTGTGCCATGCCATCAAATGCAGCCACTGTGCCATGCCATCAAACGCAGTCACAGTGCCATCATTTATCGCCACTGTGCCCATCAATTGTCACCACTGAGCCATGTCATCAAACGCAGCCACTGTGCCATCAATTGTCGCTACTGTGCCCATTAATTGTCACCACTGTGCCATGCCATCAAACGCAGCCACTGTGCCATCAATTGTCACCACTGTGCCATCAATTGTCACTACTGTGCCATGCCAAACACAGCCACTGTGCCATCAAATGCAGCCACTTTGCCATGCCATCAAACGCAGCCACTGTGCCATCAATTGTTACCACTGTGCCATCAATTGTTGCCACTGTGCCATCAATAGTCACTGCTGTGCCCATCAATTGTCGCCACTGTGCCCATCAATTTTCGCCACTGTGCCCATCAATTGTCGCCACTGTGCCCATCAATTGTCGCCACCGTGCCCTGTAAAATGCTGCCAGATTGACCCCCCCGCCCAACACTTACCTTTCTGGGGTCAGCCATCCTCTTTCCACCATCCCTCAATGTCTTCTCCCCCTCCACCCCTCGATGACGCTTCAGCCAATCAGGTTACTGGTAACCAGAACCGGTGAACATGATTGGCTGAGACGCCTGTCAGTGTTAAAGAGGGAATGCACCCCCACGTGCGTCCCCTGGTTAACTATTTGTAAGCCGATTACAGCCCTCAGGCTGTAATCTTAAAGCCAATCGGAGCCGCTGCCTTTCCTTTTTTTAAGTTGGGTGCGGGGTTCCCCTTAATATCGATACAGCACCCAAAGGGGCTGGTAATGGGCTGGGGGGGTAACCATGCCATTTTCTCAATGGTTTTCATCCTTATTGCTGGGACCAGACATTACATTAAAGCTGCAAGCAGTCTTAAAGGGGTTGTAAAGGCTTGTTTTTTATTTTCTAAATAGGTTACTTTAACCTTTTCATTCAATTTCCCTTTTAAATGTATTTTTTCTTTGTTTTCTGTGTCTGAATTTCTCACTTCCTGTTTCTCCTCAGTAAGGTGTTCAGTAAGCTGTTCCAAATGACTTTCCACCGCTCGGATGATGGTGGAAAGCTTACTGAGGAGAAACAGGAAGTGAGAAATTCAGACAAAGGAAAAAAAAACATTTAGAAGGGAAATGGAAGGAAAAGGTAAGTGAACCAATTTAGAAAATAAAAGACGAACCTTTACAACCCCTTTAAATTACCTTTTTCCTATAGAAATGTCATTTTGTGCACGGACAGTTCTAAACACGGGAAACATGTGCCACTTCACAGGCATACTATAGACACCCAGCAGGTATGATATTTTAAGGAATATTTCACTTTTTTTTTTCACTTTAAGCTTCATTAAAATGGCTGCTCCCAAAAAATTTTTTTTTGCATTAACCACTTAAGGACCGCCTCCTGCACATATACGTCAGCAGAATGGCACGGCTGGGCACAAGCACGTACCTGTACGTCCTCTTTAGGTGCCCAGCCGTGGGTCGCGGGCGCGCGCCCGCGACCCGGTCCGAAGCTCCGTGGCCGCCGGACCCGCTCGCCGCCGCAGTCCCACGATCGGTCCTCCGAGCTGAAGAACGGGGAGCGCTGCGTGTAAACACAGCTTCCCCGTTCTTCACTGTGGCGCTGTCATTGATATAGGGAAAGGCGATCAATGACGTCACACGGTCAGCCCCACCCCCCTACAGTTAGAAACACATATGAGGTCACACTTAACCCCTTCAGCGCCCCCTAGTGGTTAACTCCCAAACTGCAATTGTCATTTTCACAGTAAACAATGCATTTTTATAGCATTTTTTGCTGTAAAAATGACAATGGTCCCAAAAATGTGTCAAAATTGTCCGATGCGTCCGCCATAATGCCGCAGTCACGAAAAAAAAATCGCTGATCGCCGCCATTAGTAGTAAAAAAAAATAGATTAATAAAAATGCAATAAAACTAGCCCCTATTTTGTAAACGCTACAAATTTTGCGCAAACCAATCGATAAACGCTTATTGCAATTTTTTTTTTACCAAAAATATGTACAAGAATACGTATCGGCCTAAACTGAGAAAAAATGTTTTTATATCTTTTTTGGGGGTATTTATTATAGCAAAAAATATATATATTTTTTCAAAATTGTCGCTCTATTTTTGTTTAACCACTTCCCGACGGCCGTACGACTTTGTACGGCCGCAGGGTGGCTCTAAATCTGAGTGGCCGTCTTTTTACGGCCTCCGCTCCTCCCGGCCACTGGGGGTGCGTGCGCATGACTGAGATGCCGATGCGCGTGCCTGGCGGCCGCGATGTCCGCCAGGCACCCGCGATCGGCGGTTACAGAGACAAGGACATGGATCTGTGTGTGTAAACACACAGATCCATGTCCTGTCAGGGAGAGAGGAGACCGATCTGTGTCCCTTGTACATAGGGACACAGATCGGTCACCTCCCCCAGTCAGTCCCCCTCCACACACAGTTAGAACACTATGCAGGGTACACATTTAACCTCTCCATCAGCCCCTAGTGTTAACCCCTTCCCTGCCAGTCACATTTATACAGTATGTAGTGCATATTTATAGCACTGATCGCAGTATAAATGTGAATGGTGCCAAAAATGTGTCAAAAGTGTCCGATGTGTCCGCCATAATGTCGCAGTCCCAATAAAAATCGCAGATCGCCGCCATTACTAGTAAAAAAAAAATAATAAAAAAATTATAATTCTGTCCCCTATTTTGTAGGCGCTATAGCTTTTGCGCAAACCAGTCGCTTATTGCGATTTTTTTTTTCAAACATATGTAGAATACATTTCGGCCTAGACTGAGATTTTTTTTTAAAATTGGGCTATTTATTATAGCAACAAGTAAAATTTTTATTTTTTTTCAAAATTGTCGCTCTTTTTTTGTTTATAGCGCAAAAAGTAAAAACCACAGCGGTGATCAAATACCACCAAAAGAAAGCTCTATTTGTGGGAAAAAAAGGACGTCAATTTTGTTTTGGAGCCACGTCGCACGACCGCGCAATTGTCAGTTAAAGCGACGCAGTGCCGGAAGCTGAAATTTCACCTGGGCAGGAAAGGGGTATATGTGCCCAGTAAGCAAGTGGTTAAAGCGCAAAAAATAAAAACCGCAGAGGTGATCAAATACCACCAAAAGAAAGCTCTATTTGTGGGGAAAAAAGGACGCCAATTTTGTTTGGGAGCCACATCGCACGACCGCGCAATTGTCAGTTAAAGCGGCGCAGTGCCGAATCGCAAAAACTGGCCAGGTCCTTTACCTGCGTAATGGTCCGGGTCTTAAGTGGGGCAGGACCCGGGTCCCCAAATGCTTTTTAGGACAATAACTTGCACATTAGCCTTTAAAATTAACACTTTTGATTTCGAACGTTCAAGTCCCAAAAACTTCAATGGGGTTCTAAAGTTCGCGCGAACGTTCGGTCCGTTCGAAGGTTCTGATGCGAACCGAACCGGGGGTATTCGGCTCATCCTTAGTAGAAAGGAGCGTGGAGTATCAGCATGTATCACTATTCATTGCCTTTGGTTATGACAGCAGTAGTAACTGCTACTGCTGCAGTCATAATAAAAAAGAAAAAAAAGTGTCAGGGGTGAATGAATGAATGAATGAAAAACTTATAAAGCGCGGCGCATGCGAACTGAATCGCTTCTGGGCGCTAGTTGTTTGTGTCTCATGACATCAAAAGAGCAGAGTTTTGATCCGTCTTCTGAAAGTCAGGTGGTTTTCCTCCAACCGAATGCTGGTTGGTAAAGCGTTCCATAGTCTAGGACCCTGAAAAGCAAACCTTCTTTCTCCTTTGGACTTGTATTTGGTTTTTGGTACCCTGACCAGATTTTGGTCGGTGGATCGCAGAACGCGATTCGAATTGTGAGGTTCTATCTTGTCGCAAAGATATTGCGGAGCCTTCCCATGGATGCACTTATGTGTCAGGCAGAGTGCTTTAAATGCAATTCTGTCTTTTACTGGCAGCCAGTGAAGGGTTCTCAACGAAGGTGAGATTGATTCCCATTTTTTTTCCCCAGTCACCAGTCTGGCGGCCGTATTCTGAACGACTTGCAGACGGGAGATTTGGTACTTTGGGAGTCCGAGGTACAGGGCGTTAGCATAGTCCAGTCTGGAATTCACGATTGTTCCCACCACGACTGCTACGTCTTCTTTGGGGATAAATGGAATAAGTCTGCGTAGTAGGCGCAACAGATGGTGCGCTCCGCTGACTACTCCGCTCAGCCCTTCCTTCTCTGAGCTGGCCGCTCAGCTGTCGGCTAATTGCCAGCTCTTATCTCTCCACAGTGACTCACCTGTTGATGATCCTGCTCGTCAGTCTTGTGTACTTGAGCCTTCCAGTTCAGATGATCTCTGCCTTCACCTTGGTCAACATCATAGAGACTTTCTCCTGCGTTCCTGTTGAAGACTTTGCTCGGCTGACATCCCTGATCCTGCTTGCTGTTCTACTACGTATATCTCTGGCTCTCTAAAATATGGCGTGGCTGACTATCCCATCCGGTTCCTGAACTCTGGCAATGTTTTGACTTTGCTTACTCTGTTTATCTTTTTATTATTATTAAACAAGTGTGATTTAACTGTATTTCTGTCTCGGTCTGATTCATGGTTCCGGACAGCAGGTAAAGGCCATGAATTCAGAAGATGCAGTCAATCCACTTGTTGGTAAAAAAAATTCCAGATTGGACGACCAGGATCACCACTTGGATCAGTATGCCATGGCGTTACAAACGCTCCTGAGTTGCACGGCTCACCTGGAATCTCCCACTGTAGCTGCTCCGGTACATCCTGTGTTGCAGGCCGTCCCTGCTGCTGCTCCGGTCTCTGTGCAGGCACCCGCCTCTAGAATTACCTCCGCTTCCCCAGCGATTTGGGGGTGATCCAGTTCAATGCAGAGGCTTTCTCAACCAGGTTGAGATATACTTTGGTATGCTGCCCCAGGCGTTTCCCACGGACAGAAGCAAAGTAGGTTTTCGTGATAACTTTGCTTTCTGAGAGAGACTTGGCCTGGGCAAACCCTCTATGGGAGAAAAACCTGTGGTCCTGAGTTACCCAGAATTTGTGTCTTCCTTCAAAAGGGAATTTGACGTTCCCGCACACGCTCCACTTCTGCTGCCAAGAGCCTCATGTCCATCAAACAGAGTACGAGAACTGTTGCCGATTACGCCATTGAATTCCGTACTCTGGCAGCAGAGGTTGCTTGGAACAATGGGGTTCTCGTGGCTTCTTTTTCTCATGGTCTCTCGGATAACATCAAGGATGAGATAGCAGCCTGAGATATACCCACTGAGCTGGAGAAGTTGATCACATTTGCCATCCTCATTGACTGTAGATGCTTGTGGAAGCCTCCTGTACATTTGTCTCTGAGCTTTGCAGTCCCACCCTTGACTCCCTCACCTCCCATGCCTCCTGGTACCGAGTTGGTCAATGAAGGTGAACCCATGCACTTGGGCTTCACGCGTCTCTCTGCGGATGAGAGAGCCCTTAGGAGGAGGGAGAGATTGTGCCTTTATTGTGGCCAGGCTGGTCACTTTTTGAAGTCTTGTCCTACCCGTCCAGGTAACGCCCAAACCTTGATGTCCTGTCGTGGATAGACCATAGGTGGCGTTGTTTTATCCAGTTATTCAGAAGGATAAGCCTTTGGTTTCGGTTATCCTTTCTTGGGCTGAGTCGTCCGTCGAGATACAGGCTCTAATCGACTTTGGGGCTGCAGGCCTGTTAATTGATGCTGCCTTTGTATCGAAGCACTCGATTCCGCTGCAGTTGCGTGACACTCCGCTTGCCATTGAGGCTCTTGATGGGAGACTTCTACAGCCTGCCCATGTGACTCATGAGACTGTTCCATTGTCCATGGCTGTAGAGGCTCTTCACCATGAGATAATCCAATTCCAAGTTATTTCCTCACCAAGTTTCCACTGGTTATTGGCAGGGGTGGACTGGGACAAAAATTTGGCCCTGGACTTTATCCAGACCGGCCCACTTAATTTTTGCAAACACGCACAAAAACAGTAAACTATACGCAGTTGTCGGCGGTACAAATAGCGGCGTTTTACCGCCGACGCTATGGGCGGCTCAGTGTGAAAGGGGTCTAATAAATCAGTTACAATGACCAGCGGCAGTGCATTTACCCCCCCCCCCCCCGCCTTGCTGCATATTAAAAAAATCACAGACACAAACACTGACCCTCCTCCTGAAACAAACACTGCCCCCCCTCCTTACACAAACTCTGTCCCCCCCTCATTACACAAACACTGACCCCCCCTCATTACACAAACACTGACCCCCCCTCATTACACAAACACTGTCCCCCCTCCTTACACAAACACTGACCCCTCCTCATTACACAAACACTGTCCCCCCCTCCTTACACAAACACTGACCCCTCCTCATTACACAAACACTGTCCCCCCCTCCTTACACAAACACTGACCCCCCTCATTACACAAACACTGACCACCCTCCTTACACAAACACTGTCCCCCCCTCATTACACAAACACTGTCCCCCCCTCATTACACAAACACTGTCCCCCCCTCATTACACAAACACTGTCCCCCCCTCATTACACAAACACTGACCCCCCTCATTACACAAACACTGTCCCCCCTCCTTACACAAACACTGACCCCCCCTCCTTACACAAACACTGTCCCCCCTCCTTACACAAACACTGACACCCCCTCCTTACACAAACACTGTCCCCCCCTCCTTACACAAACACTGTCCCCCCCTCATTACACAAACACTGTCCCCCCCTCATTACACAAACACTGTCCCCCCCTCAATACAAAAACACTGTCCCCCCCTCATTACACAAACACTGTCCCCCCCTCATTACACAAACACTGACCCCCCCTCATTACACAAACACTGTCCCCCCTCCTTACACAAACACTGACCCCCCTCCTTACACAAACACTGTCCCCCCTCCTTACACAAACACTGACACCCCTCCTTACACAAACACTGTCCCCCCCTCCTTACACAAACACTGTCCCCCCCTCATTACACAAACACTGTCCCCCCCTCATTACACAAACACTGTCCCCCCCTCATTACACAAACACTGTCCCCCCCTCCTTACACAAACACTGTCCCCCCTCCTTGCACAAACACTGTCCCCCCTCATTACACAAACACTGTCCCCCCTCATTACACAAACACTGTCCCCCCCTCCTTACACAAACACTGCCCCCCCCTCCTTACACAAACACTGTCCCCCCCTCCTTACACAAACACTGTCCCCCCCTCATTACACAAACACTGTCCCCCCTCATTACACAAACACTGTCCCCCCCTCATTACACAAACACTGTCCCCCCCTCATTACACAAACACTGTCCCCCCCTCATTACACAAACACTGTCCCCCCTCATTACACAAACACTGACACCCCCTCATTACACAAACACTGTCCCCCCCATTACA
This sequence comes from Rana temporaria, assembly GCF_905171775.1. Taxonomy (NCBI): domain Eukaryota; kingdom Metazoa; phylum Chordata; class Amphibia; order Anura; family Ranidae; genus Rana; species Rana temporaria. The sequence goes on along the minus strand of NC_053498.1, from coordinate 36,929,525 downwards.
CAAACACTGTCCCCCCTCATTACACAAACACTGTCCCCCCTCATTACACAAACACTGACACCCCCTCATTACACAAACACTGACACCCCCTCATTACACAAACACTGCCCCCCCTCCTTACACAAACACTGACACCCCCTCATTACACAAACACTGTCCCCCCTCATTACACAAACACTGTCCCCCCTCCTTACACAAACACTGACACCCCCTCATTACACAAACACTGCCCCCCCCTCATTACACAAACACTGACACCCCCTCATTACACAAACACTGCCCCCCCCCATTACACAAACACTGTCCCCCCCTCATTACACAAACACTGACCCCCCCTCCTTACACAAACACTGACCCCCCCTCCTTACACAAACACTGACACCCCCTCATTAAACATACACTGACAACCACTTCCTTTCACAGTCCCCTCCTTTCTGGTATCCTTTACAGCCATCGTCTTTCTTTGCAACAAAACACAGCTCCCTTTATGTCAGTGCCCCCTCCCTTACCTGAAACAGCAGGGAGAAGACACTCAGAGGATGCGAAGCGTCCAAGCAGAAGGCGGGAGCTGTTCAACTTTCCATGTTACAGACAGACGATTGGTTGCTAGGACTGCCCCTAGCAACCAATCACAGGCTTTTTAACTTGAAAAGTTGGACAGCTCCGCCTTCTGCTCGGACAGTCTGCTTATTGTATGGATGACAGCGGCTGTGGGGGGGGGGGGAGTTACATGGGAGAGAAGAGGTCTGAGAGGCCACACAGGCAGGATGTTCAACAGGTTCACTGTTGTCATCCTGCACATGCACGCCACCCGCCATGCACCCCCTCCAGCAGCGATACTCTGCAGCTGCCCTGCACTGGAACCGTGCACATGCAGTAGTTGCAACGGGTGCGGCCACCACCTTCCTCCCCAGCCAGCAGTCAGACTCTGCAGCCGCACGACCCGATACCGATGTGCGGGGCCCCTTCGTCCAGTACATAGCAAACACTGCCTGTATACATTCTGACTGTCAGAGTGTATACAGGCTGTGTTTGCTATGTACTGGACGAAGGGGCCCCGCACATTGGTATCGGGCTTGCTGCTGCAGTGAGAGTGGAGCTGTCACATCTAAGCACTGATGATGGGGGTGCCCCCGCATATTGGCCCCGCCCATCCCCGACATCAGTGCTTCGTTTTGACAGCTCCACTCTCACTGCGGCCGCACGCCCCCACTTGCCCACCAATCATCACTGGATGTTTACAGTCAGGGCGGACTCCGGGCTTTTTGGGGACCCATTCAGGGCTTTAGCCACCCCCTCCCGACGCCCCTGAGTGACAACTGGCCCACTGAGCCATCGGCCCACCGGGAAACTCCCGGTAGTCCCGATGGCCAGTCCAACCCTGGTTATTGGTTATCTTTGGTTACAGAGGCACAACCCTTTTTTTGATTGGCTTTGTGCTTAGGTTCTGTCCTGGTCACCACAATGCAGTAAGAGGTGCTTCCAGAAGGTAGCCAAGGTCCTGTGCAACCTTTTCACTCTCCCCCTGCCAGAGGAGTACCGTGATTTTAGCGATGTCTTTGACAAAGGTGAAGCCGGTACTTTGCCTCCACACCGGTCGTATGATTGTGCAATTGACCTTCAACCTGGTGCCATACCCCCTCGTGGCCGGGTTTACCCTTGATCGGTCTTGGAGTGTAAGGCCATGGAGGAGTATTATAAAAGAAAAATGTATTTTGCGCCAAGTGTACAATAAGAACAATACAATTTAAATAAAGCTGCACCTCAAAAATCTGTGGAGGCAACTGAAATCAAAAACGAGTGAGTGTGCTGATTGGTAATAAATAATAATTATTAATAATGAGTAGTGGGAATAAGTAAAATAAATGAATATATGGCAAGTGTCACACCAGCCTGCCTAGTAATCACTAGTGTCTAGATTTCAAAAATCGTATTGACACCGTATGACATCAGTGTGACAAGTACCTAAGTGGCTGCTGCTTACTTGGGGAGTGCCAAAGGCCCGGCACTGAGGCTGGATGGCATGGTATCAATTTGGGGAGAAGGTCCCGACTCGTGTGCGCTGGCGTGCGTTCCACCTTCCATCGCGGTGAGCCAGAGGGACCGGAAGTGGCGTTGTTACGTGACCAGGTGACGCCTCTACGACCGGTTTGTATGACATGTCTTCAGGAAGCGTGCCTAGTCACTGATTGTACGGGTTTATATGTGTCTGTCAATTAAGCCATCGAGGGGAGGAGCAATTTGGGAGTTAACACAGCTTCAGTCCCAGTCTGAAGGGCATATTAATACTGACAGCTAGCTTGAATAACACATAAAATACAATACACCACATATATTCGTAATATTAAAACTTAGTTTGCAAACACATCTGGTTGCTATTCTAATTATGATTGCTTAACCACTTCAGCCCCGGACCATATTGCTGGTCAATGACCGGGCCACTTTTTGCGATTCGGTACTGCGTCGCTTTAACGGACAATTGCGCGGTCCTGCGACGTGGCTCCCAAACAAAATTGGCGTCCTTTTTTTCCCACAAATAGAGATTTATTTTGGTGGTGATTGATCGCCTCTGTGGTTTTTATTTTTTGCGCTATAAACAAAAATAGAGCGACAATTTTGAAAAAAAATATATTATATTTTACTTTTTGCTGTAATAAATGTCCCCAAAAATATAAAAACGTTTTTTTCCCTCAGTTCTGGCCGATACGTATTGTTCTACATATTTTTCGTAAAAAAAATAAAAAAAAATCGCAATAAGCGTTTATTGATTGGTTTGCGCAAAAGTTACAAGTAAAGTCTACAAAATAGGGCATAGTTTTATGGCATTTTTATTAATATTTTTTTTTTACTAGTAATGGCGGCGATTAGCGATTTTTATCGGTACTGCGACCTTATGGCGGACACTTGACACATTTTTGGGATCATTGGCATTTTTATAGCGATCAGTGCTATAAAAATGCATTGATTACTATAAAAATGACACCGACAGGGAAGGGGTTAACACTAGGGGGCAAGGAAGGGGTTAAGTATGTTCCCTGGGTGGGCACGCACGTCGGGAGCAGGGACGAGCGGGGGGCGCGTGCATGCGCCTCTATTGGCTGATCTGTGAGATGATGTATACCTACGTGATCTCGCGCAGCTGAGCCGACCTGCTGCCGTATAACTGCGGCGGCTGGTCGGCAAGTAGTTAAACAACAATTACTAAAATAATTGGTTATAAAAATATATATAAAAATAATTGTTAAAAATTAAGACACCTGGGCGTGCCCAAGATGGCGATCTAGGAGGAAGCAGGATCCAGAGCTCTGCTGGAATCCTCGCTCTGGGCTAATTTATTGGCTGAAAATCGCCTGCCTGTCTCCGGATGTCCTACCGGACCAGACACAGGGGGAAGAAGCTTCATTTTCTGCTGATGGTGGAGAACACAGTCCCGCGGGTGGAGGCGCACATGGCGGTCTCCCCTAAGAGTGGCCGCAGCATGGCGTCGCAGAGTTGGAGGAGCAGTCGCCCGGGACAGGGCTTGGCTTTCCGAAGGTCATGGCGGCTATTTCCGCCTGTCAAGCCGCCCTAACCACAAAGATCGAGGCCATGCAGATGGATGTTGGTATCATCTGACAGGCCAAGCTCAGTTCACGAGTATCAGAGGTGGAGGAGCGCGTGGGGCGAGCGGAGGATGGCATCGTGGAGCATACTGCTTCCATCCGTGTGCTCCAGACAAAGGTCCAGGGCCTTGGAATACAAGGAGGACGCCGCCGAAAACCAAAACAGGAGGAACAATCTCCGAATGGTCGGCCTACCTGAGGGCGCAGAGGGGAGGAATCCTGCTGTATTCATTGAGGAGTTGCTGAGGGGCCTATTGCCGGTGGCGCAGTTTTCTGCTTACTTTACTGTGAAGCGTGCCCAGAGCTTTTTTTCTCAGAAAATAGGTGCAGGAACTCAACCACGACCCGTTCAGATTTCACAAACAGTAGAAGGGTCTTAAAGTAGCATTAAATACCAGAATTGCATTACATACAGAGTGCAGAGTTCAGGGGTTACAAAGCTGTCACTTGTAAACACAGAAACCAGACTTCTGTGTTTACAAGTGATTGTGGTGAGCAGACACCAAAGGGTCTGAGCCAGAGGTGGTGGAACTGAGTTCCCCCAAGTTCCCCCTGAAAAAAAGCCCTGAGCGTGCCCATCGTATCCCCCCGGTCCCCGGTCCATCTGGAGCCCGTTACCGCACCCTGATCTTCCGGCTGCTCAACTTCAGGGATCGGGATGAAGTCCTCAGGGCTGCTAACAAGGTGGGTAAGTTGTAGTATCAGAATGGTAACCTGCTTCTCTTCCCTGACTATTCGCTCGAAACTCAGAATTTACGCCAGTCCTTTGACCATGTTCAGGCCGGGCTGCGGGCAAGGAATTAAATATAGTATCCTTTTTCCCGCAAAGCTGAGGGTCCAGGATGGAGAGACTGTTCAATTCTTTACCTCTCCCCGAGATGCCGCGGCCTGGCTGGAGTCGCTGCCCCCTCCCCACAAACTCTTGGTGATTTACAGCCCTTCTAATTTTAGTTTTTTCTTTTCATTTTTCTATCAGTCGCAATTGTACACTCTTGTGCTGCCTATAATAATCGTGACTGCACTACATGATGTGGACCGAACGTGGCTGCGTTTCTGAACTGATCGGGCCCTGAGAATGTTTGATGCCACACGATATTGAACTGGCGCCCTTCCCTCCTTCTGCTCTCCCCGGGCTGCACTGCTGCCCAGCTTTGGCCCCTCTACTGTTTGTCTCCCGTTGGAAAGCTACCGCCGTGCCTGTCGATGACTGACCTCCTTATTTCATTTTCCCCTTCCCTTTATCTTTGTTTCGGTGGGCTCATCACCTCGGATGGACTGCTATTTTAAAAATATATTTTGCCGGGGGGAGTGATGTGGGAGATGGCAGGGGGTCTGGCCGCGCGGTGTGGCTCCTTTGAATTCTGCCATTTAACTATGGGGAATGTTCTACTGCAGCACAATTGACTGTTTACTACTGTTATAGTTAAACATGCAACCTAAGTTAGCACCCCTGAGATTGCTCAGGAGAATGAATCTGCACTTGCTCACCAGCATCTCTGTTGATCTGTTGGAGGTTTTATTTTGCTTTAAAGCGCACGCCCTCTATAGACTATTGTTGTTGGGGGGTTGGGGATATTATGCATCACCGGTCTTTTCTAGGGATGTGGGGTGGGGGGAAAAGTTTCTGCCGTTGCAGACCCTGGGGATTTTTGTTGGTTTTATGCTTTTTATGATAGGAGCTGTGATGTTTTCCATGTACACAGTATATGCAGTACCGTAATCATTGATTTCACTAAGTGCCTGCACAGGAGGATGGTTTGGGTGGTTCCCGTGCCCCTGGGGCTGTCTAGGGTGGTGGGGGGACCTGCATACCATGATCTTTTATTTATAACCAGTAGTTATGGCTAGTGTATCTATTGTCTCTTAGAATGTCAGGGGTCTCCACTCTGCCACCAAATGGTCATTGGTCGTTAAGTACCTGCAGAGATATAACCCTCACATCTGTATCTTACAAGAGGCGCATCTCGTGGGTAACAGGATCCTTGGTCTCCAGAGGGCGTGGATTGGGCCACACTACCACTCTACTTATTCTAACTATGCCAGGGGGGTAAGCCTTTTGGTCCGCAAGGTCCCTTCCTTTTCCGATTCTGGGGGTATATATGTTATTGTGCATGCCTTGATATACACAAAGAGATTGGTACTGGTGGGGCTATACCTCCCTCCTCCTGCTACGGCTCAACATTTGTATGATATTATGCAGATTGTGATGGGGTTCGACACTCAGGAAGTGTTTCTTTTTGGGGATTTTAATATGGTGCCGTCACAGGACCTGGACATACTGCACGCTGTTGCCCGCCCCTCCTTAGATTAAAAAAATTGGGCTGATACATTTGCCTTCAAAGATGTGTGGCGTCACTTTCACCCTCAGGATAGGGAATACACGTGTCACTCTACCTCATATAGGGCTCTATCCCGTATAGATCTGGCGTACGCCTCCTCCGGGGCCCTGCACTGGACGAGAGAGGCCAGGCATTTGCTGCTGGGAATTTCTGATCATGTCCCCCTCCATCTCACTGTGTCCCTGGCCAAATCCCCTGGATTGAAACTTTGGCGTCTGTCCAGGTTCTGGGCTATAGATAATAGACTGCAGGAGCCCAGGACAGAAGCAGTCTGTAACTATTGGTTGATGAACGGGCACTCCGCTAGTGACTTGGTACTTTGGGATGCCTTTAAGGCTTGGGTACGGGGGGAATGTATATCCCATATTTCCTCCCTGCAGAGAGAGGCTTCTCGGTCCTTGGAGAGTCTGGAGGCAGCACAATGTGAGTCGGCTTATATTCAGTCCCCTAGTGTCTCTACCCACATACCTTGGGAGAGGGCCCTCCGGGAACTCTCCTTGCACAATCTGGAGCATATGCAGAAATCTATGCTGTACTCCAAGCAGAGAATTTTTGAATATGGCAATAAAAAATTTAGATTGTTGGCTTGGCTAGCGAGAACCCAGGTGGCTTCTACGCACATTGCTTGCGTGTAAGACGCTCAGGGTCTTATGGTGTCCTCCCCGGAGGACATTAGTGCTAGGTTTGTTGAGTTCTTTCGGGGACTGTACTCCTCGAGGGCGTTTTTTTCCTCGTCTGAACTACAGGACTACCTGAACTGTGTTCCCTTTCCTGCCCTGTCAGAGGAACATAGGGTGCTCTTGGACAAGGCCATTTCTCTAGAGGAGGCTCATTCTGAAATTGGGGGTCTGCAGAGTGGTAAGACCCCGGGTGTGGATGGCCTCCCTACGGAATTTTATTCCCAGCATGCGGAGCTCCTTGCCCCCAAGCTCACGTCCCTGTTCTCTGGACTATTGGAGACAGCTTCTGTGCCTGAGTCTATGGAGGAGGCTACTATTGTTCTGATACCCAAACCTGGTAAGGACCCCCAGGAATGCGCCTCATATAGGCCCATCTCATTGTTAAATGTGGATGCCAAAATATTGGCGGAGGTGCTGGCCACCAGTCTGTCTTCGGTCATATCTACTTTGATTCATGTTGATCAGACCGGGTTCATGCTGGGCAAGGGCACGGATATAAATATCTATCTATCACAGACGATAATGCCGGGTCCCTTGTGATTGCCTCCCTAGATGCCGAAAAGGCATTTGACTCAGTGGAGTGGGAATACCTGTGGGGGGTGCTGCAACATTTTAGTTTTTTTGCGATGGATCCAACTGCTCTACCGGGCACCGAGGGCTAGGGTGCGTACCAATGACTGGGTTTCTGACTCTTTCCCTCTGCATAGGGGCACTCAGCAGGGGTGCCCCCTTTTCCCTCAGTCTGTTTGCTCTGGCCCTGGAGCCTCTAGCAATTTTGGTCAGGGAGTCTCTGGGGGTCCGGGGTGGCCTGGAGGAGAAAATCTCCCTCTATATGGATGACGCTCTTCTCTATTAGAATGATGCTGGCCCTTCCCTGTCCGCTGACCTATAATTATTTGATAACTTTGGGTACTTCTCGGGGGTCCGTATAAACTGGTCCAAGTCGATCCTTTTTCCCCTGGACGCTCGACCTCCGGACGGATTGACTCCTGCTTCATTGCAGTGGGTCTCGGAGTTCAGGTATCTCGGGGTAATGGTCGCTAGGGCTCCATCCCAATAATTTTCCCTTAACATACTTCCATTGCTTCAGCTGTTGAAGGAGCGATGTCGGTCCTGGTCTGGTCTCCCACTAAATTTGATTGGTCACATTAACATCATAAAGATGATTCTATTGCCTAAATTCAATTACCTCTTTCGGAACAGCCCAGTCTGGATCCCGGCATCTTTCTTTCGGGAGGTTGGTAGTTGCATTCTCTCTTTTCTCTGGAATGGGACCGTCCCCGATTGGCGAAATCCACATTGCAGTTACCAACTCACTTATGGGGTCTTGCCCTCCCGAACTTTAGGATTTACTTTTGGGCAGCAATGTTAGTTATGGTTTACTGGTGGTTTGAGGCCACCAGCTCTAACGCCGCGGTCTATGTGGAGGCAGCTCGATTAGGTTCCTTGCAGGAACTTCAGAACCTGGTATATAGAGGGCCGAGGGCCTATGAGGGCCTCCAGGTCTCAACGAAGTCGACAATTAGAGTGTGGGTTGCGGCCCGACGTAGATTCCACTGGACGGAGCGCTGGTCCCCGGTCCGGCCTTTCTGGGGGAATCCTAATTTGCCTCATTTTAGATCTCTACCGGACCCTCGGGTCTGGGCAAGGTTTGGCATTAAGACGCTGAGGGACATTATGACGGCCGGCACACTGTTGTAACTCCCCCAGCTGACTGAGAAATATAACCTACCCGGATGGATGTATTTCCATTATGCCCAACTTCACCATGCTGTTGGGGGAACAGGAAACTGAGCCCTATGTGTTCAGTTGGACCTGGTTGAGGACCTACTGTCTGGTGCTGACCTGCGGAAGCCTCTCTCTGCTTTGTATGGCACACTGCTCCCTATTGATTCTCTTAAACTGGATAGGCTGTGGGAGTCGTGGAGAATGGATATACCGGCCCTGGATAGGGAGGACTGGGAGGATTGCCTGGAGCGGGGCCCAAAGTTGGTTATATCTGCGGGGGATAAGCTTGTACAGACTAAATTCCTTCATAGGGTCTACTTTACTCCAGCACGAATGTCCAGAATATACCCTGACAGGGACCCATGCTGCCCAAGGTGTAGGACGCAGCTGGGTACCTATATTCACATGTTTTGGTCCTGCCCAGGTCTGGTGCCCTTCTGGTCAGGAGTTTTTGAGTAGTTAAATGTCCACCTGGAGCTTTCCGTCCCCATGTCTCCTGAACTGGCCCTGCTGGGTGTCATTGATGATGAGCAGCGATCTCATCACAGCAAGCTGTTAATCTTTTACCTTCTCTTCTACGCCAAGAAGGAAATTTTATGTAAATGGACCTCCTCTGCCCCTCCTGTGGTGTCCACTTGGGAAAGTAAAATTAATGCTGCCCTTCCACTCTACAAATTGACATACATTAGCCGTGGTTGCCCCTGGAAATTCGACAAAGTATGGTCGCCTTGGACAGCAGTTTGAACTTTCTTGAGGCTGACTGAGATCCCGTCCCCCCTCTCTCTCTCTCCTCCCCTATTTCTTCCTCTTCCCCTCCGCCATCTCTCCCCCTCCCTCTCTGTGGCTCTTGACCTCAGTCTTGAATAGAAAAAAGAGAGTTTGGTCAGCGGGACTTTAAATGAGGCCAATCACCATGCGGAGTAAGCATATAAAAGGTATACAGTATTGTTTAATTAGGTTCCAACACAAAAGGGGGGAGTTGGTTGAGGACTTGCAATGAGAGGTGTATAACAAAGAGCAGTCTTAGCAAAGAGCATTTTGTTATGCCTTGTGATATAATATAAAGCATACTGAATGACAAAAGTTGCATCCACAAAAATCGCATAAACATGCTACACATTATATATGCATAATAACACCATGGTACTTGGCATATCATGGAGTAAGGACAAGTCCTGCATTTGATGCTTCCTGACGACGTGACATCATCACGAAACGTACGTCGAGGCTTACAGGTCACGCTCGACCCACCCACTTCCTGGTCCTGCTGGCTCTCTCACTCTGGAGGGTGGAACGCACGCCAACAACGCTATTGCGGCTCTGCATGTTCCAATGCCGGTAACGGGACTCCATCTCTTCTCCCCATAATATCCACGCTTTCAACCTCAGTGCCGGGGATAGGCACCCCATCAAGTAAGAGGCCATTTGGCGTTTGTTCTTCTGTTTTATAAAATAAAAAAACAATATTATTCTATGGCGATTTTCTTTCTCTTGTTTTAATACCTCATGTGGCGTGGAGTGTTGCTCTATCAAGACTGTGAGACTGAGAGATCTAAGCCTGGAAAAATTATCTCTAATCTGCCTAATTGACCTCTTTTTAATTAAAGTGGTCCATTATTTGCGGTAAGGTGCCATCCATGAGCACTTTGGTGGTCTTTCTATATCTTGGTGAAGGTGGAAGATCTTCTGTCTATGTTATTGAGGATTCATCATTTATACATATATGGACTTTATTTTCAATTTTTTGCACATTTTTCACTTTTTATTGTGCACTATTATTAATTGATCTTTTCAACAAATATTGTGGTAAATTTTGTTACATATGGTCACTATTTATTTATACGTTTAATTTTATTTCACACTCACTCATTTATATTTAGGTATTTATGCATAATATATCCATTGAGTGTTTATACACTATTAGCTAGCGCCTCTAAATTTCACTCCACTGTCTAAAATTGCATTCATGTAATTTCACAGAGAGCAGCTTGGCTATATATTTTATATTTTTTATTTTAATTTCACTTATTCATTTAAATATTGGCGCGAGATTTCATTTCCACTGGAGGGGCTTGTTAGTATAATGAGAATCTAGGAATAAAACAGTATAAAAAACATAAAATCATCTGTATGAACATCATGCATCTATGTATGCCCAACATGTTTCGTTGGGATATACCAACTCTTCAGGGGCGAATGCAATGGTGATCTATAAAGAGACATAACCATATGGTATAATTTTGTAGTAGAATAATATAAATATACAGAACAAGATAAATAACCCTATAAATACTCACGTCAACTGTATAGATGTGAGCACAGGACCAGAGCTGTTAAAATTGTCTGGCATGGGAGCTGAGGTAGGGACACGTGGACAAACAGGGAGCACTGTGGATTCCTCAATATGTAAATGTGGAAGACAGTGGGCCGACACTTCTGTGGATTGAGATTAGTGGTATATAATGAATGTATAGTGTTATTAAGAATTGTGAAAAAAACCATGCACCAGGTTAGATGAAAGGACTGAGCAAACACCAAGTATGAAGGTGGGTGAGAAAAAAAGAGAAAGGATGATGAAGAAACCATAATGATAAATAAATAAAGTGCTAATGGTATAGGGTGAAACCTGTAAAAATGTACCTTGTTGGATCCCATGGAATTAAGGAGCCAAGCATAAGTGAGAGCTTGCATGTGAAGGTGTTGCCAGAGAGACAGCTAGACACCAAGTGAGGGGAATTTAAATGCTCCCAGCTGAACCAATGTGTCCCGCCCAGTGTCACGTGGGCATGGCAGGGAAGGGGAGGCATCTGTGACTGAACGAGTGAATCCACCTTTACAGGCCCAGTCATCTACCCAATGTCAGCCTAGATGGAAAGAAAAACCTGCTTGTGTGGTTCAACACCAAAAAATATATTGTCGCACACACCAAGCAGTAACGTGGCGCAGATGCGATAAGGAGCACCCGCCCAGACCCACCACCTCCATCCATAACAAATGGAGAGGAAGGGAACAGGTGGGAGAGGAAGGAGCGCCAAAATCGCATCGCAGCTCCCAGGGGACAGACGCGCAAACGGCCCAGAAATCCATTCGCACACTACACAGACCCTGACATGTGGAACAGAGTGCTAGGAACAGGAGAAGGTAGATTAAGATAAAAACATATCTATATATGTACACATATGTATATGAGTATGTCATGAGAGTCAAAGTATAATGTATAATAAAGTCATGATTTAATCTATCATGGACTGCAAAAATGCAAAAGGTACTTTGCAGACTGCCAAATGGTAAAATACACCTCTCAATCCCTATATGAATATGTTATTAGAAACAATTCCCCGTCTTTTATTTTCTCTGTTCTCATAAAGGGGTGGAATCGCATATGTGCATGCGTTTCTACCATTGTCCAAACTGTTTCTAATAATATATTCATATAGGGATTGATAGACTCAATCATGACTTTATTATACATTATACTTTGACTCTCATGACATACTCATATACATATGTGTACATATATAGATATGTTTTTATCTCAATCTACCTTCTCCTGTTCCTAGCACTCTGTTCCACATGTCAGGGTCTGTGTAGTGTGCGCTTGGATTTCTGGGCCGTTTGCTCGTCTGTCCCCTGGGAGCTGCGATGCGATTTTGGCGCTCCTCCCTCTCTCACCTGTTCCCTTCCTCTCCATTTGTTATGGAAGGAGGTGGTGGGTCTGGGCGGGTGCTCCTTATCGCATCGGCGCCACGTTACTGCTTGGCGTGTGCGACAATATATTTTTTGGTGTCGCACCGCAAAAGGAGGTTTTTCTTTTCATCTATTCTAGGCTGACATTGGGTAGATGACTGGGCCTGTAAAGGTGGATTCACCCGTTCAGGCACAGATGTCTCCCCTTCCCTTCCATGCCCATGTGACGCTGGGCGGGCACATTGGTTCAGCTTGGTGTCTAGCTGTCTCTCTGGCAACACCTTCACATGCAAGCTCTCACTTATGCTTGGCTCCTTAATTCCATGTGATCCAACAAGGTATATTTTTACAGGTTTCACCCTATACCTTTAGCACTTTATTTATTTATCTTTATGGTTTCTTCATCATCCTTTCTCTTTTTTTTCTCACCCACTTTCATACTTGGTGATTGCTCAGTCCTTTCATCTGACCTGGTGCATGGGCTTTTTCACACTTCCTAATAACACATGGGGCTGATTTACTATTAATAATGCGCTGCGCTGGTTCATGGCTTAATTAGTGCGCCAGATGAATCCTTAATTAGGCGCATGAACTGGCGTAGCAGCGGGCGCAATGCAATTAATATGTAAAGCCGCTGCCGAACTCCCTTTAGAAGTCTATGGGAGAAATCAAAAGTGTTAATTTTAAAGGTTAATATGCTAGTTTTTGTCCTAAAAGGTGTTTGGGGACCTGAGTCCTGCCCCAGGGGACATGTATCAATGCATTTTTTATTTTTTTAAACGGCTGTTTTTTCGGGAGCAGTGAATTTATTAATGCTTAAAGTGCAACAGTAAAAGTGGAATATTTCTTAAAATTTCGTACCTAGGGGGGGGTGTAAAGTAAGCATGTAAAAAAGCGCATGTTTCCCGTGGTTAGAACTGTCCCTGCACAAAATGACATTCTGAAGGGAAAAAAAGTAATTTTAAAAAAAATCACTTGCGGCTAGAATGAATTGTTGGCTCCCGGCAATTCTGAGAGAATTCATTCATATATACAAAAAAAAAAGCCTGGGATCCCCCAAATATCCATACCAGGCCCTTCAGGTCTGGTATGGAGTTTAAGGGGAACTCCACCCCAAATTTAAAAAAAAATGGCATGGAGTTCCCCCAAAAATCCACACCAGACCCTTATCCGAGCACGTAACCTAGCCGGACGCAGAAAAGAGGGGGGGACAGAGTGCGGCCCCCCTCTCCTGAAATGTACCAGGCCACATGCCCTCAACATGGGGAGGGTGCTTTGGGGTCCCCCCAAAGCACCTTGTCCTCATGTTGATGGGGCAAGGGCCTCATCCCCACAACCCTGGCCGGTGGTTGTGGGGGTCTGCGGGCGGGGGGCTTATCGAAATCTGGAAGACCCCTTTAACAAAAAGGAAACCCAGATCCCGCCCCCCCCTGTGTGAAATGGAAATGGGGTACATTGTACCGCTACCATTTCACCAAAAAAGTGTCAAAAGTGTAAAAAATGACAATGGCCAGCTTTTGACAATTCCTTTATTAATGTCTTCTTTCCGTTCTTCTTTCCTTCTCGTCCGCTTCTTTCCTTCTTGTCCTGTCTTCTTTCCTTCTCGTCCGTTTCTTTCTTCTTTCCCTCTCGTCTGCTTCTTTCCTTCTCGTCCGCTTATTTCTTCTTTCCTTCTTGTCCGCTTCTTTCTTCTTTCCTTCTCGCCCGCATCTTGCTTCTTTTTCTATGCGCTTCCAATTGAAGTTCCTGCTGTGTGACGCTCCTGTGACCCCGCCCCCCACACGGGTACTTTCTTATGGCTTTCCCCGTGGCGTCAGAGGGGGGCGGGGGTCATCTGATGACGCCGCGTCCTCAGTGATAAAAGTACTGTCTGAAGAACGGGAGCGTCACACGGCGGGAACTTTAATAGATAGGAACTTCAATTGGGAACGCATCGTCGGGAAAGAAGAAGCAAGATGCAGACGAGAAGGCCAACGGAAGGAGAAGAAGACGCCGGTCAAGATACAGTTGACGTGAGCATTTATAGGGTTATTTATCTTGTTCTGTATATTTACATTATTCTACTACAAAATTATACCATATGGTTATGTCTCTTTATAGATCACCATTGCATTCGCCCCTGAAGAGTTGGTATATCCCAACGAAACGCATCGGGCATACATAGATGCATGGTGTTCATACAGATGATTTTATGTTTTTTTATACTGTTTTATTTCTAGATTCTTATTATACTAACAAGCCCCTCCAGTGGTTCATGTTATGCAAGACTTGTCCTTTCTCCACGATATGCCAAGTACCATGGTGTTATTATGCATATGTAATTTGTAGCATGTTTATGCGATTTTGTGGTCATTCAGTATGCTTTATATTATATCACAAGGCATAATAAAATGCTCTTTGCTAAGACTGCTCTTTGTTATACACCAATCATTGCAAGACCTCAACCAACTTCCCCCTTTTGTGTTGGAACCTAATTAAACAATACTGTATACCTTTTATATGCTTACTCCGCATGGTGATTGGCCTCATTTAAAGTCCCGCTGACCAAACTCTCTTTTTTCTGTTCAAAATTTGGGATGGAGGCCATTTACCTATGGTACCTTGGACCACATCATTTTTTCTCAATCTTGAATAGGATCCTCTGTTGAATCTGGGCCTGTACTCCTGGATGGGTGTAGACTGTGTATTATTTCCTGTAACAAGCTACTGTATTGTATCTCTCTGCGGAACTGGCTGTATTACGTGATTTCTTTTTGTACTGTATATCTTCTTTCAATAAAGCACTCCTGATTGTTAAAAAGAAAATTAAGACACCTAGGTAGGTATAAATTGAGGTAACGGGGGACCAGTTAAGGTGGCATATACCTAATGAATAAAGGTGCAAGATTAATCATTTGTCAAAAAGCAATTAAGGTCCAGATCAATATTGAGACCTAGCGGCTGCATTGTCCTCAAACGATACAGCCACTTGGTCTCATTCTGAGAAATGGCCTTCTTCATATCCGTACCTCTCCAGTGATATTTGACTCTATTCCATAAAGGGTGAAATGGCGTGGGTCCTTATGGAACTGGAGGAGATGTGAAACACTGTGGTTGGGGAATCCTTTACCTTAAGTTGGCCTCATGTTCGTTAATCCTAACCCTTAGCTCATGTGTTGTACGACCCACGTACTGAAGAGAACAGGGACATTTCAGGACGTACGTAACATGTTTAGAATAGCAGGTAATTAGAGGTTTGATATTAAATTCTTGTTGTGTTACGTGTGACTTGAATTTAGTAACTTTCTTTGTATGTCTGAAAGTAGTGCGACAAGATTTACATCTTGTGCATTAATGAAACCCTGATCCATCCAGGAAAGTAGGAGTTTTTTTTTGGAGGGTCTGGGACATTAGGTGCAATAATGTTCCTTAGTCCCAGAGCCCTCCTGTAGATGAATTTGGTTTGGAAGGTAGGACGGTTTCTAAATCCCTGTCCTTTAAAAGAATAGGCCAGAACTTTTTAAAAACTTTCTCTGGGCCATATTCTCGTAGATCGGCGCATATTTAGTAAGGCGTAGCACATTTCAGATGCGCTACGCCTGCTTAACTTGGAGAGAGCTGTCCCATATTCCTGGACCACATGCGTCCTATGATGCGCTCGTGCAACTTAAATGTGTCAGCGTAAGCCGGCGCAAGTGACGGTAGGAGGGATGTGGGCGTGAAGCATTCTAATGAACCGTGACCCCATGCAAATGATGTCCAGACCGGACGGAGCATGCGCCGGACGTGCCCTGCCCTCTGCGCATGCGCAAACCAACATTAGGCGTAACTCTCCGCTGAGTTGGGCTGGCCCAGTGCATAAAAGCGTCACCACATGCGCCCAACGAGTGCAAAGTGACTCCATTTATTTCTGTTGGTGGTGTGAGATTTGGAGCTTTAACTTTGCAATGCCTGGACCCAGGAAGGAGAGAAGGAAAAAAATTTCACCCAAGATGAGAGGGCCATCATTGTCTCTGCCATGGAGAGATATGATTCTCGCCTCCATGGTGCAGACAGTGGCAGCACCAGCAAAACCAAAAAGGAGGAGATCTTTCGGAGAGTTACTGCCCAGGTGAATGCCTTAGGCCATGAGGTCAGGACCCCCCAGGACATTAAAAAAAAGATGAATGACCTGCGTGGTGTGGCGAGGAATAAGCTGGCCACCATTACTAAGCATTCCAGGGGCACTGGAGGGGGGCCACCCTGTACTATTCGGCTCACTGAAGAGGAGCAGGTGATTGCCAGATGCCTTCAGAGGGAGCAGGTGGAGGGCCTGGAAGTGAGCCGCCCATGAGGACAGGTAAGTGTGTTTTATCTTCTATCTGGTGTGTAGTATGTTTGGGGGGGGGACATGTGACAAGTGTGTGGGTCCACCAACATGTGAATGTTTTGTGTCATCCACAGGTGTGCAGGAGGTAGCTGGGCCATCTGATGCTGCCAGTGGCCGTCCCACGCCATCATCCCCTGAGCATCCTGCTTCTGTGGCTGACCCCCTGGGAAGCCAACAGGCCTTGGTGGAGGGGAGTGGGCAGTCCTCCGCGCAGGAGGTGGTTGAGGAGGAGGTCGTCCAGGAGGAGGTCGTACATGAGGAGGTGGTCCACACCGATCAGGAGGTGTTCCTCTTTTTGGATGAATCTCATGTGGTGGCAGGACCATCCCAAACCCACCACATCTCCAGCCCCTCAGGGTCCTCCAACACCCTCTCCAGTCCCTCCCGTCCCATCCCCCTCATCTCCAGCCCCTCAAGGTCCTCCCCCTATGCAAGGGCCCCAGCCACTCCGGTCCTAAGGAAGGGGACCCACAAGACAAGGGGTGTGGCAGGAGTGCTGCATGAAAATCTGGCCAGGCAGCAGGACCAACAAAGCCGCCATATGGGGGAAATCGTGGTGGAGTTGAGGCGCCTATCCAACAGCCTGTCCTCCTCGGGAGCAGTACCAGATGCTCTCCAAGATGTGTCTGGAAACAGCGCAGCCACAGTCACCAGCCTGGGGGAGCTTCAGAATATCACAGCTGAACTTGTGGGGGAGGTT
Source organism: Rana temporaria (assembly GCF_905171775.1). Taxonomy (NCBI): domain Eukaryota; kingdom Metazoa; phylum Chordata; class Amphibia; order Anura; family Ranidae; genus Rana; species Rana temporaria. The sequence continues at coordinate 36,912,441 of NC_053498.1, read as the reverse complement.
AGGTGCCTGCGAATGGCTGTTCAGGCCCAGACAGCTTCCCAGGAGGCCCTGCTCACCTGCATAGCGGTGGATTTAGAGGGCATACAGGCAGCCAGGGAGGGACCTGGTTATGCTCCTCCACCTGGGGATGCTCCTCCACCTGATGCCCCACCCCCCCAACTGAGGCTCCCCCCAGGCAAGTGAGGGCCAGGAACCTGGGCACCAGGCGTAGCCCGCGCCGGGGCAAGTGATTTATTTTTATAATTATGTTTGCTCTGATTAAGAGCTTGTTTTATATTATTTACTCTGATTAAAAGCTTTTTTATATTATTTACTCTGATTAAGAGCTTTTTTTATATTATTTATTCTGATTAAGAGTTTTTTTTATTTTTGGGTGCTGCACACAGGCAGTCGTGCGGAGTACAGTGTGAATGGTGTGTGAATGTGGGGGGAGTGACACTCCTGCCAGTAAGGGGTGTCACCCTCGGGCGCTGGGGATAAGTTCTCCCCAGGTCCGTATGAATGACGTATGAATGGACAGCAACATCATTGGGGCCTTGACGCGGCGTTGCAGCTCCCTAGTACCATGTGGGGTACTTCGGTCTAATCCAATGTGATGTGCATGTGGGGTGTGTGTGCTAGGGACCACAGTGGTGTGCATGCGTGCATTCTCATTGTGCCATGTTTAATGTGTGTGTTTAACGTTCAAAGATTCGTTCCACGAGACATCTCCTGACTGCTGTACCATCAGCAGACGGGGTACCCTCGGTTAGGGGGGGAATGTCTGGTTGGGGGGTCAGGTCATCACGTATGTCAATCTCCAGGCCCTTTCTCACTGCAAAGTTGTGCAGCACGCAACATGCAGCGATGATCTGGCACACAAAGTTTGGGGAATACAACAGGGTACCCCCAGTCTTATCCAGGCATCGGAAACGGGACTTCAGGAGGCCAAATGTGCGTTCCACCACTCCACGGGTACGTGCGTGTGCTTCATTGTATCTTCTCTCTCCTGGGGTTTGGGGGTTCCGGAATGGGGTCATGAGATGGGGTCCCAGTGCATATGCAGAGTCACCTGGAAGGGAAAAGACAGGAGGATGTTAGTCATGCATGTGCCCCTCGTGATGTCTGCATCATGGGGGGGACAGTCATACCTGACACCCATGTCACTCACCAACCAGCCAGCTGTCCCCATACATGTTCTGTTCAAATTGTCTTGGGATGTCGCTTTGACGGAATATGAAGCTGTCATGGCTGGATCCTGGGTGTTTGGCACGGACGTGCCATATGAGGCCATGGGCATCCACTATCACCTGTTCATTGATTGAATGCCAATGCTTCCTATTGCGGTATATGTGCTCTGTCTCATGGGGGGGCTATAGTGCCACATGTGTGCAATCAATGGCCCCCACAGTGCGTGGGAATCCGTCAATTAGGCAGAACTCACGCATTGCCTTCAGCCGCAGGTCCTCCTGGGTGGGTTTGATGATGTGGTGGGACATGCGTCTGAGGATTGCGGGGACAACCTGGTGCACACATCTGCTCATGCTGGTTTGTGATATCCCAGCCACGTCTCCACTTGTTCTTTGAAAAGAACCAGTGGCCAGGAAATGCAGTGTTGCCAGGACCTTCACCAGTGGCTGCACTGCATGTGAGCGGTGTGTTGGGCTGGTGATGTCATCCTGCAGGTCTCTGGTAATTTCCAGGATGGCATCAGGGCTGAATCTGAAACGGCGATACACCTCCAAATCACCCATGCCAAAGAGGCTAATGCGCGGTGGGTATATCCTCTCACGTGCCCTCCTACGTGCCCTCCTCCTTCTACGCGCCTCGGCCTCTGCACACACTAGTAGTGCTAAGACCACGCCTGCCCCTGGCATGTTGGCATACGAATGTGTCGTCCTATAAGTGTGGTTGCTCAGCTCGTCCGGGATGGTGCTGCTGTATTTGCTTTCAAGCTGACTTACTCAGGTCTGGAGCAAAGTTACCCGTGCTTTATGAGGGGTAACTTTAGGCCGGCCATTCGTCTTACGCGCACAGCGCGTAGCCTACGCCGATCGCGCGCAGTTTCGGGAATCAGCGCTTATACATAATTTGCATATTTGAATACTAATTCTATGGCAGCGTAGGATGCCATCAGCGGAAATATACGCCTACGCTGCGTAAACTTAAACAAGTTAAGACGGACGGGAGAAGCCTTGTTTCTGGCGGATCTGTTTCTGTGACTACGGCGCATAGATAGGACGGCGCATCTTTACACTTACGCCACGCATCTCCATATACGCCAGCGGAACTTCTTTGAGAATATGGCCCTCTATGCTCTTATACTGCTTGTGAAAACCAGAAATGAAGGCTAATTCTCCCTGGAACTGGTTTTTCTTAGCGAGCAAAAGACTTTCTCTATTCATGGTCGCCACCTCTTCTCTGGTTTTGGTAAGATTCATTGGGCAATAGCCCTTTTCATTAACCCTATCTGTGAGAATAGCAGCTTGTGTATGGAAGTCTGTCATGCTATCGTAATTTCGCCGGATACGCATGTACTGGCTTTTTGGTACTGCCCCCAACCACCGGGGATGGTGACAACTGTTGATTGGCACAAAGGCATTTAAAGAAAGTCTTTGTGCCGATTTTGCTACCATTCTTCACTAAAGTGAGATCCAAAAAATTGACTGAAATCAGGCTCCATTCAGCCATACATTTAAGGCCATATTGATTGTCATTCATGAATAATATAAACAACTTCAATGACGTCTGGGAACCCTCCCATAATAGAATCACATCATCAATATACCTTTTATAATACAGTAGAGCCAACTTTATAAATGGTCTCTCCTTCCCACTTATTAAGTACCAGATTTGCTACACTAGGATCATAACGTGCCCCTATCGCCACCCCCTTAATTTGATTATAAAATCTGTCCTGGGCCCAAAAATAGTTATTGCCCATAGCCAACTGGAGACCTGCTACTAGAAAATCAATTTGTGCCTGTTTTAACCTGGAATCATCGGTAAGAGCTAATTTTACTGACACAATTGCATAATTTTGCTTGATATTCGTGTATAATGACACAATGTCAATAGTAACCATTAGAGTGGCATCCATCACTGCTATAGTGGATATGGATTTAATAACCTCATGACTGTCCTTCAAATAGGATTTCTCTCGGGTAACCAGGGGCTAAAAATAGTTGTCAAGGTACTCCCCTACTCTAGTAGAGTGACCCTATCCCACTAACGATGGGTCGACCGGGAGGCTTGTCTTTATTTTTATGAATTTTGGGCACTATATATAATACTGGAGTACGTGGTGCCTGTAGTATAAGATATTGGGCTTCCCTAGTGTCTAATATCTGTTGGGCCACTCCATTATTAACCCAACTGGTTAGTTCAATTTAAAATGTTAATAAAGCGTCCTGTAGCAATGGTTTGTATGTACTGGTATCTTCTAATAATCTTTGCATAGTTTTTCTTTGTGAGTACCACCTCTCCTCCTCCTTTGTCTGCCGGACGCACTGCTATTTATTTATTATGTTTAAGTTTTTTTATCCCTTCTACAAGGGAACGATTAGTTCTGGCCTTATTTACATGGAAATGTCTAATTTCATCCTGCACCATATTTTTAAAGACCTCAATGTGGTGATGTGTGCCCTTTTTGGGGTTAAACACAGAATTGTTTCTTAATCCACCATGCTGATATTCACCCTCTATTTGTGGAGAAGAGTTGGAAGTTTGTGTTGCAAAATATTTTTTAATGTTCAGTTTCCTGACATATTTTTCTATAAATAAATCAAATTTATTGACGTTTGTATCGCGTGCATATTTCAACCCTTGAGCTAACACCTCCAACTCTTCTTCTGAAAATACTATATCTGTTAAATTAAAGATTCCTGCATTTAGTTGTCCCGTGACCTTTTTCTTTCTGGCGCCCCCTCTTCTACCTCTTTTTCTGCGAATTCCCTGGGGTAATGGGGCCTAGTGGATGGAATTTTGTAAGGTTCTTTCCATCCCCTTCATTCCCCCCCTGTTGGTAACTATTTTGATGCTGCATGGGTCTACCCCTAAAATTCCCCCTAAAGTTGTCTCTAGGTGGCCTAGATGGATAGTGGTTAGGCCCCTGGTTGTAGTATTGGTAACCATAGTCCATGGGTCTATTATCCAATGGTGCATACCTGTTGTTGGTACTGTATTGCTGGCTGAATAATAATCATTAGGCGGGGGATAGTTCCCAGCATTATGTGGGGGAGGAGGGGGTGGTCCCCCACCATACTGAGAGCCTTGCCCTTTGGTGGAGGGAGGTGGTTTCTTATTTTTTTTTGGGGAGTTGGTTTTAAAATTCTTAGCTAGCTGAGTAACCACATTATAAACTTCTATGTCACCCTCCACTGATGATTCTTTAGAATTCATAGGATTGAATACTACCTTCCATTTGTAGACCTGGTTGTTTTCAAAACCTTTGACATCCCTCAGATATTTTTGTATTTTTTTTTTTTTTTTTTTACTTGATCTCGCTATCATATTTTGAAAGGTGAGTTTGGAGACTCTGGGCTTTATCCAAATAATCTTTGGTTCCCATAAGTGGCTCCATAGTCGCCTTGAGATCTGCAATTTTGGCTTCTATTAAAACATTTTTAACTCACCGTCTCCTAATCATTAGCTGCATAAGCTTCTGTTCACAAGCACTGAAAAACTGAAACCACTCATCAATGAGGGTCAGGTCCTCAACGCCATCGTTAGGGTTCACATCCTATCTTAGCCTCCTAGGGGTGAGGTTTTTCCCAATATAAATTTCAAATGAAGCTATGTCCCACTACATTCTTATTTGTTTTCCATATCATACTAGAGTTGCTTGAACCCTCTCTCTGGGTCTAAATTAGGACTGGGTGCTTGCTTGAAAATGTTTTCAGTATTGGTCTGACGACCCTTCATGAAATTAAAAACATCCATGGCTGCACAGAAAGTTTGGTAGAAACTTCAATGTAGTGAAAAAAAAAGTGTATCTTGCAACCAAGTGTACAATAAGAACAATGCAATTTAAAGCTGCACCTAAAAAAAACAGTGGAGGCCACTGCTGCAAACTGAAATCAAAAACGAGTGAGTGCGCTGATTGGTAATAAATAATAATTAAAATAATATGAGAGGGAATAAGTAAAATAAATGTCATGGATATGCAATAAAGTCTGGCAGCTTACCTGATCTCCATGTTTTCATTAGAGGCCTGACCCTCCTCCTGACTGACTTTTATCACCTTCCTCCCTGTATTGCTCCACCCTAGGCCATCCCAGGAAGCCTATATTAACCACTGCACTGCTAGTCTGCTTTGCTGTTAAACCGTGTTTTTAGCTTTAGTTCCTGTCTGCAGGGTGCTAATATTATCTTCCTGTGTACCGTTTTTGGCTCTTCCCTGACTTCTCCTGTTTGCCTGTGATCCTGACCTTTTGCCTGTCTCTTGGTTACCCTTGTCTGCCTGTTGCCCTGACCTCGGCTTACGCATCACTACCACTTGTCCTGCTTGCTGCTTCCCCTCTCTCCCTGCGGAGCGTGAACTATGGGATCCCAGGGGTCGCGACCTGGATCCAGCTGCGGCGAAGGCCATCCTCACCACTAGAGGCTCTGGTGAACACAAAGCTGGGTCTTAGACTCCGCGCCCTGGGCGATCTTGGGTTCACGCTTCCTCTCTAATCGCAGCAGTCGGCCATAGGGTTCACTACCCTGTGGTGCATCCCTGACCCCAACGGGGTGCACTTGTCACCTGACCACAGATGACCTGACATTGCGGAGGAAAGATTACGATGGCCCATACCATACCCCTAATCGGAGGAAGCCCCAAATAATGGACAAAGTGGCGAGGACTCTTAACGAGAAATTTGGGGTCAGGAGGTTCAAGGAGCAGCTCCGTAAAAGGTGGTCTGACCTGAAATTGCGGGAGCCAGAGCAGTCTAGGAAGATCAAGAAAACTATTGATAAAAGTAGGTATTTTTCATGTGTTTGTTGCAATTATCGTTATTATATCTTTGCATGCATCTCTCCATGTGCTTGTTTGGCATGGTTGTACTTTTGAACATGGCAACTTTCAGGTTACTGGGCAAAGTGTAGTATTGTTACGTTCGTGGTAAACATCGTTCCTCCAAAATCCAATGTTTTACGCAGATCCAGGAAAACCACACGTGGTCATGCCTATTTGGCGTAAACCAACGTTTATAAACATTGGCCCGGATTCAGATAGATCCGTCTATCGTTCTGCGGGCGTAACGTATCTTAGATACGTTACGCCGCTGTAACTTTGGGCGCAAGTTCCGTATGCAGAAAGAACTTGCGCCCTTAGTTACGGCGGCATAACGTATGTGTGGCGGCGTAAGCCCGCCTAATTCAAATGGGGATGTTGTGGGCGTGTTTTATGTAAATTTAAGATGACCCCGCGTATTTGACGTTTTTTGTGAACGGCGCATGCGCTGTCCGTGAAATATCCCAGTGTGCATTGCTCCAAAGTACGCCGCAAGGACGTATTGGATTCGACGTGAACGTAAATGACGTCCAGCCCTATTCGTGAACGACTTACGCAAACTACGTAAAATTTTCAAAACTCTGCGAGGGAACGACGTCCATACTTAACATTAGCTACGCCTCATATAGCAGGGGTAACTATACACCGAAAAAAGCCTAACGTAAAAAAATGCGCCGGCGGGACGTACGTTTCTGAATCAGCGTAAATACCTAATTAGCATATTCCTTGCGTAACTATACGGAAGCGCCACCTAGCGGCCAGGGTAAATATGCAGCCTAAGATACGACGGTGTAAGACACTTACGCCGGTCGGATCTGAGGCCCCGTACACACGAGAGGATCTATCCGCTGGAATTTATCCGCGGATCAGTTTCAGCGGATAGATCCGCTGGTGTGTACGACCCAGCGGATATTTATCCGCGGATATTTTTCGGGCCGATGGATTTCCAGCGGATAAAAATTTCTTAGCATGCTAAGAAATCTATCCGCTGGAATCCAGTCCAGCGGATTGATCCGCTGGTCTGTACAGACTCACCGGATCAATCCGTCCGATTCCCTCCCTCGCATGCGTCGTAATGATGCGACGCATGCGTGGAAGTCCTTATATTACAGCGTCGTGCACGTCGCCGCGTCATCATCGCGGCGACGGCGCGACACGTCACCGCAGAGGGAATTCCGCGCGGATTTTGATCTGATGGTTAGTACAACCATCAGATCAAAATCCGCCAGAGGATTTATCTGCGGAAACGGTCCGGAGGACCGTTTCCAGCGGATAATCCTCTTGTGTGTACGAGGCCTGAGGGAAATCTATGCGTAACTGATTCTTTGAATCTGGCGCATAGATACGACGGCCCGCACTCAGAGAAACGACGGCGTATCTGGAGATACGCCGTCGTATCTCCTATCTGAATCCAGCCCATTGTTGTCAAGATGATGTGTTTGTTCGACCTTACTAGAATGTGAAATGCAAACCGGATTCATTCAGAGTGTAAAGGAGAAGATAAGCAGCTGGTTACACATCTGGACTCAGGAGCACCTGTGTGTCCCCCAAAAATAACCTTTTTATTAGGGTCTCACACAAAGGATACTTTGGGGTGCCTCCCATGTGTGTCATTTTGACAAAAAGCGTCAGTATTCCAGCTTGTGGAAACTCCGGAAAAAAAAGATGATGATTTTAGGAATGATCCCAAACAGACAATTGTACCCCCCTTCCAAATAATGTTTTCTATTTTTTCCCTACAATATCTGTGTGCTGAGTATACCTTTTGTTTGATTTTATTAGGGGATAGAAGAATGGGAGGACATCATTTGGAGGAGGCAAGGAAGCACAGACATGAAAAAAAAACACCAACCTCAGCATGTGGAGGAGGTAGATGTGGAAGAAGGAGGTGTGGAAGAAGGGGAGGTGGAGATTATCAGCACAACAGGTCAGTGTTTGTCACCACAGCTTCAGGTAAAGAGATGTAGGCCTGCATATTTCTAATAAACCCTTTTTTTTGTTTTTAGGGGATGAACATGGTGGTGTCACAGCATCTACTAGTACACCTTTCTCCAGTGCTAGTGCAAAAATCGTGATACAAGAAATAATGGAATGCAGTAGTGAATTGGACATTATGAGGAATAGGATGAATGTCATTGAACAAAAATATAAAAACATCATTGACATGATGGGCCGTAGAGTAGACTGACCCCCCCCCCCAAACATTTTTGTATGTTGTGTTTAGCGCCAAAATTTGCATTGGATAACCCACCTGCCAAAATTTGAAGATGCACACAGTGTGTCAACATGTGCTATCTGCCATTACAGGATATCTATGTCTGTGCTTTGTGGGTGCAACCCCTTCCTCGCTACTCAAGTAGGTGAGAGGAAGGGTTTGCACCCCCAAAACACATCCATTGATCCCCCATGATGGCAGATAGCACATGTTGACATTTGGCATGGGATCAGGATACAAATCCCCATTTTGCCGCTCAAAATGTGTGCATCTTCAAATTTTGGCTTGTTCCGGGGTGACATCACCCCATCACATGTGTTTCTAATAAGGTTGAACTTTGTAAGGCCCAAAAAAAATGTATTTTTCTACCTGAAAATTTAAAAACCGCACAAGTTGTGCACAGAATAAAACCCCCCCAAAAAAAAAAATTTGTGTGGCTTCTTCTTTCTATGCTCAATAGCAGTTTGTACATTTAAAAAGTGAGTGATTACTGTGACAATTGTGGTTATTTACTAAAACGGAGAAATACATTTGGCACTACAAGTGCACTAGGAGAACCAGGGAGACAGATAATAGAAACCCAAGCAAGAATGACAAAACTGTAATTTCAAAGATCAAATTTTGTGTTTATTTTTTTGGTTTTGTATTTTTTTTTTATAAATATGCTCTGGCATAGCGATGGCTCCCCTACCCGTGAAGTACTCCACGTATCTTTCTCGGACATCTCGAGCAGTTCGGGGGGCCAAGCCAGTACGGCCAGTGTCCAGGCCAGTATGTTTTCAGAATGTCTGGCCTCAAGCACAATGGGCCAAATTCCAAAAAACGTAGCCTAACTTAACTTTCAGCAGTTAAGTTACACAGGCGTTAAATTTCTACCTAAGTGCCCGATCTTCAAAGCACTTACCTAGAAATTACACTCCGTGTAACTTAAGTGCCTCCGTCGCAAGGCGGTCCTCCTCTCCGGGGGGCGATTACAATTTAAATGAGGCGCGCTCCCGCGCCGGCCGTACTGCGCATGCGCGTGACGTAATTTTCCCGACGTGCAGCGCGCAAACTTAATTTACGCCGGGCTTTGTGGATTGCGACGGGACAATAAAGTTGCGACGGGTGAAAAAAAAAATATGCGCCGGGAAAAAAAATTCAAATTTAAAAAAAAATCGCGGCGATCGAAAAAAAGGTCTGGTTTTACATGGTGTACTAACTTTACACATTGTAAAACCAGCCCTAATTTTGCGCAAGCAAATCGGAACTTACGCAGAAACCACAATGCTTAAAAGCTTTGTGGATCTGCTTAAGTCCTCATTTGCATACGCAAAGCGGCATTTCAATGAGAAATGCCCCCAGCGGCGGATGCGGTACTGCATCCTAAGATCTGACAGTGTAAGTGTCTTACAGATGTCAGATCTTCTGCCTAACTTTGGAAAAATCCTTTTGAGGATCGTTTCCAAAGTTAGGCACAGGGATACGCAGGCTGAACAGCAGTTCCGCCTGCGTATCTCCTTTGAAGATTTGGCCCAATGTTTGTAAGGTAGGTCTCAGAATGCCTGCAGCAGCAAAAGATGATAGTGTTCAGTTTGTATTCCGCCATGTGGATGGCTGTCAGGAACAGGCGGAACCGGTTGGCCATTATCCCGAAGGCATTCTCAACAACCCTCTGGGCTCTGGCCAGCCAGTAATTAAAAACCCTCCTCTCCGGGGTGAGGGTCCTCTGGGGAAACGGCCTCATGAGGTGTGGTCCTAGCCCGAAAGCTTCATCTGCGACAAACACAAAAGGGAGTCCCTCCACATTATCTTCATCCCGTGGCAGTGCCAGGCCACCAGTCTGGAGACATTGGGCAAACTCCGTTTGCGCAAATACTCCGCCGTCGGACATCCGGCCGTACTTCCCCATGTCCACATACAAAAACTCGTACTGTGCCGACACCACCGCCATCAACACTATACTATGAAAACCTTTATAGTTGAAATGAAGAAGAAATGCTAAACTAAAGCTAGGTTGGGACTTTAAATGAGGCCATACCTAGTATGGACCTCCATCCCCGATAGATTGAGAGAAGAAACTGGGTTTGGGACTTTAAATGAGGCACACTGCTGAATTCAATGGATAGACTGATATATACATATTTATTGAGTTACAAAGGGGTATAGCAGACACATGATAAAAGTCGATAGATAAAATATTTATGAGTCTCAGCATGTAAGGTCTGGTCAGTGCAGTAAAGCACTATTTACAGTAAAGCATACATGGTAATGTATCGCAATGATAGGTTACACTGAATGTCTACAGACAATACATTGTTGCAAAGAATACATCTCATGGTAGTAATGTCATAATCATAAATTTAATGTCTGGAAACCGATTCTGTAATGGTAGCAAAGTCAACAAAATAACAGTAATAGCTGAGCCATTGAAACAATATACAGGTACAAATGATAAACCTATACTGTGACATCTCATTATGAAGAAGCTCTACGCGTTTCGTGGCTTGTACCACTCGTCAGGAGCAGAAATAGAGTATAGGGATGTCTATAATAAAAGAAATAGCCAAAATTATATATTGGTAATGGATAACATAATGGTAGCATCTAATATGTATTATGCATAAAAGAAAGAGGGGGAGCAAAAAGATCCCAAACACTCTTACCTATTTGTAGCATGGTAAAATAGTAATGGATTAAGTAGGTTGGTATAGATAGTAAGAGACGGCTATGGGCGATATCCTCCCCGGGAACTAAGGCGGCTGACACCAGGGACACGGCAGCAGAACCAAAAGACAATAATAGGGATAGTGGGATAACCAAGCATCAGCTGGACTATGTGTAGAAATCGTAATTAAAAGGTTAGATCAAATTCCCAAGATTATCTGTGGAAATAAGAATTTAAGTAAAATAATAAGTGGCAGCTGATGGGGTGAACAGCAGTAAAGTGGAGAGAGAGGAAGTGCAGAAAGTAAAAAAAACAAAAATCAGACAACCGTGAGCATGTGGTGTAGCAAAGCACCAGGGTATAATGTATGAGTGTAGGAATATGTAATATAATGTAAGTAAAGTAAATACCTGCTGGGGTGCCAATATGACATGATCCAGCAAGGAACAAAAATAGCGTGTAGGTATCGTGAGCGATGGTCTAGAGTGTGAGGACGGTGCAGAGGAGTGTTATGAGGTAGCCGTGGACCAATGACAGCCGTCAACACCCCGCAGCGTCGTGAGGAAGAAGGGGCGGCACCAATGCCCGAGCGGCGTATCACGCTCGGCATTTGGCGCCAAATCCTCCCTTTGCTGAGACGCAGATGGATAATGATGGGAGTGTCACGGCGTCAACGTCTGACGCTGTACACTGACCATGCATGCGTGGTGACGACCCGCAATGACTACCCGCCCCGCCCCTCCAAGGAGGAGGAGAGGGGGAGGTTCCAGGACGGGTCGCAGTTCCCGGGAATTATGGAGGCAAGCCCAGCCTATACTGGCAGATCTGTTCACTGTGGAATAAAAGAAAACATGGGCTATTAAATGGGTCACAGTGGTATTAAGGCATATATATGATAATTGAGCAGTGTGCTTCCATCCCTGGTATTATGAAGAAGAAATGCTAAACTAAAGCTAGGTTGGGACTTTAAATGAGGCCATACCTAGTATGGACCTCCATCCCCGATAGATTGAGAGAAGAAACTGGGTTTGGGACTTTAAATGAGGCACACTGCTGAATTCAATGGATAGACTGATATATACATATTTATTGAGTTACAAAGGGGTATAGCAGACACATGATAAAAGTCGATAGATAAAATATTTATGAGTCTCAGCATGTAAGGTCTGGTCAGTGCAAAATAGTACCTACTATTTACAGTAAAGCATACATGGTAATGTATCGCAATGATAGGTTACACTGAATGTCTACAGACAATACATTGTTGCAAAGAATACATCTCATGGTAGTAATGTCATAATCATAAATTTAATGTCTGGAAACCGATTCTGTAATGGTAGCAAAGTCAACAGAATAACAGTAATAGCTGAGCCATTGAAACAATATACAGGTACAAATGATAAACCTATACTGTGACATCTCATTATGAAGAAGCTCTACGCGTTTCGTGGCTTGTACCACTCGTCAGGAGCAGAAATAGAGTATAGGGATGTCTATAATAAAAGAAATAGCCAAAATGATATATTGGTAATGGATAACATAATGGTAGCATCTAATATGTATTATGCATAAAAGAAAGAGGGGGAGCAAAAAGATCCCAAACACTCTTACCTATTTGTAGCATGGTAAAATAGTAATGGATTAAGTAGGTTGGTATAGATAGTAAGAGACGGCTATGGGCGATATCTTCCCCGGGAACTAAGGCGGCTGACACCAGGGACACGGCAGCAGAACCAAAAGACAATAATAGGGATAGTGGGATAACCAAGCATCAGCTGGACTATGTGTAGAAATCGTAATTAAAAGGTTAGATCAAATTCCCAAGATTATCTGTGGAAATAAGAATTTAAGTAAAATAATAAGTGGCAGCTGATGGGGTGAACAGCAGTAAAGTGGAGAGAGAGGAAGTGCAGAAAGTAAAAAAAACAAAAATCAGACAACCGTGAGCATGTGGTGTAGCAAAGCACCAGGGTATAATGTATGAGTGTAGGAATATGTAATATAATGTAAGTAAAGTAAATACCTGCTGGGGTGCCAATATGACATGATCCAGCAAGGAACAAAAATAGCGTGTAGGTATCGTGAGCGATGGTCTAGAGTGTGAGGACGGTGCAGAGGAGTGTTATGAGGTAGCCGTGGACCAATGACAGCCGTCAACACCCCGCAGCGTCGTGAGGAAGAAGGGGCGGCACCAATGCCCGAGCGGCGTATCACGCTCGGCATTTGGCGCCAAATCCTCCCTTTGCTGAGACGCAGATGGATAATGATGGGAGTGTCACGGCGTCAACGTCTGACGCTGTACACTGACCATGCATGCGTGGTGACGACCCGCAATGACTACCCGCCCCGCCCCTCCAAGGAGGAGGAGAGGGGGAGGTTCCAGGACGGGTCGCAGTTCCCGGGAATTATGGAGGCAAGCCCAGCCTATACTGGCAGATCTGTTCACTGTGGAATAAAAGAAAACATGGGCTATTAAATGGGTCACAGTGGTATTAAGGCATATATATGATAATTGAGCAGTGTGCTTCCATCCCTGGTATTATGAAGAAGAAATGCTAAACTAAAGCTAGGTTGGGACTTTAAATGAGGCCATACCTAGTATGGACCTCCATCCCCGATAGATTGAGAGAAGAAACTGGGTTTGGGACTTTAAATGAGGCACACTGCTGAATTCAATGGATAGACTGATATATACATATTTATTGAGTTACAAAGGGGTATAGCAGACACATGATAAAAGTCGATAGATAAAATATTTATGAGTCTCAGCATGTAAGGTCTGGTCAGTGCAAAATAGTACCTACTATTTACAGTAAAGCATACATGGTAATGTATCGCAATGATAGGTTACACTGAATGTCTACAGACAATACATTGTTGCAAAGAATACATCTCATGGTAGTAATGTCATAATCATAAATTTAATGTCTGGAAACCGATTCTGTAATGGTAGCAAAGTCAACAAAATAACAGTAATAGCTGAGCCATTGAAACAATATACAGGTACAAATGATAAACCTATACTGTGACATCTCATTATGAAGAAGCTCTACGCGTTTCGTGGCTTGTACCACTCGTCAGGAGCAGAAATAGAGTATAGGGATGTCTATAATAAAAGAAATAGCCAAAATGATATATTGGTAATGGATAACATAATGGTAGCTACCATAGATTAGATTATTTTATAAAGGCCCTACATGCTCAGGCCTGATCTTTTTACTGTACATAAATTTGAAGAACTTTTGGGGGTTTGTCCTACTACAGTATCTTTTGCAACCTGTCGCTGGTTTGAAATTTTTGCAGTGTTCTTGATTTACTTTTTCACATATTCTTTTATATTCTTTGTAATCTGTCCATATGCACTTCATCAGCAGCACTCCCCATGCTTTCCCTATCCCAGCTAAGCCAATTTTAATATGGCTGCTGGGAACTCTTTCTTTTTATAGTGAAGGGCTGAAGAAAGACCTCATTATTGTCCATTTTAAGCCACCTGATCTAAGTTCAGAGAGCAGAAAGGTGCCCTCTTTGGAGTGAATGACACGCTTAGCATCTGTAGTGTCTTCTAATTACTTTTTAATTTTTTTTTGCATTTGTTGTTTAGCTTATATCTACATTTATATACATTTCTGATTCAGTCTAGCTTTCAAACTCTGTCGTTTATAAGTGACCTACCTATTTGCATGCAAAACATTTCTTGTTTTTCATACTGTATATAGCTATTTTTGTGGTCATTGGTTTCTAATGCAAATCTTACTGTAGGAGCATTGTCATTGTTTGCGCAGTTTTCTGCCTATATTCATCCACAAGCCTGCTTTCAACATCTTGTGCATAATATAGACCAGTATCAAGTCTTGAACAAGTGTTTTATAGCTGTTTGGGAGATCACTGGGTAGGAGTGTTGCTACAGGAAAGACTTATTTTTTCTCTTGTAGCTCGCAGGCTTTCCATCATTTCAAAGGTACACCTTTTATAACCCTGCATGTGCTGGCATTTTATTAAGTCACTGGTATAACTTCTAATTAAAGCTGTTAATTAATGTGTCTGTTCCCATGCTGCAAGGATTAACTGCTCATTTATGTCTTCGGGATCCAGTAAAGCAGTTTTATAACCCTAATTTTCTGCTCATGCAGGCTCCTCCATGTAGCTTGTCTGCTCCCTGCAGCCTCTTCTT
Source organism: Rana temporaria (assembly GCF_905171775.1). NCBI lineage: Eukaryota > Metazoa > Chordata > Amphibia > Anura > Ranidae > Rana > Rana temporaria. The sequence goes on along the minus strand of NC_053498.1, from coordinate 36,897,431 downwards.
CCCTGCAATCCGGCAGTTGGATTCTTCTGATTTCATCAAGACCGGTGAAGAAACCATAGCCCTGCACAAAACTTGAAGACGGCAAGAAAGAGTCTACTGCCTGAGCAAAATAATTGCTATTTGCCAGGGGAGAAAGGGATCATGTAAGTAAAATTGCTTTTGCAATAAACGAGCAGGTAACTTTTGAAGTGTGTGCCCCACTGCTAGGAAAGACTTGATGTACGTACTTTCTGCAGCTCATTCCACATTGGTCCATCGATTCTGCATATAATGTGTGTGTGTATATATATATATATATAAAAAAATTTTTTTGTCAGAGTGTAGATCTATATTTGTTAGACATGTGCAGAATGGAATCATTTGTTTAGTTTAGGACAGAATCGTTATGTTGCTAATTTTGTTACGTTGATTCATTTCAGAATATGTTTAGTTTCATTTAATTTAATTCCGTTTATAAATTTTCGAACAAATTCCATATTTTTATTTTTTTTTAAATTTGAATTTGGATTGGTCGAAAAATGATCAACCAATTCGAATTCTGTGTGAAGAATATGCAAATGTCAATGTAAAAAAGAGAGAGACAAATAATTCCACAGTAGCGCACTAAATTAATTTATAAAACTCCTAAATATTAACATTGTGAAATGATTAACATAATGAAAAGTGTCCTTGTGGCATATCCAAAAAATATATATGCTCCAACATATGCAAATCAATACGGTAATACAGTCCAACTTAAAGTGGCGGTCCACACAAAAATGAAACCTCCACTGTCCGGATCCCCCCCCCCCCCTCCGGTGTCACATTTGGCACCATGGCACACGCAGGTCCCAGAAGACAGCAGGGACCAGTGGCATTGCGCAGCGCGAGTCGCGGATGCGCAGTAGAGAACCAGGAAGCGAAGCCGCAAGGACAGGCAAGTGTCCTTATTTTAAAAGTTGGTAGCTGCAGTATTTGTAGCTGCTGACTTTTAAAAACAAAAAATTTGGTGGACCTCCGCTTTAAAGTTATGAAAAAATTGTGAAACAAAATCTCATTGATCCATCAAAATCTTTCACCAAAGTGATGTGTGCCAATTCCACTCCCTTAAGAATAAAGCTTACCAGATGCTGTTGCCATTCACTCTGGTGTCTGGCAAATATCACCTTATTAGATGTTATTGAAGAAACCCTTTTACATGCCAATCTCCATCCAGATTAATAAAGACACATGTGGGGGATAGAAATTGAGACAGAGCCTCCAATAGTGTAAAAACACCTTAAGGTAATCGGTTTATTAAAACTAATGCTGGTTGTTAAGGAGCGGGCTGGAAAGCAGGCACCACATCCTTAACAAACTATGACCCATCGGCTGTCAGCGGGCTTCCCTGCCTAGAGCTGAAATGTAAAAAAAAGAATGCCGGCAAAAAAAATTCAGAAAAAAAAAACAGTCAAAATCCATACCAGACCCTTATTCGAGCGTGAACCATACCAGGCTGCCCCAAAGCACCTTGTCTCCATGTTGATGGGGACAAGGGCAGGGGGTTTTATCGGAATCTGGAAGATTCGAGCCCCCCCCCCATGTGAATCTGTGTGGCCTACCCATTCACCAAAAAAGTGTAAAAGATAATAGAGGCACAACACAAGTTTTTACAATTACTTTATTAAAAATTAAAAAATAAATGTCCCCTGGTGTAGATCATTAATCATGCCCGCTGCACCGCCAGACCAATAAATAGAGAAAAAACAAACCTCCAGCCTCGTAAAATGCTCCCGTGACTGCCTGTTCTGCCGGCTGACATTTCTTAAATAGTTAAGGGGTGGAGTCAACCAATGATGTCAGCAAGTGACCCCCACCCACTTGTGACATCATTGACCAAGCATGCACCCTTGTGGAAGTTGCTTTGCATACAGAATTTTGTTTACTTGATTAAAAAAAATATATATATATACCGTATTTATCGGCGTATATCGCACACTATTTTCCCCTTAAAATAAGGGGAAAATCGTGGGTGCGCGATATACGCCGATAGCCGATTCCCGCGCTCAGTTTGAAATCCTGCGCCGACATATACCGAGTGCAGTACACTCGGGTACATTCGGCCAGGCTGGGCTTCGCTCGTGCTCACGCATAAACGTCACAGAGCGTGAGCGCAAGCTAAGCCGAGCCTTGCCGAATGTACCCGAGTGTACTGCACTCGGTATATGTCAGCGGAGGCGTTCGAACTGAGCGCGGGAAGCGGGGACTCGACGTGAGGCGCGCACCGGGAGGACACCATCGAGGCCGCAGACGGACGCCGGACCGGACGCTGGGAAGACACCAAAACTGTAAGTAATAAAATCATATAACTTTTTTTTTTACCAGAATTTTGGGGGCAACATTAGGGGTGCGCGGTATACACGGGAGCGCGTTATACCACAATAAATACGGTATTTACATTTTAAGCATTTGAGTACATCTTTAAAATGAATATAGATGTAAAACTAAAGATTACTGTTTCTATAGTCTAAAATAATATCATTTTTTTTATTGTTTTTTAAAGAACCCCCAATGGAAAAAATCTTGGGAGAACATGGGAAACATAAACATTTGGAAGATGATCTTATTTTTTAAATTATTAATCATTATAAGTATTAGCTTCTGGTACAATTTTGAAAGACGTATAACATGTGCAAGCACAAAACAATCCCTTGATACAATGAATTTGAAAAATAGGACGCCATCCATCAATGACTGTGCCTTTGAACCCACTGGTATGTGGACTGTGGAACCTTCAGGGCGTTTGGGAAACCTCATAGGGCAATATGCAACGCTTTATGCATTTGCAAAACGTCATGGACATCAAGCTTATATTTTACCCAACATGCATTCAGCACTGTCTAAGATATTTAAGATAAAGCTGCCAGTTATTAATCAGGAAGTTGCAAACCGCATACCATGGAAGAACTTCGGAATATACAAAAGCTGGATGGCTGAAGAATATTATAACATCCCTGGAGAGTTTGTTAAACTTTCTGGCTATCCATGTTCATGGACCTTCTATCATCATCTCAGAGAAGAAATTCTTAAGGAATTTACTTTCCATGACTTTATTAGAGAAGAAAGCAATGCCTATCTTGCTGATATACGGGGGAACAAAACTAACACTACCTTCATTGGCATACATGTCCGTAGAGGGGACTATGTTGATATTATGCGGAATAGTAAGAAAGGTGTACTAGCTGACAAAGAGTACCTGCAAAAGGCAATGGGGTATTTTAGAAAAAAATATAAAAACCCATTGTTTGTGGTTACCAGCAATGGGATAGATTGGTGCAAATCGAATATTAATAATTCCTTGGGAGATGTTTACTTTCTTGGGGATGGCAACGAGGGATCGCCTGCCCGTGATTTTGCTCTCTTGGTCCACTGCAACCACACAATTATGACCATAGGTACATTTGGCTTGTTCGCTGCCTATTTGACCGGAGGTGAAACCATCTATCTTACAAATTATACTTTGCCTGATTTCCGCCGTGTCACAGATTTTAAATATGAGACTATTTATCTTCCTGAATGGATAGGGATTCCTGCTGATCTTGCTCCACTTTTAAAAAAGGATTGATATCTCACTGAAAGAAGTAGTAGTATTAATCACTTCAGCCCCGGACCATTTGTCAGCTTAAAGCGGAGTTCCGGCCACAATTTCACTTTTTAAATATAAATACCCCTGTAATACACAAGCTTAATGTATTCTAGTAAAGTTAGTCTGTAAACTAAGGTCCGTTTTGTTAGGTTGTTACAGCATTTAGACACTTTATAAAATAGAAATTGACTGGGGCCATCTTAAGTGTGGGCATCATGAAGCCAGACTGTATGACTTCCTGGATTTCAGCCTTGCAGATCTCGCACATGCTCGGTGCTGCACAAGCAGTGTCAGATCAGGTTTCAGCACCTGTACTGTCCAAGTCACATGATTCTTTGAGACTGGGGAGTGCACAGACGTCTGGAAAGTTACACCCACTACATTCCCAGGAGTCTGTGCGGTGTAGGTTAGGAAGCATTAAGCACCTAGGTGCAGGAAGTGTGAAGATTAACTATTCTGATTAACTATTCTGCCTAGCAACAACACTTTGAAGGCATCTAAAAAAAAAAAAAAATTCGTAAAGGACTAATGACATTTTTTTAAAACTACTGATGTAATGTTATATTTATGGGTGGAACTCCACTTTAAAGACTGGAGGTCTTTTTGCGATTCGGCACTGCGCCGCTTTAACTGACAATTGCGCGGTTGTGCGATGTGGCTCCCAAACAAAATTGACGTCCTTTTTTTCCCCACAAATATAGCTTTCTTTTGGTGGTATTTGATCACCTCTGCCGTTTTTATTTTTGCACTATAAACAAAAATAGAGCGACAATTTGGTAAAAATAAAAATAAAATCGCAATAAGAATTTATTGATCGGTTTGCGCAAAAGTTATAGCGTTTACAAAATAGGGGATAGTTTTATGGCATTTTTATTAATATTTTTTTTTTTTACTAGTAATGGCGGAGATCATCGATTTTTATCAGGACTGCGACATTATGGCGGACACTTTTGACACATTTTTGAGACCATTGTCATTTTTACAGCATCAGTGCTATAAAAATGCACTGATTACTGTGAAAATTACACTGGCAGTGAAGGGGTTAACCACTAGGTGGCGCTGTAGGGGTTAAGTGTGCCCTAGTGAGTGATTCTTACTGATGGGCTACACGTGACAAGACAGTGATCACCGCTTCCGATTACAGGAAGTATTGATCACTGTCATTGTCACTAGGGAGAGCAGGGAGATGCTTGTTTACATCGCGGTCAGGCTCGCTGCGGGCGCGCACGTCCGCAAAGCCGCGATCCTAAAGGGGACGTACAGGTACGTCCTTCTGCCTGTTCGAGCCATGCTGTCGACTAGGGATGAGCCGAACACCACCCTGCGAATAGACCAAAAGTTTGTGTTAACTTTAGAACCCTGTTAAAGTCTATGGGACTCCAACGTTTGAAATCTAAAGTGCTAATTTTAAAGGCTAATATGCACGTTTTTGTCCTAAAAAGTGTTTGGGGACCTGGGTCCTGCACCAGGGGACATGTATCAATGCAAAAAAAAAGTTTTAAAAACTGCAGTTTTTTCGGAAGCAGTGATTTTAATAATGCTTAAAGTGAAACAATAAAAGTGAAATATCACTTTAAATTTTGTACCTAGGGGGGGTGTATAGTATGCCTGTGAAGCAGCACATGTTTCCTGTGCTTAGAACTGTCTCTGCACAAAGTGTAATTTCTGAAGGAAAATAAGTCATTTAAAATCACTCGCGGCTATAATGAATTGTCGGCTCCCGGCAATTCAGAGAAAAGTCATTCATAAAAAAAAAAGCGTGGGGGTCCCCCAAAATTTAATTACCAGGCCCTTCAGGTCTGGTATGGATATTAAGGGGAACCCCGCCGTCAATTTAAAAAAAAAATGACGTGGGGTTCCCCCCAAATATCCATTCCAGACCCTTCAGGTCTGGTGTGCATTTAAAGGGGAACTCCACCCCAAATTTAAAAAATGGTGTGGAGTTTCCCCAAAAATCCACACCAGACCCCTTATCCGAGCATGCAACCTGGCCGGCCGCAGGAAAAGAGGGGGGACTAGAGAGTGCCCCCCCCTCCTGAACTGTACCAGGCCACATGCCCTCAACATTAGGAGGATGCTTTGGGGGTCTGTGACCCCTCAAAGCACCATTTTTGATGGGGACAAGGGCCTCATGCCCACAACCCTTGCCTGATGGTTGTGGGGGTCTGCGGGCGGGGGGCTTATCGGAATTTGGAAGACCCCTTTAAGAAAGGGGACCCCCAGATCCCGGCACCCCCCTATGTGAATTGGTAATAAGGTACATTGTACCCCTACCATTTCACTAAGAAAGTGTAAAGAATTGTAAAAATAAAACACACACACCGTAGAAAAAGTATTTTATTAAAAAAATGTAAATAATCCAGCGGTAGTAATCCACTCTCGGTCCCCGCTCCCCGTTGTCGGTATCCTGAGAAGAGTGATCTCCTCTCCGTCGGGGTCCAGCGATGAGAAGATCTCTTCATCCTGGGCCGGGATACAGAGCGTACGCATCGCCAGCCGCCTGTCTCCACCAGAGACAGCCCGGCGAATGACGCGGCTTGAGCCAGTGACAGCTCTTATATAGGTGAGGCGGGGCCACCCATCACGACACAAGGGAGAGCATGGGCTTCCCCAGTGACGTAGTCAGAGGGTGCGTGTGTTTTATTTTTACAATTCTTTACACTTTCTTAGTGAAATGGTAGGCGTACAATGTACCCCATTACCAATTCACATAGGGGGGCCGGGATCTAGGGTCTAGGGTCACAAACCCCCAAAGCATCCTACCAATGTTGAGGGCATGTGGCCTGGTACGGTTCAGGAGGGGGGGCACTCTCTCGTCCCCCCCTCTTTTCCTGCGGCTGGCCAGGTTGCGTGCTCGGATAAGGGGTCTGGTGTGGTCCATACCATTTTTTTTTTAAATTTGGGGTGGAGTTCCCCTTAAAATCAACACCAGGCCTGAAGGGCCTGGTAATTTAATTTTGGGGGACTCCCACGCTTTTATTTTTATGAATGACTTTTCTCTGAATTGCCGGGAGCAGACAATTCATTATAGCTGCGAGTGATTTTAACCACTTAAGCCCCGAACCTTTAGGCAGCTAAATGCCCAGGCCAGGTTTTGCGATTCGGCACTGCGTCACTTTAACAGACAATTGCGCGGTCGTGCGACGTGGCTCCCAAACAAAATTGGCGTCCTTTTTTCCCCACAAATAGAGCTTTCTTTTGGTGGTATTTGATCATCTCTGCGGTTTTTATTTTTTGCGCTATAAACAAAAATAGAGCGACAATTTTGAAAAAAATTCAATATTTTTTACTTTTTGCTATAATAAATATCCCCCAAAAACATATATATATAAAAAAAAAAATTTCCTCAGTTTAGGCCGATACGTATTCTTCTACCTATTTTTGGTAAAAAAAAAATCGCAATAAGCGTTTATCGATTGGTTTGCGCAAAATTTATATACAAAATAGGGGATAGTTTTATTGCATTTTTATTAATAATTTTTTTTTTACTACTATTGGCGGCGATCAGCGATTTTTTTTTGTGACTGCGACATTATGGCGGACACTTCGGACAATTTTGACACATTTTTGGGATCATTGTCATTTTCACAGCAAAAAATGCATTTAAATTGCATTGTTTATTGTGAAAATGACAGTTGCAGTTTGGGAGTTAACCACAGGGGGCGCTGTAGGAGTTAGGGTTCACCTAGTGTGTGTTTACAACTGTAGGGGGGTGTGGCTGTAGGACTAACGTCATCGATCGAGTCTCCCTTATAAAAAGGATCACTCGATTGATACGCCGCCACAGTGAAGCACGGGGAAGCCGTGTTTACATACGGCTCTCCCCGTTCTTCAGCTCTGGGGAGCGATCGTGACGGAGCGGCTATAAATGAATAGCCGCGCCGTCGTCCCGGATCGCTCCCCGAGGGAATCCGCACGCAGCGGAGGGGGTCCCGATCGGACCCCCCACCCGCTAAAAGGCAGGGACGTATATATACGCCCATCTGCCTGTCCGTGCCATTTTGCGGACGTAAATAGTCGTGCGGCGGGCGTTAAGGGGTTAAATGACTTTTTTCCTTCAGAAATTACACTTTGTGCAGAGACAGTTCTAAGCACGGAAAACATGTGCTGCTTCACAGGCATACTATACACCCCCCTAGGTACAAAATTTAAAGGAATATTTCACTTTTATTGTTTCACTTTAAGCATTATTAAAATCACTGCTCCCAAAAAAACTGCAGTTTTTAAAACTTTTTTTGCATTGAAACATGTCCCCTGGGGCAGGACCCAGGGGCCAGATTCACGTAGAACTGCGGCGGCGTAACGTATCGTAGATACGTTACACCGCTGCAAGTTTTCATTGCAAGTGCCTGATTCACAAAGCACTTGCAATGAAAACCTACGCTGGCGGCCTCCGGCGTAAGCCCACGTAATTCAAAGGGGCGTGTGCCATTTAAATTAGGCGCGCTCCCGCGCCGGACCTACTGCGCATGCTCCGTTTCGAAATTCCCGCCGTGCTTTGCGCGAACTGACGTCATTTTTTCACATACGTGTGCTGTGTAAAGTTAGGGCACCCAAAACGACGACTAAATTTGCAACGGGAAACTAGACTAGCAGCGACGTAGCGAACGCGAAAAACCGTCGTGGATCGCCGTAACTCCTAATTTGCATACCCGACGCTGGTTTACGACGCAAACTCCCCCCAGCGGCGGCCGCGGTACTGCATCCTAAGATCCGACAGTGTAATACAATTACACCTGTTGGATCTTAGGGCTATCTATGCGTAACTGATTCTATGAATCAGTCGCATAGATACTCTGAGAGATACGACGGAGTATCTGAGATACTCCGTCGTATCTCCTTTGTGAATCTGGTCCCAGGTCCCCAAACACTTTTTAGGACAATAACTTGCATAATAACCTTTAAAATGACTTTAACAGGGTGTTCCCCGGCTTTTCAAATTTGCCGCAAACACCCCAAATTGTTCGCCGAACAGGCAATGTTGGAGTCGAACATGAGTTTGACTCTAACTCGAAGCTCATCCCTACTGTCGACGTATATCATTGTGCGCTGGTCGGCAAGCAGTTAAAGTAAACCTGTTATGCGATCTGAGCGATCGCATAACTGCTGATCACTAAGCTCTCATCCTGCATGGAGCAGAGATTAGTGACAGTCAGTCATTGCTCTGCTTTGCTCCTCCAGCGCTCACAGCAGCGCCGGGCTAAAGAGGTGGCGGGTGTAGCTGGCTTAGGGTTGCCACCCTTTCTTCAAGCCAAACCCGAGCACTTTACTGGCGCATGGCATTTTTTTTTTTAGTATACACAATAGACAATAGGATTGTAAACGACTTTGGAGCGGGAGTAGACGGGGTAGTGAGATGGACACCAACAGACTTTGAGGGATGGGAAGGATGGGTCAGCCTGTTTGCTTTTATGTCAGTCAGCTTAAAAAAAATGGTATTTCACTATTGTGAGTTCCCTTTCTCCTTGAAGTGCTTATATGCATTTTTATGTGTGACGCCGTATACACACGGCCATTTTTATGGTCTAGAAAAAAACTATGTTTTTTAGAAAAAAATTATGTTTTTTTCAACCCGATTATAGTTAATCCTGCTTTGCCTAGACACGATCGTGAAAAAAAAAATGCTCTAGCAACGCGCGGTGATGTACAACACGTACAACGGCACTATAAAGGGAAAGTTCCATTCGAATGGCGCCACCCTTGGGGCTGCTTTTGCTGATTTTGTGTTCGTAAAATTTTGGTGAGAGACGATTCGCGCTTTTCAGTCTGTTACAGCATGACGAATGTGCCATCTCCATTACGAACGCTAGTTTTACCAGAAGGAGCACTCCCGTCTCATAACTTGCTTCTGAGCATGCACATTATTTTCACATCGTTAAAGCCTACACACGACCATTTTTTACGACGTTAAAAAAGACAACGTGATAAAACGACGTGAAAATTTAGAGCAGGTTCTAAATTCTTTATGGCCATTTTTAACGTTGCAAAAAATGCTCTGGAGCCCACACATGATCGTTTTTAATGACATTGCGAAAAACGGTAATGTGTACGCGGCATGAGATCTGCTTGCACTGTCTGTGATGCTTAGTGTGGCTGTTGCCCCATGGATAGATGCTGAAATGCTGTATTACATTCTGATCTGGGGGGGGGGGGGTCAAAATTATGGGGGAGCTGCTGTCTTTAGGTGTGAGGCATGGAAGAAGAATTTATCAACTTTAATATTTTGTCACATGAAGTTTTTGCACATTTGGTGTTTATAGAAATGAATTGAATGTACACTTGTGAAATAATTGTTTTAGAACTTATTGTAGGGTATATACACAGTATATACTGGTAGTGGTATGTTTTTTAGGTATATGTATATAGGGAAATTATTAGTAATTAATTGTATGAATTATCAGATGTTCACATCAAAGGAGGATAATAAAGTAAGTACTCCGATATATACATATATTTAGTTAATCACATGTATAAACACACACACACACACACACACACTTAAATGCATACAGATACTGAGATTAAACATATGCTCAATTACATACAGTACATGCACACACATACAGGCCCAGATTCTCGTAGGAGATACGACGGCGTATCTCCAGATACACCGTCGTATCTCTGAGTCTGAGCCGTCGTATCTCTGAGTCTGAGCCGTCGTATCTTGGCGCCTGATTCAAAGAGTCAGATATGCGAGAATTTGTATAAGATACAACCAGCGTAAGTCTCCTACGCCGTCGTATCTTAACTGCATATTTACGCTGGCCACTAGGGGCGTGTACGCTGATTTACGCCTAGAAATATGTAAATCCGCTAGATACGCCAATTCACGAACGTACGCCCGGCCGTCGCATTACAGATACGCCGTTTACGTTAGGCTTTTCCCGGCGTAAAGTTACCCCTGCTATAGGAGGCGTAGATGAGGCGTACCAATGTTAAGTATGGACGTCGGAACAGCGTCGAATTTGTCACGTTTTATGTCGTTTGCGTAAGTCGTTCGCGAATAGGGCTGGGCGTCATTTACGTTCACGTCGAAAGCATTGGCTTCTTGCAGGTTAATTTGGAGCATGCACACTGGGATACTTTCACCGACGGCGCATGCGCCATTCGTAAAAAGCATAATTTACGTGGGGTCACATTAAATTTACATAACACACGCCCACATCTTCCACATTTGAATTAGGCAGGTTTACGCCGGCCTATTTACGCTACGCCGCCGCAACTTTGGTTTGAGAATACTGCACTTGACTGTCAAAGTTGCGGAGGAGTAACGTAAATAGCATACGTTACGCCCGCACAAAGATGCGCGCTTCTACGTGAATCCGGGCCACAGTGTATATACACACACTCAGATATATACAATCAGATACATGCATACACACAATCATATACACACACACACACACACACACACACACACACACAATCAGATACATGCATACACACAATCAGGTATATATATATATGCCATGGACCTTGGAATGCAGAAGTGTTCCTCCTTGAAATCTGTTACACAGTGGGGGGTCTTCTTCCCTGTCTTAAAGCTCCAGACGGCTCCATTATTCTGTGTCTGGCTATTGTGTACATTGATTGCCCCCTGGGGCTTCTGTCTCATTACACATAACAGTCCTTCTAATCAAGCTATCGGACCAATCCCTGCTGACTCATTTTCAAATCCTCATTTGCATGGCTAAGGAGGACCTGAAGGAGAACTTAATGTACTTTACAATTGACCAATAGGAAAGCGGTTGTTGGGGGCGGGATGTTCCAAATTCTGTATAAAAGTGTGTTGCGTACTTCCAATAAAGGTCTTCCTGTTTGAACTTACATACAGCCTGCCTGGTGTTTGTTCTAATGGATTCCGAACGGCACATAGCTGTAGTTCGGATCCCGGAGCCTTGGATGACCGAACCATCAGACGTTGCGATCTGCAAGCTGACTCACTAGTAGCAGAGGAGTGGCAGGAGAGCGGAAGCGAGCGAGCAAGGGTCTCGTTACAATATATATATACAAACACACTCAGATACATGTATACACACAATCATACACACACACACAATCATATATATATATATATATATATATATATATATATATATATACACACACACACACAAAATCGGATACATGCATACACACAATCAGATTGTGTGTGTGTGTGTGTGTGTATATATATATATACATACATACATACACACACACACAATCAGATACATGCATACACACACTCAGATATATACAGTACACATGCTCAGTTATATACATGCACACAACACACATACATTTACACTCAGATACACCCAAACAGGTATAAATACAAACACTAGACATAACCACAACATACTGTGAGATGAAAACTTACATATGTAGTCTAGTAATGGCAGCCAGCTTCTCTCCTCCCCTCTCTGTCCCCCTCTTTCCTCACTCACAGTAGTGCAGCTCCTTCCTCTTTCTGCCCACACTCACAGCTCCTCTCCAATACATCGGTCTGTGAGAGTGAGCAGTCCTGACAGGGCTCCAGTAGCCGGAACTAGAACCAAAGCATCGGCAAATGCGGCCAGGAGGTTCTGTATCCCTCCACAGAAAAAGTCCCTTGTCATTAGGTCTGTTTCCATCTAGACAACAACAAATATGTGAAGATATGTGAACATTTGATACATGTTATGAAAGCAAGTTTTGAATTAAGCTTTTATGGAGTTGCTATGGGGGTGTTGTAAGAGTTTTTTTGGGGTGCTCTGGTATCCGGGTGACAGGCAGTGAGAAACCCGGGCAGAGGATGTAAAAACCGCACTGTCCAGGTGAATCCCGGACAGGTGGCAACCCTAAGCTGGCTCCAGCGCTCAGCCTCCTATTGAAAGGTAGAGCCAGTTGTCAATCAGGCAGTTGGATGGATCCCAAAAATATTGTCAGTATCATTCCAGAGCCTGGAGCAACTTCTGCCACGTCAGCATATAGTGGGCTATAGCTATACAGCGACCACTGTACAAGTAAAGTCCTGCCCTGGGGGGAGAAAGAGAGTAGAGTTGAAGCTTGTGATGGGTAAGTGATCAACAATAGCATGGAGGTTAACCATTTCACTGCCCTGATGGTCAGTGTAGATGGGTGGTTAACACTTTCAATGCTATAGCACCCCTGTAGCACCCCCTGACAACCCAAAGGCAGGACAGCACCTCCAGATACCAGGGGTGGGCTAGCATTTGACCCCAGGGCTAATTCCGTAAGTAAAATGGAGGGGGGGGGGAGGAACTGAGACAGCCTTTGGGTTAGGGGTCCCAGATACCATAGCAAATTACTTACAGACTCTCTGGATCCAGATTAATGTCCAGCTTCCCAGTGTCAACAATTTTAAGCTGACTTAGCAACACTGTAAGCACATTTCCAAATTTCAGTGCATCCTCCAACCTTCTTTATGGCTCTCTCCAGCAAGGGGCCCCCCCGGGTCTGCTCTTTAGCATAGCTTCCTCCAGACTAGGCAGGACAGCTTTAGGACCACTCCAGCACATGTTAGGCCCCAAAACAGGATATGCTTCCTAGGCCTCTAGGGAAAAGGGAAATGGAAGCTGCCCTTTTCCTATATATGGATAGGGAAAGGGCAGGGTAAATAAACCTACAGTACCTTGCAAAAATATTCACCCCCCGCCTTGGCTTTTAACCTATTTTGTTACCTTATAGCAGGGGTGGCAAACTCAAATTCATGGGGGGCCGCATCAGCAGTTTGCCCTCAAAGGGCCGGTTGTATCTGCACTCCAGTTTTCTTGCGCTGCGTAGGGAGCGCAGGGTTCAGGAGTGCGCTGCGTAGGGAGCGCAGGGTTCAGGAGTGCGCTGCCTCCTCCTCTCTGGTGTCACCCCCTCCTCTCTGGTGTCACTGGTGTCCCCCCCTCCTCTCTGGTGTCCACCCCCTTCTCTGGTGTCACTGGTGTCCCCCCTCCTCTCTGGTGTCACTGGTGTCCACCCCCTTCTCTGGTGTCACTGGTGTTCCCCCTTCTTTGGTGTCACTGGTGTCCCCCCTTCTCTGGTGTCACTGGTGTTCCCCCTTCTCTGGTGTCACTGGGGTCCCCCTCCTCTCCTCTCTGTTGTCACCCTCCTCTCCTCTCTGGTGTCACTGGGGACCCCCTCCTCAGTGACCCCAGTGACACCAGAGAGGAGGGGGACCCCAGTGACACCAGAGAGGAGAGGGACCCCAGTGACACCAGAGAGAAGAGGGACCCCAGTGACACCAGAGAGGAGAGGGACCCCAGAGAGGAGAGGGACCCCAGTGACACCAGAGAGGAGGGGGACCCAAGTGACACCAGAGAGGGGGACCCAAGTGACACCAGAGAGGAGGGGGACCCAAGTGACACCAGAGAGGAGGGGGACCCAAGTGACACCAGAGAGGAGAGGGACCCCAGTGACACCAGAGAGGGGGACCCCAGTGACACCAGAGAGGAGAGGGTCCCAAGTGACACCAGAGAGGAGGGGGACCCAAGTGACACCAGAGAGGAGGGGGACCCAAGTGACACCAGAGATGAGGGGGACCCAAGTGACACCAGAGAGGAGGGGGACCCCAGTGACACCAGAGAGGAGAGGGACCCCAGTGACACCAGAGAGGGGGACCCCAGTGACACCAGAGAGGAGAGGGACCCAAGTGACACCAGAGAGGAGGGGGACCCCAGTGACACCAGAAAGGAGGGGGACCCGAGAGAGGTTGGGGACCCCAGTGACACCAGAGAGGAGAGGAGTGGGACCCCAGTGACACCAGAGAGGAGAGGAGCCCCAGTGACACTGGTCCCCCTCCTCTCCTCTCTGGTGTCACAGGTGTCCCCCTCCTCCGCTCAGTACAATATGCCATGTACAACAGCCATGCTCCCCGGGTGATGGTGTCTCTCCTACCTGCAGGTGCAGATCTCTTAGTTCTCCTCATGTCTGCGGTTGTGGTCCCGGGTCTGTGTACAGTGAGCTGAGGCGGTGCAGAGTGTCACGCCGTGCACTGGTTACTAGGCAAGCCTGGGGTGGAGCAAGATGGCGGCGGTGAAACGTCACTTCCTGATGAGACAGCCGCCGCCGGGTGTACCAAGATGGCCGTCGTTCCGGAGCTAGGCCAAAGCCGGGGACTTTCCTATGGCCGAGGCCCCCCCGGAGCGGATCGCATGGTGTCACGGATCGGTTACAATTCGTTGCATCCGCCGCGCGGGCCACATGGCAAGGCCTGGCGGGCCGGATTTGGCCCGCGGGCCTTGTGTTTGCCACCCCTGCCTTATAGCCTTTTGTTCAATGTTTTTTTTTTATTTGAATTATATGTGATGGATCAGCACACAATAGTCTAAGTTGGTGAAGTAAAATTAGAAAAATATATACATAAAACAATTTTTCAGAAATAAAAAAATTATAATTGCCATGTGTGTATGTATTCACCCCCTTTGTTATGAAGCCCATAAAAAGCTCTGGTGCAGCCAATTACCTTCATAAGTCACATAATTAGTGAAATGGTGTCCATCTGTGTGCAATATAAGTGTCACATGATCTGTCATTACACATACACACCTTTTTGAAAGGTTCCAGTGGCTGCAACACATAAACATTAATCAGAGAGGCAGCACAGAAACCTAAGGTAATCCTAGAGGAGCTGCAGAGTCCCACAGCAGAGACTGGAGTATCTGTACATAGGACGACAATAAGCCGTACACTCCATAGAGTTGGGCTTTGTGGTAGAGTGGCCAGAAGAAAGCCATTACTTTTTTTAGCAAAAAACAAAATGGCACGTTTGAGTTTGTGAAAAGGCATGTGGGAGACTCCCAAAATGTATGGAGGAAGGTGCTCTGGACTGATGAGACTAAAATTTAACTTTTTGGCCATTAAAGAAAATGCTATATCTGGTTCAAACCCAACACATCACTTCACCCAAAGTACACCATCCCCACCACTGTGTTATCAAACATGGTGGTGGCAGCATCATGCTGTGGGGATTTTTTTCAGTAGTCAGGACTGGGAAACTGGTCAGAGTTGAGAGAAAGATGGATGGTGCTAAATACAGGGATATTCTTGAGGAAAACCTGTACCACTCTGTGTGTGATTTGAGGCTAGTACAGAGGTTCATCTTCCAGCAGGACAATGACCCCAAACACACTGCTAAATAAACACTTGAGTGGTTTAAGGGGAAACATTTAAATGTGTTGGAATGGCTTAGTCAAAGCCCAGACCTCAATCCAATAGAAAATCTGGGGTCAGACTTAAAGATTGCTGTTCACAAGCGCAAGCCATTCAACTTGAAGGAGCTGGAGCAGTTTTGCAAGGAGAAATGGGCAGAAATCCCAGTGGTAAGATGTGACAAGCTCATAGAGACTTATACAAAGCGACTTGGGGCAGTAAGAGCCGCAAAAGGTGGCTCTACAAAGTATTGACTTTAGGGGGGCGAATAGTTATGCACATTGGCCCAGATTCAGGTAGATCGGGGCAATATTTGCGTGGGCAAAGAGCAAAGATTTTTCTCTGCGCCCACGCAAATATTTCGATTTGACCGCGATTCACGGAGCAGTAGCTCCGTAAATTGCGCGGGCGCTATGCTAATTAGCCCTGGGTAAGGGCGCCTAATGTAAATGATCCCGCGCCGAGCGAACAGCGCATGCTCCGTCGGGAAACTTTCCCGACGTGCATTGCGGCAAATGACGTCGCAAGGACGTCATTTGCTTCTAAGTGAACGTGAATGGCGTCCAGCGCCATTCACGAATCACTTACGTAACCGACGTGAAATTTAAATTTCACGAGCGGGAAGCGCAGCTATACTTTAGCATTGGTTGCCCCTGCTATTAGCAGGAGCAACCTTGCGCTAAAGTTGCCGTGCGGAAACTCCGTACCCTGCGTGCCCAGGGCCCGCGCAACTTTTGTGAATCGGTGGTAGTATGCAATTTGCATACTATACGCCGATCACAATGGCCGCGCCCCCTAGCGGCCAACGCAAGAATGCAGCCTGGGATATGAAGGCATAAGGAGGCTTATGTCTGTCATATCCTAGGCTGCAGTCGGTGTAACGAGGTTCCTGAATCAGGAGCACTCGTTACACCGGAGCAAGTAAGCCCTTGCGCCGCGCAACCTGTGGTTGCGCGGGCGCAAGTGCTTCTTGAATCTGGGCCATTGACTTTTTGTCAATGCATAGAGCTGTTATATACCGTGTTTTTATGCCAAACTATATGTTTTCCCTGACTTAATAATCATTTGTATTATGTGATTTGTATTATTAAGTGGCAAATTGCAATTGCTGTATGTACTGTATATCCATTGCATGAATTCTATTGGTTTGCTATGTATACTCATGATTACCCTCATGCAACTTATTGATTTCCAATAAATTTAAACCGCTTACACCTGCCTGCTTCATTTAAAGGCCCAACCCTTAGGCCGTGTACACACGATTGGATTTCTGATGGCATCAAATCCGATTGATTTTTTTGTCGGATATCCGATGAAGCCGACTTTCATCAGTCTTGCATACACACTATCAGACTAAATTCCGACCGTGCCAAAACACGGTGACGTAAAACACTACGGGCCAGATTCTCTAAGAATCTGTGTTGGCGTAGTGTAAGCCATTTACACCACGCCACCGCAACTTACTGGAGCAAGTGCCGTATTCCCCAAACACGCAGGAGGCGTTCCTGATCCCTCCGGTTGCCTATTTAAAGGGAGCTCTGATGACCAGGCGGTGCTGACTGGTCTTTAGCAGTGCCCTGACTTCCTGATGCCTGTATTCTCTGCCAGATTCCTGTTACCGACTTGGCTTTCCTTGACTTTCCCTCTGGACTCCGATTCCTCCTGAATACTTGGCTTCTGATCCCGGCTATCCATTTGACCTCGCTCCTGCTGATCCCTGTGTACCTCGCTGCCTGTCTGTTATTGAACCCGGCTATCCTCTGACCTCTGCATCCCGGAAGTTCCTGCTACTTGTTCATCCAGACTCTGCTAGTGGGTTGGAGTCCCCCTTAAACTCCAGCGGGTCTTTCCACACAAACTTACCTGGTATCTGCTGCTCTACCAGTGTCTGTCTTCACCTCCACCTGACAGCACTACAAGCAGCACTCGTGTTCCTCCTAACCTTGACCGCCATCTGTCTCATCCTCAGAGGGGTTCTGGGCTGGAGATACAAGGGAGGCCAACCTCATCATATTAGACTCCTACCCAGGGTTGGACTGGCCATCGGGACTACCGGGAGTTTCCCGGTGGGCCGATGGCTCAGTGGGCCAGTTGTCACTCAGGGGCGTCGGGAGGGGGTGGCTAAAGCCCCGAATGGGTCCCCAAAAAGCCCGGAGTCCGCCCTGACTGTAAACATCCAGTGATGATTGGTGGGCAAGTGGGGGCGTGCGGCCGCAGTGAGAGTGGAGCTGTCAAAACGAAGCACTGATGTCGGGGATGGGCGGGGCCAATATGCGGGGGCACCCCCATCATCAGTGCTTAGATGTGACAGCTCCACTCTCACTGCAGCAGCAAGCCCGATACCAATGTGCGGGGCCCCTTCGTCCAGTACATAGCAAACACAGCCTGTATACACTCTGACAGTCAGAATGTATACAGGCAGTGTTTGCTATGTACTGGACGAAGGGGCCCCGCACATCGGTATCGGGTCGTGCGGCTGCAGAGTCTGACTGCTGGCTGGGGAGGAAGGTGGTGGCCGCACCCGTTGCAACTACTGCATGTGCACGGTTCCAGTGCAGGGCAGCTGCAGAGTATCGCTGCTGGAGGGGGTGCATGGCGGGTGGCGTGCATGTGCAGGGTGACAACAGTGAACCTGTTGAACATCCTGCCTGTGTGGCCTCTCAGACCTCTTCTCTCCCGTGTAACCCCCCCCCCCCCCCCCACAGCCGCTGTCATCCATACAATAAGCAGACTGTCCGAGCAGAAGGCGGAGCTGTCCAACTTTTCAAGTTAAAAAGCCTGTGATTGGTTGCTAGGGGCAGTCCTAGCAACCAATCGTCTGTCTGTAACATGGAAAGTTGAACAGCTCCCGCCTTCTGCTTGGACGCTTCGCATCCTCTGAGTGTCTTCTCCCTGCTGTGTCAGGTAAGGGAGGGGGCACTGACATAAAGGGAGCTGTGTTTTGTTGCAAAGAAAGACGATTGCTGTAAAGGATACCAGAAAGGAGGGGACTGTGAAAGGAAGTGGGTGTCAGTGTATGTGTAATGAGGGGGTGTCAGTGTTTGTGTAAGGAGGGGGGGTCAGTGTTTGTGTAAGGAGGGGGGGTCAGTGTTTGTGTAATGAGGGGGGGACAGTGTTTGTGTAATGGGGGGGGGACAGTGTTTGTGTAATGAGGGGGTGTCAGTGTTTGTGTAATGAGGGGGGGGACAGTGTTTGTGTAATGAGGGGGTGTCAGTGTTTGTGTAATGAGGGGGTGTCAGTGTTTGTGTAAGGAGGGGGGACAGTGTTTGTGTAATGAGGGGGTGTCAGTGTTTGTGTAAGGAGGGGGGACAGTGTTTGTGTAATGAGGGGGGACAGTGTTTGTGTAATGAGGGGGTGTCAGTGTTTGTGTAATGAGGGGGTGTCAGTGTTTGTGTAAGGAGGGGGGACAGTGTTTGTGTAATGAGGGGGTGTCAGTGTTTGTGTAAGGAGGGGGGACAGTGTTTGTGTAATGAGGGGGGACAGTGTTTGTGTAATGAGGGGGTGTCAGTGTTTGTGTAATGAGGGGGTGTCAGTGTTTGTGTAATGAGGGGGGACAGTGTTTGTGTAATGGGGGGGGGGCAGTGTTTGTGTAATGAGGGGGTGTCAGTGTTTGTGTAATGAGGGGGGGACAGTGTTTGTGTAATGAGGGGGGGGACAGTGTTTGTGTAATGAGGGGGGGACAGTGTTTGTGTAATGAGGGGGGGACAGTGTTTGTGTAATGAGGGGGGGACAGTGTTTGTGTAATGAGGGGGGGACAGTGTTTGTGTAAGGAGGGGGGACAGTGTTTGTGTAAGGAGGGGGGGACAGTGTTTGTGTAAGGAGGGGGGACAGTGTTTGTGTAAGGAGGGGGGTCAGTGTTTGTGTAAGGAGGGGGGGGACAGTGTTTGTGTAAGGAGGGGGGGGGACAGTGTTTGTGTAATGAGGGGGTGTCAGTGTTTGTGTAATGAGGGGGGGACAGTGTTTGTGTAATGAGGGGGGGACAGTGTTTGTGTAAGGAGGGGGGGACAGTGTTTGTGTAATGAGGGGGTGTCAGTGTTTGTGTAATGAGGGGGGACAGTGTTTGTGTAATGAGGGGGGGACAGTGTTTGTGTAAGGAGGGGGGGACAGTGTTTGTGTAAGGAGGGGGGGACAGTGTTTGTGTAAGGAGGGGGGGGGACAGTGTTTGTGTAATGAGGGGGGACAGTGTTTGTGTAATGAGGGGGGACAGTATTTGTGTAATGAGGGGGGACAGTGTTTGTGTAATGAGGGGGGGACAGTGTTTGTGTAAGGAGGGGGGGACAGTGTTTGTGTAAGGAGGGGGGACAGTGTTTGTGTAAGGAGGGGGGGGACAGTGTTTGTGTAATGAGGGGGGGACAGTGTTTGTGTAATGAGGGGGGGACAGTGTTTGTGTAATGAGGGGGGGACAGTGTTTGTGTAATGAGGGGGGGACAGTGTTTGTGTAAGGAGGGGGGGACAGTGTTTGTGTAAGGAGGGGGTGTCAGTGTTTGTGTAAGGAGGGGGGACAGTGTTTGGGTAAGGAGGGGGGGTCAGTGTTTGTGTAAGGAGGGGGGACAGTGTTTGTGTAATGAGGGGGGGTCAGTGTTTGTGTAATGAGGGGGGGTCAGTGTTTGTGTAATGAGGGGGGGACAGTGTTTGTGTAATGAGGGGGGGACAGTGTTTGTGTAATGAGGGGGGGACAGTGTTTGTGTAAGGAGGGGGGTCAGTGTTTGTGTAATGAGGGGGGGTCAGTGTTTGTGTAAGGAGGGGGGACAGTGTTTGTGTAATGAGGAGGGGTCAGTGTTTGTGTAAGGAGGGGGGACAGTGTTTGTGTAATGAGGGGGGTGTCAGTGTTTGTGTAATGAGGGGGTGTCAGTGTTTGTGTAATGAGGGGGGGTCAGTGTTTGTGTAAGGAGGGGGGGTCAGTGTATGTGTAAGGAGGGGGGGGCAGTGTTTGTGTAAGGAGGGGGGGGACAGTGTTTGTTTCAGGAGGAGGGTCAGTGTTTCTGTCTGTGACTTTTTTAATATGCAGCAAGGCGGGGGGGGGGGGGGGGTAAATGCACTGCCGCTGGTCATTGTAACTGATTTATTAGACCCCTTTCACACTGAGCCGCCCATAGCGTCGGCGGTAAAACACCGCTATTTTTACCGCCGACAACTGCGTATAGTTTACTGTTTTTGTGCGTGTTTGCAAAAATTAAGTGGGCCGGTCTGGATGAAGTCCAGGGCCAAATTTTTGTCCCAGTCCACCCCTGCTCCTACCAGGTACGTGACAGTACCAGTCAGCCAGGAATGGAGTCTGAAAGGGAGGCCTCTCCACCAAAGGACATTCTTGAGACAATTTCTGAATTTGCTCATATTGTGCAGAATTTACAGAAGGACCTCAGTCGCATTAATGAGCGATTCTCTCACAAAGAAAGTGTTGCACCAGCCCTTGCTTCTTCAGTCGCAGATGCCTCTACTCAAGTTGAGTCAAGTTCATCCTATGGATTTATTCCTCCTCCTCCGGAACCCAGGGTGCCTATCCCCGAACGATTTTCTGGAAATCGTGAAATGTTCAGAACCTTCCGCAACTCCTGTGAACTCTACTTTTCCCTGCTACCCCGGACTTTTGTTTCTGAGGACATTAAGGTGGGGTTTGTATTCACACTTTTGTTGAATGAACCACTTTCCTGGGCTCTTCACCTCCGAGAGCAGCTTTACCCTGCCCTGGCTACCACCGATTCTTTCTTTTCAGCCATGGCTCAATTATATGCCGATCCCTTCTGTCAGCAGATGGCAGAATCCAGGCTTAGTAAGCTACAACAAGGGATAAGGCCTGTCGAGGACTATATCACTGATTCGTGTTCTAAGTACTGACACCCAATGGAAAAGTCCTGCCCTTCGCCACTGGTTTCATCACGGTCTTTCCGATTCCTTAAAGGATGAACTAGCCAGAGTTGAAATCCCAGCATCCTTGGAAGACCTGATTAGTTTGACCACTCAGATCGACCGCCGGTTTTGTGAAAGGCAGGCGGAGAAAACTGAAGGGATCCTTTCTGTGGCTTCAAGGCCTGACCCGTCTACTGCACCTCCCAGCCAGAAGGCTCAACATAAGGCATACCACAGGAGCTTTCCAAGAGCACCCCTTACCCCGGCAGAACGTCTCAGACGACAACCTGCCAACTTGTGTCTCTACTGTGGGGAGGCAGGTCACTTTTTACAGACTTGTCCAGCAAGGACCACCAGAGCCAGTTCCCGACAGCCCCATTTGGAACATCTTCTTGGAGAGGGTCGGTCACAACTTTCCCTCCCAGTCATCCTCCAGTTTGCCGGAAAGACGCTTCCCGTGTCAGCAATCATAGACTCTGGGGCCTGCAGCTGTTTTGTGGACTCTACATTTGTCTCTGCATCAGCTTCCTGTGTGTACCAAGAGACAAGGATTCCATGTCCACTTGGCTGACGGCTCTGGCATTAAATCTGGCCCGGTCACACAAGAGACTGCACCTATTTTTTTGTCAAACCCCTTCAGGTCACCATGAATTCCTCCGGTTGGATGTCATAGCCTCACCTATGTTCCCCATCATCCTTGGCGTAACCCGCACATTGACTGGCCTACTGGGGTTGTCACCTTCTCTTCCAACTACTGTCTGGAGCACTGTTTTCCGGAAAAGCCTGTTAGCACAGCTCCCCTTCTGAGCCTTCAACCTGACCCTGAAACCATTAAACTGGTACCTCCGGCTTACCATGAATACCTGGACGTGTTTAACAAGAAGGGTGCAGACACTCTTCCGCCTCACAGGACATACGATTGCCCTATTGAGCTATTACCGGGGGCCGAGATTCCTTTTGGCCGAATCTACCCCCTCTCTGAACCCGAACTGGAAGCCCTATGTGCCTATATCGATGAAAATTTGGAAAAGACGTTTATCCGACCCTCCGCGTCACGCGTATTTCCCCCATCACGCAATTAACCAAACAGCATGTACCTTTCTAGTGGACACTCGAAGCCCAAGAAGCCTTTGAGCAAATAAAGATCTTGTTTACCTCAGCTCCCATCCTGAAGCACCCCGACCCTTCCTTGGCCTTTGTATTGGAGGTGGATGCCTCCGAAAGTGCAGTCGGGGCTATATTGTCCTAAGGGTCCTTAGTCCTTGCTTCACCCTGTGGCCTTCTTCTCCAAGAAACTAAACCCGTCCGAGAGGAACTATGACGTTGGGGACCGGAAATCGCTTGCTATTAAAGCTATGCTTGAAGAATAGCGCTATCTCCTGGAAGGAGCCTGTCATCCGATCCTCATCTTCACGGATCACAAACATTTCGAATATTTAAGGACGGCTAAACGATTAAGACTTCGACAAGCAAGATGGGCATTGTTTTTCTCGTTTTGTGTTTCACATCACCTTTCACCTCGACTCTAAGAACGGTAAGCCAGATGCCTTGTCCCGAATGTTTAAAGATCCTGTGAGTTCCGCAGAGCCTGATACCATCCTCCCGGATAAAAATGTTTTGATCCTTCAAGCAGATCTGATGTCTCCGATAAAGGCAAGCGTGATCAACCAACCACCTCCACAGGACTTTGCGCTCCAACTAAAGAATGGCCTTTATCTCCATGGGGAACAAGTCTTTATCCCTGAACAATTCAGAGTATCCGTTCTGGGACGTTGCCATGACCATCCCTTAGCCGGTCACTACGGAATCCGTAAGACAGACAATTTGGTCGCCCGCTCCTTCTGGCGGCCAGAGTTATTGCAGGACTGTAATGCCGCGTACACACGGTCGTTTTTTGTGATGAAATAAAACAATGTTTTTCATCATGAAAAAAAACTACGTTTTTCTAACTTGATCATAAAAAACGACGTTGCCCA
Organism: Rana temporaria; assembly: GCF_905171775.1. NCBI lineage: Eukaryota > Metazoa > Chordata > Amphibia > Anura > Ranidae > Rana > Rana temporaria. The sequence goes on along the minus strand of NC_053498.1, from coordinate 36,873,881 downwards.
CACACCATCGTTTTCTGAAAATGCTCTAGCAAAGCGTGGTTACGTACAACACGTACGACGGCACTCTGTTCCATTTAAGCTCCCGTCTCATAACTTGCTTCTGAGCATGCGCGGGTTTAAAACGACGTTGTAGCCCACACACAATCATCTTTTATGACACAAAAAACGACATTTTGAAAAACGACATAAAAAATGAAAGCATGTTCGAATTTTTTTTTTTTTTTGGTCGTTTTTTAGAAGACTAAAAACGATGTGAAGCTCACACACGATCATTTTAAATGACGTTTTTAAAAACGTCGTTTTATTTCATCACAAAAAACGACCGTGTGTACGAGGCATTATAGATATGTCAAATCCTGTACTACATGTCTTCGAAATAAAATGGACAGAACCAAGACTTGGGGTCTTCTGGAACCTCTCCCTGTACCTAAGAAACCATGGAGCATGATCTCCATGGATTTTATCGTGGAACTTCCCCCATCTGAGGACTGTGCACATAGTTATCAAATGGTGGTTTTGGATTTAATTTTGCTGGTGTAAAGTTCGGGGAACAAGCTAGATCGCAGGACACAGGCTTTTAAATCAAAACTGAGGTTTATTAAACTTAAATGGCTTCACAGCAGCAAAAACAAAAGAAATAATCAGTCTCACTGACTTGTAGAGCTCAGAACTGCTATCGCAGATAAACAGTCCTAGCAGGTAAGTTCTCAAGTAGCAGGCTTCCAGGCAGGACACTGCCAAGTGCTTTCACAGCTTTCCACAGCTTTCACAGCTTTTCCTTGTCCACCATTCACAGTCTCCACTATACTCCTCCACACCCACCTACAACTTCCTGTCTTGCTTTAAGCCACTTCCTTAGACAGGTGCGTTAACTCTTTCTGTTCCCTTAAAAGGAACCACAGTCCAAACAGAGGGGAAATATAACATCCTTCCAGGACCCAGCCACGGCGTCCTGTACATATCCCCCCTGTGCCCCAACGCCAAGGAGGTGGAGGCAACAGTGGAGCTCAAACAATGGACTCTGGAGAGGGCATCTGCATTTTGATGCAGTCTCCCGGACCAATGCTCCACTATAAATTTAAATTCCTGGAGCGCCAGGAACCAACGGGTAATCCTGGCATTAGTCCCTTTACCTTGCCTAATTCCATGTTAAAGGGGCATGATCGGAAATCAGCCTAAACTTCCTCCCCAAGAGGTAATATCTGAGGGACTCCAGAGCCTACTTAATGGCCAGACACTCTCTTTCAATTATAGCATAGTTTTTCTCCGCTGGTGTCAACTTCCTACTGAGGAAGATAACAGGGTGCTCCTCACCATGAACAACCTGTGACAACACAGCTCCCAATCCTACATCGGAAGCATCAGTTTGGACAACAAACTCTTTTGAAAAATTGGGTGCTATCAGGACAGGGTGTTGGCACAGTGCTGACTTGAGCTCTAAAAAAGCCTTCTCAGTGTCTGCATTCCACTCCACCATGACTGATTTCCAACCATGAACGATGTGGCAAAGTTGAGTACGAATCTCCTGTAGTAACCCACCATGCCCAAGAATGCACGTACCTGCTTTTTTGTGAGGAGGTGGGGCCAATTCTTTATAGCCTCTACCTTGCTGACCTGAGGTTTCACCACCCCTCTACCCACGATATAGCCCAGGTATTTCACCTCCTCCATTCCCAAAGCACATTTTTCAGGGTTTATTGTAAACCCCTCCTTCCAAAGAGAGTCCAGTATTGCCTGAACTTTGGGCAAGTGTGATTCCCAGTCTCTGCTAAAAACGACTATGTCGTCCAAGTACACTGAGGCATACTCCCGAAGTCGTAAAATCCTATCCATTGCTCGCTGGAATGTGGCTGGAGCAGTTTGCAGTCAAAAAGGCATTTGTTTGTACTGAAAACTCCCCTCTGGGGTAGAAAAAGCAGTTTTCTCTCTAGCAGCCTTAGTCAACGGAATTTGCCAATACCCCTTGGTAAGGTCCAAAGTTGTGATATACCTGGCTGGACCTAGTCTCTCAAGTTTGTGACGGATCTCAGATACCCCAGGTGGGCACATCCACCAGACCTGTGTCTCCTGTCCTCCAAACGCACCTGCAGCCTGCAGATTCGCCACACCCAGCCCTTAACCCCTCAATCATGAGACGATCCACACAGGTGTTGAGGGCTAAACATGCAGAGCGTAAACTGTTTATTCAATTCCAAGACATACAGTTTTACACACAGTTAGGGACACTCCCCTTAGCCTTGTCTACGAGGGGAGAGGGACAAGGAACAACCAATGGGAACTGAACATTTGTATATTGAAACAGTCTACAGTTAAACATTGTGGGCCATATTCTCGTAGATCGGCGCATATTTAGTAAGGCGTAGCGCATCTCAGATGCGCTACGCCTGCTTAACTTGGAGAAATCTGTCCCATATTCCCGGACCACATGCGTCCTACGATGCGCTCGCGCAACTTAAATGTGTCGGCGTAAGCCGGCGCAAGTGACAGTAGGAGGGATGTGGGCGTGAAGCATTCTAATGAACCGTGACCCCATGCAAATGATGTCCAGACCGAACGGAGCATGCGCTGGACATGCCCCGCCCTCTGCGCATGCGCAAACCAACATTAGGCGTAACTCCCCGCTGAGTTGGGCCGGCCCAGTGCATAAAAGCGTCACCACATGCGCCCAACGAGCGCAAAGTGACTCCATTTATTTCTGTTGGTGGTGTGAGATTTGGAGCTTCAACTTTGCAATGCCTGGACCCAGGAAGGAGAGAAGGAAAAAAAAATTCACCCAAGATGAGAGGGCCATCATTGTCTCTGCGATGGAGAGATATGATTCTCGCCTCCATGGTGCAGACAGTGGCAGCACCAGCAAGACCAAAAAGGAGGAGATCCTTCGGAGAGTTACTGCCCAGGTGAATGCCTTAGGCCATGAGGTCAGGACCCCCCAGGACATTCAAAAAAAGATGAATGACCTGCGTGGTGTGGTGAGGAATAAGCTGGCCACCATTACTAAGCATTCCAGGGGCACTGGAGGGGGGCCACCCTGTACTATTCGGCTCACAGAAGAGGAGGAGGTGATTGCCAGATGCCTTCAGAGGGAGCAGGTGGAGGGCCTGGAGGGCCACGACTCAAGTGAGCCGCCCATGAGGACAGGTAAGTGTGTTTTATCTTCTATCTGGTGTGTAGCATGTTTGGGGGGGCAAGGGAACATGTGACAAGTGTGTGGGTCCACCAACATGTGAATGTTTTGTGTCATCCACAGGTGTGCAGGAGGTAGCTGGGCCATCTGATGCTGCCAGTGGCCGTCCCACGCCATCATCCCCTGAGCATCCTGCTTCTGTGGCTGACCCCCTGGGAAGCCAACAGGTCTCGGTGGAGGGGAGTGGGCAGTCCTCCGCGCAGGAGGTGGTTGAGGAGGAGGTCGTCCAGGAGGAGGTCGTCCATGAGGAGGTGGTCCACACAGATCAGGAGGTGTTCCTCTTTTTGGATGAATCTCATGTGGTGGCAGTACCATCCCAAACCCACCACATCTCCAGCCCCTCAGGGTCCTCCAACACCCTCTCCAGTCCCTCCCGTCCCATCCCCCTCATCTCCAGCCCCTTAAGGTCCTCCCCCTATGCAAGGGCCCCAGCCACTCCTGTCCCCAGGAAGGGGACCCACAAGACAAGGGGTGCGGCAGGAGTGCCGCATGAAAATCTGGCCAGGCAGCAGGACCAACAGAGCCTCCATATGGGGCGAACTCGTGGTGGAGTTGAGGCGCCTATCCAACAGCCTGTCCTCCTCGGGAGCAGTACCGGATGCTCTCCAAGATGTGGCTGGAAACAGCGCAGCCACAGTCACCAGCCTGGGGGAGCTTCAGAATACCACAGCTGAACTTGTGGGGGAGGTTAGGTGCCTGCGAATGGCTGTTCAGGCCCAGACAGCTTCCCAGGAGGCCCTGCTCAACCACATAGCGGTGGCTTTAGAGGGCAGACAGGCAGCCAGGGAGGGACCTGGTTATGCTCCTCCACCTGGGGATGTTCCTCCACCTGGGGATGCTCCTCCACCTGATGGCCCACCCCCCCCCAACTGAGGCTCCCCCCAGGCAAGTGAGGGCCAGGAACCTGGGCACCAGGCGTAGCCCACGCCGGGGCAAGTGATTTATTTTTATAATTATGTTTGCTCTGATTAAGAGCTTTTTTTTTATATTATTTACTCTGATTAAGAGGTTTTGTTATATTATTTACTCTGATTAAGAGCTTTTTTTATTTTTGGGTGCTGCACACAGGCAGTCGTGCAGAGTACAGTGTGAATGGTGTGTGAATGTGGGGGGGGGGGTGACACTCCTGCCAGTAAGGGGTGTCACCCTCGGGTGCTGGGGATAAGTTCTCCCCAGGTCCGTATGAATGACGTATGAATGGACAGCAACATCATTGGGGCCTTGACGCGGCGTTGCTGCTCCCTAGTACCATGTGGGGTACTTCGGTCTAATCCAATGTGATGTGGATGTGGGGTGTGTGTGCTAGGGACCACAGTGGTGTGCATGCGTGCATTCTCATTGTGCCATGTTTAATGTGTGTGTTTAACGTTCAAAGATTCGTTCCATGAGCAGATGGGGTACCCTCGGTTTGGGGGGGATTGTCTGGTTCAGGGGTCAGGTCATCACATATGTCAATCTCCAGGTCCTTTCTCACTGCAAAGTTGTGCAGCACGCAACATGCAGCGATGATCTGGCACACGAAGTTTGGGGAATACAACAGGATACCCCCAGTCTTATCCAGGCATCGGAAACGGGACTTCAGGAGGCCAAATGTGCGTTCCACCACTGCACGGGTACGTGCGTGTGCAGCATTGTATCTTCTCTCTCCTGGGGTTTGGGGGTTCCGGAATGGAGTCATAAGATGGGGTCCAAGTGCATATGCAGAGTCACCTGGAAGGGAAAAGACAGGAGGATGTTAGTCATGCATGTGCCCCTCGTGATGTCTGCATCATGGGGGGGACAGTCATACCTGACACCCATGTCACTCACCAACCAGCCAGCTGTCCCCATACATGTTCTGTTCAAATTGTCTTGGGATGTCGCTTTGACGGAATATGAAGCTGTCATGGCTGGACCCTGGGTGTTTGGCACGGACGAGCCATATGAGGCCATGGGCATCCACTATCACCTGTACATTGATTGAATGCCAATGCTTCCTATTGCGGTATATGTGCTCTGTCTCATGGGGGGGCTGTAGTGCCACATGGGTGGAATCAATGGCCCCGATGGTGCGTGGGAATCCGTCAATTAGGCAGAACTCACGCATTGCCTTCAGCCGCAGGTCCTCCTGGGTGGGTTTGATGATGTGGTGGGACATGCGTCTGAGGATTGCGGGGACAACCTGGTGCACACATCTGCTCATGCTGGTTTGTGATATCCCAGCCACGTCTCCACTTGTTCTTTGAAAAGAACCAGTGGCCAGGAAATGCAATGTTGCCAGGACCTTCACCAGTGGCTGCACTGCATGTGAGCGTTGTGTTGGGCTGGTGATGTCATCCTGCAGGTCTCTGGTAATTTCCAGGATGGCATCAGGGCTGAATCAGAAACGGCGATACACCTCCAAATCACCCATGCCAAAGAGGCTAATGCGCGGTGGGTATATCCTCTCACGTGCCCTCTTATGTGCCCTCCTCCTTCTACGCGCCTCGGCCTCTGCACACACTAGTAGTGCTAAGGCCACGCCTGCCCCTGGCATGTTGGCATACGAATGTGTTGTCCTATAAGTGTGGTTGCTCAGCTCGTCCGGGATGGTGCTGCTGTATTTGCTTTCAAGCTGACTTACTCAGGTCTGGAGCAAAGTTACCCGTGCTTTATGAGGGGTAACTTTAGGCCAGCCATTCGTCTTACGCGCACAGCGCGTAGCCTACGCCGATCGCGCGTAGTTTCGGGAATCAGCGCATATACATCATTTGCATATTTGAATACTAATTCTATGGCAGCGTAGGATGCCATCAGCGGAAATATACGCCATCACAGCTTGCGGAAACCCGGGCACAAATTCCACCATAATGTGGCCAGTGGCAGCGGATCTCTGGCCCCGGCTGCATCTGGAGTGGGCGCCGCGCATCCTTTGCCCGCTACACTGACACTGTGCGGTCTGAGCCCAGAAGGTCTGCTATCGGCGCAACGGCGTGCCTGCCTCTTGCTCCCGCCTGCTCTGTGTCTGAGACCAGCATGTGCCCTGTGATTGGCTGAACGGGTTAGCATGAAGGTCTGCAATTGGCCGTGCGGCGCTCCTGCTCCTGCCTGCTGTGTGTCTCCCTAAGGTCGGTCTCATCTGCTCTGTCAGCCCCCTTCCTGTCAATCACCCCCCCTTCGTGTCACCCCCTCCTCTCTCTGTGTCCCCCCTCCTCTCTCTCTCTGTGTCCCCCCCTCCTCTCTCTCTGTGTCACCCCCCCCTCCTCTCTCACTCTCTCTCTGTGTCACCCCCCTCCTCTCTCTCTGTCACCCCCCCTCCTCTCTCTCTCTGTGACAACCCCCCTCCTCTCTCTCTGTGTCACCCCCCCCTCCTCTCTCTCTCTGTGTCACCCCCTCCTCTCTCTGTGTCACCCCCCCTCCTCTCTCTCTGTGTCACCCCCCCTCCTCTCTCTCTCTGTGTCACCCCCTCCTCTCTCTCTCTCTGTGTGTCACCCCCCTCCTCTCTCTCTCTCTCTGTGTCACCCCCCTCCTCTCTCTCTCTCTGTGTCACCCCCCCTCCTCTCTCTCTCTGTCACCCCCTCCTCTCTCGGTGTCACCCCCCCTCCTCTCTCTCTCTCTGTCATCCCCCCTCCTCTCTCTCTCACCCCCTCCTCTCTCTGTCTCACCCCTCCTCTCTCTCTGTGTCACCCCCTCCTCTCTCTGTCACCCCCCTCCTCTCTCTCTGTGTCACACCCCTCCTCTCTCTCTGTGTCACCCCCTCCTCTCTCTGTCACCCCCCTCCTCTCTCTCTTTCTTGTGTCACCCCCCTCCTCTCTCTCTGTGTCACCCTCCTCCTCCTCTCTCTCTGTGTAACCCCCCTCCTCTCTCTCTGTGTCACCCCCCTCCTCTCTTTGTGTCACCTCCCCCTCTGTGTCACCCCCCCTCCTCTCTCTCTGTGTCACCCCCTTCCTCCTCTCTCTCTGTGTCACCCCTCCCTTCTCTCTCTCGGTGTCACTCCTCTCTCTCTCTCTGTGTCACCCCCCCTCCTCTCTCTCTCTGTCTCTGTGTCACCCCCTCCTCTCTCTCTGTCACCCCCCCTCCTCTCTCACACTGTCACCTCCCTCCGCTCTCTCTGTGTCACCCCCTCCTCTATGTGTCACCCCCCTCCTCTCTGTGTCACCCCCCTCTCTCTGCGTCACCCTCCTCCTCTCTCTCTGTGTGTCATCCCCCTCCTCTCTCTCTCTCTCTCTGTGTCACCCCCTCTCTCTCGGTCATCCCCCTCTCTCTCTCTGTGTCACCCCCCTCCTCTCTCTCTCTCTGTGTCACCCCTCCTCTCTCTCTCTCTCTGTGTCACCCCCTCCCCCCCCCCTCTCTCTGTGTCACCCCCTCCCCTCTCTCTGTGTCACCCCCTCCCCCGCTGTGTCACCCTCTCCCCCCTCTCTCTCTCTCTGTCACCCCCTCCTCTCTCTCTGTGTCACCCTCCTCCTCTCTCTCCGTCACCCCCTCCTCCTTCTCTCTCTGTGTCACCCCCTCTTCTCTCTCTCTGTGTCACCCCCTCTCTCTCTCTGTGTCACCCCCTCCCCCCCTCTCTCTCTGTGTTGACCCCTCCCCCCTCTCTCTCTTTCTGTGTCACCCCCTCCCCTCCCTCTCTCCCCCTCTCCCCTCTCTCTCACCCCCTCCCCTCTCTCTCACCCCTCCTCCCCTCCTCCTCCCTCTCTCACCCCCTCTCCTCTCTCTCTCTGTCACCCCCTCCTCTCTCTCTCTCTGTGTCACCCCCTCCTCTCTCTCTGTCAACCCCCTTCTCTCTCTCTGTCAACCCCCTTCCTCTCTCTCTGTGTCACCCCCCTCCTCTCTCTCTCTGTGTCACACCCCCTCCAAGGGGCATCATTAGGGGTGGGCTGGGAATATACAATGCCGCCCGGCATGCCATGCGATATCCCCGCTCAGTTCGGAGGCTCTCCATGGCTCCTGAGCCTCCTCTGGCTGACTGCAGTGGCTGCATATCTATGTATGATGGGCACACCACGGCTGCCCGCTGCGCCATATGTCTGCTTCCTGCTCGGCGGCTCTCCTCCTTGGCTCCTAAGCCTCCCTGGCTGCATCGCTATGACGGGCACATTGGGCATGCCGGCGCCGCACACCACGGCTGAGGTAGGTGACGTCAGTGATTGTGTATGTATGTAGGTCAGGTCAGTGTAGTCAGGTCAGTGTATGTAGGTCAGGTCAGTGTAGTCAGTGTATGCAGGTCAGGTCAGTGTATGCAGGACAGGTCAGTGTATGCAGGTCACTGTATGAATAGTGGCGTTAATCCATTCCAAAATGCGCTTTGCTAATATCCAACGTATCCAACTCCAAAAGGAGTTTATAAATTGGATATTAGCACAGCACATTTTGAAGTGGAATTATACCACTATTCATACAGTATTATATGTGTGTGGAGATTGAACAGTATAGGTTTAAATAAGATTGCAGTGTTTGCACATGCACTTAAATTAACTGTTATTAAATCAAATTATTTGTTACAATATTTTTTTCCTCTTTGTGTATGTTTAGGTGACCAGGGGGCGAGGGGTAAAAATGGGAGGGCGCCACGGGATTAGCTAGCACAGGGCACCTGAACACCTAAGGCCGACCCTGTACAGAACAAAAAGGTCCAGAAAATGAACAGGGACATGGTCTGAGCGTGGTCACCATCTACATCACCCACATTGCAAAGCAAAAAGGGCAAAAAATACACAGGGATGGAGGGTGGGGAGGACGAACAATACAACCAATCAAAAGAAAAAATAAAAAGAAGAAAAAAAGAGCAATAACAAAAAAGGCCACAAGGTGGCTCCAAAAAGCTGTAAGGAAAAAAAAAAAAAAAAAAAACTCACAGCAAGGCATACAGCCATAAGCCAAACAGCGTCCATGTTGACGCTGCGAAAAAAGAAAAACCCCTGGGGGGTACGGTAGAAGTTCGCCTTCGCCGGGCAGGGTGGATCCCCGAACCCCAGCTCCACGGAAAAACAATTATGGGACAAAACCAAAATGTGATATACATGACATGGGTCATGAGTCATGGTGCCTGAACAACCCAAAAAGTATTAAAACCAAGGTAGTAACTCAGGCACGGGGGGGGGGGGGGGTGGGTTGGTGGAGGGAAGCAGGCCGCAATATTAAGAAAAATAAAGGTAAAAATAAAAATAGAATTGGGATCGCGGCAGCCTTAACCCCGTGTCGTTCCAGGGGAGAACCCCTGTGAAGGCAAGATAAGTGCAGGGATCGATCCAACCAGAGCATGTTCAGTCCTCAGAGTCCCGGCGAGGCAGGGATTTTGGATTGCGTTTGCGGCCTTGTGTCTGCCACGGAGAAGCAAAGGGCAAGCCAGGAGTAGATGGCGTAAACGGCCAGTCCGGGAGGGCCACTTGTGGAAGCTCCAGCGTGCTGAGGAAAGTAGGCAGGTCTCCCAGGGTGCGAAAAATGGCGGTCTTGCCCTCATGATGCACTCGCAGGTGGAATGGGAATCTCCATTGATATTTCATTTGCTTGGATTGCAAGATTAGGGTGAGCGGCTTAAAAGCTTTTCTCATCGCCAAGGTCTGGCGCGAAAGATCGGGAAGGAGCATCACAGGTGCATTGTTGAATAAAATAGTGTCCTGTGAGCTAGCAGCTCTCATGATGGTCTCCTTCATTTTGTAAAAGTGGACCCGGCCAAGTGTGTCACGAATGAAGGAGGGGTCCTGGGTCCGAGGGCCCATGGTCTTGTGAACCCGGTCCAGCTCAATAGGGTCATCCTTAGGGCGCTGCAGCAGTTGGTTAAAAATGGCGGTCACAGCGACAGGCAGGGCCTTGGCGTCTACTGATTTGGAAATTCCGCAAATGCGAATGTTATTGCGACGATTACGGTTCTCGATATGGTCTTGTTGGTATGCTAACTGCTGCAGCATGACAGTATGGGAGTTCGGGATTTTGTCATGCGTCTGCACTGCATTGCTGAGGCTATCTGTAGTGGCATCTAAATCCTCAAAACGTGCTCCCACATCCTTTTTAAAGTCAGAGATCTCTTTCTTATAGGCCTTCAATCCTATGGACACAGTGTTCAAAATCAGCCTTGGTGGGCAGGGATCTAATATAGCTGTGCAGGGCACGGATCTGTGACTCCATGTCCCATCCCTCACCTGAGTCCAGGGAGGCATTAGAGCGGCTCCTGGTGAGCACAAAGTCAGATTCCCCAGGGAGAGAGAGATGGCCATGTGCGCTCACCTGTGACTGCAGGGATGATTCAGAGCGGGCTGGGGATGGAGGTGTCGGTGCCATCTTGGATTCAGAACGGCGCTGAGATGCGGCCCGGGATCGGGCACAATAGTCCTCCAAATCGCCCCCTTTTCGCTCCCCACCAGTGCCCTTCTGTGCCCGAAAATTGCCCTTCCCCATGTGCCGAATCTGGGCCGGTTTTGAGCCGGGTTGTAGCTGTGGTGAAGTCCGTGAAGCTGGAGATCCAGGGAGCCAGGAGAAAGCACGTCTCACTGCTCCATGCGCCAAGCCACGCCCCAGAAGTGTGTTATTTTAGCAGACCTGTTATAGACCCATCATTGAGCCTCCTGGGCTTTTTGCAAATGCTCTTTGACTAGTGGCATCACGGTTTGGATCCTTTCCTGCATGTGGGAGACATATTCAAGAACACTCTTATGCTGAACAGGTTCACTTTCCCATTCCTCTTTAATAAAATCAAGTAGTCCGCGAGGTCTCCGCCCATATACCAACTCAAAGGGCAAAACCCCGTGGAGGCCTGGGGCACTTCCCGGATAGCAAACAGGAGAGCTGGTAACAAGCAGTCCCAATCTTTACCATCCCTTTGTACCACTTTCTTTAGCATAGAATTAAGGGTCTTATTAAAGCGTTCCACCAACCCCGTCCGTTTGGGGATGGTAGACCGATGTGCGCAGCTGTTTAATCCGGATCAGCTTGCACACATCGGCCATAACCCTCGACATAAACGGAGTCTGTGAGTATTTCCTTGGGAAAACCAGTCCGCGTAAACAACTGGAATAATTTCCGGGCAATGGCCTTTGAGGAGGTTTTCCGCAGGGGTAGCACCTCAAGATATCAGGTGGCAGAGTCAAGAATCCCCAATATGTAGAAGTGACCTCGAGCCGACTTTACCAAGGGACCCATTATATCAATGGCTATCCTCTTGAACGGGACCGCAATTATGGGCAGAGGGACCAAAGGGCTCCAGGAGTGAGTCACCGGAGCGGTCAACTGACAGGTGGGACAAGAGGCACAGTATTTCTTTACCTCTGCTTTCAGACCTGGCCAGTAAAACCGGTCGGTGATCCGTGCCTCTGTCTTCTCAACTCCCAGGTGTCCCCCTAACACAGTGTTTCTCAATTCCAGTCCTCAGGCCCCCCCAACAGGTCAGGTTTTCAGGATTTCCCTCAGATGAAAAGGCTGTGGTGATTACTAAGGCAGTGAAACTGATCAAATCACCTGTGCAAAATAATGGAAATCCTGAAAACCTGACCTGTTGGGGGGGCCTGAGGACTGGAATTGAGAAACACTGCCCTAACACATCGTCATGGGCCAGGTCCAGAACCTTTTGTCTATATTGTTGGGGTACCAACAATTGTTCTACCACATTTTCTCTCTTTGGTAACCCGAAACAGCAATTCATTATATATTGCAAAGTGTGGCCACCTCTCATTCGCACCTGGCACTTGGGGAACCCCATTTACTACTACAACTTGTTCCTGTACATGGGCCAAAGTGGGGTCCTGCATCTGAGCAGTACCAAATGCCCCCTGGGAAACACCCAAATCTGGCAGGGCAGGGGTAGAGGTCACTTCCTCATCCTCTTCCCCCAGCATTACCTGAAGTGGGGAAGGTTCCTCCCCCTCAGTGTTTTGGTAGGTCTGTGGACCACATATCTTGACATTCTCAACGGTATCAACACTACTTTCATCACCATTAACCAAATCATTAACATTTTCCTCATCTGGATCCACATTAAGAACAATTGGCAGTTCAGGGCTATTCCTCTCAGTGGCAGGAACAGGGGGGCTAGTTTCTCCCCAGTCTCTGAACCGTTCTCCTTGTTCCCACAGTTTTGTAAACAACGTACATTCTCGTCCTATTATAACATCATGTACCAAGTTCTTTACCACCCCCACCTCTTGAGTACCAGTGCCACATGCTGAGGAGATGGACACCGAGATGAGAGGGTATTCTCTAGTGTCCCCGTGAATGCACACCACCTGTAAAGTTTTGCTTACCGAACCGATCTTCCCAATTACTCTAGGATGAACCAGGGTTACCATGCTTCCAGACTCCAACAAAGCCTGGGCAGGGAGGTGGTTCACTTGGACTTCACACTCAAACTTTTCCTCACCCAGGTCGAGATGTGTGGTGCATACTTTATGGGCATAAAAAGACCCCCTCTGATGAACCCCGCATTCCATGGGCTCCTCTTGCAGTGGGCAGCGTGCCCGGGTATGACCCCAGGAATGACATCGCCAACATTGTACATCCCCTCCTCTCCAAACAGGAACAGAATGCTGAGGAGTGACTCCTGGCCTTCTGGGGTGCTTGTTCCAGGGCTCCTTGGAACATCCTTTCGAAGGGCAGCAGTTGGTCGAACAGGCTGTGGCAGACTGGGCCCTATGCGCTTGTTAGGTCCGAGCAGGTCCTCCACCACTGTATATCATTCCACCACCTCGACAAGGAGGTTTGCTGTTTTGGGGTCTCCATGGCTGACCCATGGTTGAAGGTCATCTGGCAGGGACCTCAGGTATCGGTCCAGCATGAGCCACTCCACGATTTGGGGGCCAGACAACACCTCCAGCTGCAGCCATTTTTTTACTAGTTGCACCAGGTCATGCATTTGAGACTGGGGTGGCCGATCTGGACGATATTTCCATTGGTGTACTCGTAGGGCCCGAACGGCCGTGGTCACCCCCAGACGAGCCAGAATTTCTGCCTTTAGCTTTTGATAGTCTTTAGCATCATCTGGTGGCAGGTCGAAGTAGGCTTTTTGAGGATCTCCGGTGAGAAAAGGAGAAATGAGGCCAACCCACTGGTCCTGAGGCCACCCTTCTCTCTCCGCCGTCCTCTCAAACATAGCAAGAAATGCCTCTACATCATCGCTCAGGGACAATTCTGCAGAAAATGGCTTTCCCTCACAGTCACCTGGTTGCCAGGGGCAACAGCCGCTTGCTCCTGAACCTGAGACAGCTCCTGAACCTGAGACAGCTGCTGCACCGCTTCCTTTTAGGCAGTCAACTGAGCCTCCATAACCCCTTGCTGGGCTGCTTGCTGGGCCACCAACAAAGCGCCTCTTTGGGGTGTTGATTAGCTTCCTCATGGTGAGTCTGTGCTTGCATGTTCGCCAGGGTCAGCTGTTTAATTAGCTCCTCCATTGCTTCAGCTTTCAATGTTTGTGCAGCTTTAACCCAGGACATAAATCCAATGTACTGTCCCTTTAAATGTCAGTTCAATATAAAGTCTAATGCAAAAGAAAAAAAACGTTTTTTTCTCTTCTTATGCCTGTTATTCTGTCCTGCCAGCATTCGAGCACCAGTGTAAAGTTTGCAGGACACAGGCTTTTAAATCAAAACTGATGTGTATTAAACTTACGGTAAATGTCTTCACAGCAGCAAAAACTAAATAAATAATCAGTTTCACCGACTTGTAGAGCTCAGAACTGCTATCGCAGTTAAACAGTCCTTGCAGGTAAGTTCTCAAGTAGCAGGCTTCCAGGCAGGACACTGCCAAGTGCTTTCACAGCTTTTCCTTGTCCACCATTCATCATGCACAGTCTCCACTATACTCCTCCACACCCACCTACAACTTCCTGTCTTGCTTTAAGCCACTTCCTTAGACAGGTGCGTTAACTCTTTCTGTTCCCTTAAAAGGAACCACAGTCCAAACAGAGGGGAAATATAACGTCCTTCCAGGAGCCAGCCACTGCGTTCTGTACAGTGGGTACATACACACACATCTTTTTTTGGTAGCAGTCCTTTTAGGTAGCACACTTTAGTTAACTGCAGCAATCAGCCACCTAGTTGGTTATTTACTAAAGGCAAATCAACTTTGCACTACAAGTGCAATGTGCACTTGAGATTGCACTGAAAGTGCACTTGGAAGTGCAGTCGCTGTAGATCCGAGGGGGGACATACAAGAAAAAAAAAACAGCATTTTAGCTTGTGCATGATTAGATGATAAAATCAGCAGAGCTTCCCCTCATTTCAGATCTACCCCTCAGATTTACAGTGACTGCACTTCCAATGCACTTTTAGTGCAATTTCAAGTGCACTTTGCACTTGTAGTTTGCACTCATAGTGCAAAATGGATTTGCCTTTTGTAAATAACCCCCATATATCACCTCCATTTAGTCACTGGTATAGGTTCACCTTATCAACAGTTCATTAATCTCACATGGTCTCATTTACATATCCTTGCAGAGCCGTGTGGGTTGTCAAGCACACACAAGATTTACATGGATGTGCTTTGGTCGCCTGGTCTTCACCTGGCTGCTGTCACTGGTTTGGATGGGATTCCTCACCTCAGCCCTTGGGGAGATCCTCATCCCTGTCCCCCATCTTCCCTTGGATATATGTTGGGCATCACTATTGGACTACTTTTGTAAATTACAGATGCACCTTTTTTTGAGAGATGGTTCTTAGGGTATCCTACATTTATAGATATGTCATTGATTTAATTTCAGAGCATTTTACTCCTTATGAGTGGTGTGAGCCATGAAACATGTGTCGAATACACTTTGAACTGATACCCAGACAAGTTTGGCTCACTAAAGCCCTGTACACACGATTGGTTTGTCTGATGAAAACAGACCGATGGACCGTTTTCATCGGACAAACCGATCGTGTGTGGGCCCCATCGGTTTGTTTTCCATCGGTGAAAAAAAAATAGAACATGTTTGAAAATTTTTCCTATGGATAAAAAAACAATAGAAAAAAAAACATCGTCTGTGTGGAAGTCCATCTGTCAAAAATCCAGGCATGCTCAGAATCAAGTCGATGCATACTAGGAAGCACTGAACTTAATTTTTCTCAGCACGTCGTAGTGTTTTACGTCACCGCATTGGACACGGTCGGATTTTTGACCGATGGTGTATAGGCAAGACTGATGAAAGTCAGCTTCATCGGATATCCGACGAAAAAATCCATCGGATTAGATTCCATCAGATATCCGATCGTGTATACAGGGCTTTAGAGCAATTGCTTATGTTTATTATTAATGGAAGAATGATCTATGAAATTGTACTGAAAATCATGTTGTATTTTACTTTGTATAATAATTGTATGTGTATACAACTGAACTGTTATTAACAGTATATCATGTCTTTTACCAAAGATTGAATTTTTTTAACTTGTTTTGGAATTAATAAACAATTTAATGATCAATATAAAATAGATATTTATTCAGTGAAATGCCTCATATAAAGTCCCATTCTTTCCTCTTCCTTTTTTGTTTAAACATATATTAGGGATGTCAGGGAGCCAACCTAGCCGGAATAGCACACATGTGCGGTAGAACAGCGCTACGGCGCATGCCTGTGCGCGAATCGCGCATGCGCGGTCCGGCGGCGCGCCACGTGCACGCACGCTGTCTCCCCAGAACCAATCAGAGGCCTGACCGGCCTATTTAAACCAGCTCCTGTCCCTTGATAGGTTGCTGGTTTGTCATCAGCTCCTGTTATGCTTCCTGTTGCTGTACCTGCCTTGTTTGACCCGGATTTCCTCACGACTCTGCTCTCTCTCCTGAACCTGACCTCTGGCTTACGTCCCTGGATTGCTGCTGTCTCCTGCCCCTGACCTCTGGCCTGTACCTTTGGTTCCTCTGCCTTCTCTAACCCTTGACCTTCGGCTTGCACCCCGGACCTGCCTCCTGTCCTTGTCCCTGACTACGTGCTCTGTGTAACTGGACTGTTAAATGATCTACTGTTGTCTCCAGTGAACCACCATCAGCTCAAGCCACTGTCTAAACATATCCAATCTTCAGCTTCACTGCCGGTACCGGTGCCTCCTTGCGCCTTCCCCCTCTGTCCCAACGCCAGGTCGCAAAGGTGGGCCGCCCTCAGCATCTCGGTTTCGGTAAGTACGTTCATGACAAGGGATGGAGGTTTGCCACTGCTATAGATGGCCTGGTGGTTCGCCTGGCAGTCGTTTCACGCCGAACTTTGCTCGTTTGCGGTTCGACGAACAGGCGGACATCTGGCGATATTTGCGGCGGTCCGCCATTTTACATTAAGAACTTTGACCCATGACACATCCATCAGGTGGTACAGGACAGCCAATTGAGACATTTCAGCACATGGACATACCCCCTACCTTATAAATAGACCTGATCTGGTGGCCATTTTACATTCTGCTGTTTGTCAGTGTAGTGAGAGGTTGCTGTGCTATGTGGAGCTGTCAGAGAAACACATTGTGAAAAGTCATGTTCTACTTCCATTTGAACGCTAGATGGCAGAAAAGTTGATAGTGAAACTGTGTTTGATTACCTGCTGTGACCCGGATTGCCTCTGACTCTGCTGATCTTCTCCTGGACTTGACCTTGGCTTGTGTTACGGACTCCGCTTGTCTCCTGTGTTTGACCCTCGGCCTGTGACCTGGATTTTGCCTCTTATCTCCTTGCCTTGACCTTTTGCCTGTGACTTGGACTTGGCTTGTATGTTCCCTACACAGTACCTCCGGCTGTGTTTGGACTATCTTGCCAGCCCGTGCTTGACCCTCAGCCTGGTTTTGGACTCTCTGATTAAGCAAGCCATGCACCTGCCAGTTTGACACAGCTGCTTGACCACTTGAAAGACCTTGATGCAAGTCTACTTGAACCTGCTGGGTAGCCTGTGCCTCTTTGTGCCTTTCCTCCTCTGTCTCACCTCCAGGGGTCGAAGTGTGCTTAGTCGCAAGGGTGAACCGCTCTCGGCCTCGGTAAGTACTAGTCTGCCCGTGATAGTACAAACCAGCCATGTCTGAGGCCGACAGAGCGCGTTCCCCTCTCGAAATCCTGTGCCAACAAGTCTCTGCACTCACAGATGCAGTTAAGAAATTGCAGGAAGGCTACACCCAAATAGACAATCATCTCCAGCAACTTTCTGGACCTTCCGCGCCAGCAGCCGCACCTTAGGCACCCAGCAGCGGGGCTCCTCCTTCTCAAAACGCTTCAGGTCCCACAGTGATAATGGCCTCTCCTGAGCCCAGAGCGATTTGCTGCCGACCGCAAAAAATACAGGGCCTTCAAAAATGCCTGCTCTCTTTATCTTGCTCTCCAGCCCAGGACTTTTTCCTCGGATGTAGTCAAAGTAGGGTTCATCATCTCCCTCCTGGCTGATGAACCACAAGCCTGGGCCCACAGTTTGATGGAACAGAGGAGTCCTATACTGAACACAGTCGACACTTTCTTTGAGAGTATGGCACAGCTGTATGATGATCCACAGCGCATGGCCACAGCTGAGGCCACCCTGCATAACCTGTGTCAGGGTTGGAGGTCGGTTGAGGACTACACGGCTGAGTTACGGAAGTGGTCGGCTGGAACGAGGCCGCTCTCAAGTACCAATTCTGCCAGGGGTTGTCAGAAGCTCTTAAGGATGAGCTGGCCAGAATTGAGACCCCTACTACCCTAGAGAACTTGATCCAAGCAGCCACCAAACTGGATCGACGCATGCGTGAGCGGCGTGCAGAACGCTTCCAGACTCCCCAACCGAGTTGGATGCTCCCCAAGCCGACTCCCATCCATCCATCCACCCACCCTTCCTGACTCCTCCAGTTACCTCCATTCTGGAGCTTGAGCCAATGCAATTGGGACTTGTCCGTGCCCCTCTTACTCCAGAAGAGAGACTGCGTAGGCGACAAGCCAATCTTTGCTTTTACTGTGGCGGTTCGAGCCACTTCCTTCGCACCTGCCCAGTGAGACCTAGTAAGTTCTATCCTCAATTTGTCATGAACTATCAAATTTCAGGAATTTCCCAGACTTGCGTTACTCTCTTTGTCTCCCTGCAGCTAGCAGGAAAGGAAACCCGCCTACCGGCTATAGTTGACTCAGGAGCGTGTAGCTGCTTTCTGGACTCCTCACTGGCTAACGACCTGCATATTCCCCTTTTGACCAAGAACCGAAGCCTCCAGGTACACCTGGCCGATGGGTCTCTTCCTCGCTCTGGACTTATCACCCAGGAAACTAGACCCATCCTCACCACCACGGACTCCGGTCACCATGAGTTCCTATGCTTCAATGTAATTCCCTCTCCTATGTTCCCCATCATCCTGGGCCTTCCCTGGTTGCAAGCACACAAACCCCAAATAAACTGGAATAAGGAGGTCACCTTCTCCTCCCAATATTGCTCCCAGAACTGTCTGCCTACAGCTCCAGCCTCTTGCCTGGCTGTGACACCTGCATCTGACAACCTCCAGCATGTACCTCCAGTATATCTCGAGTTTAAGGACGTGTTCGACAAACAAGGGGCTGACCGTCTACCACCTCACAGGCCATATGATTGCCCCATTGACCTCTTGCCCGGCTCTGAAATCCCTTTTGGCAGGATCTTCCCGCTATCTGAAAATGAGCTACACGCTCTCAAAATATATATAGATGAAAACCTGGAAAAAGGTTTCATCCATCCTTCCTCCTCACTAGCCAGAGCAGGTATTTTCTTTGTGGGAAAAAAAAGATGGTTCCCTGAGGCCCTGCATTGACTACAGGGAACTAAATAAAGTAACTATAAAAAAACAGTACCAACTTCCATTACTCCCAGAATTATTCCAACGCTTACGAGCCACCCAAATCTTTTCCAAATTGGATCTCCGTGGGGCCTACAATCTCATCCGGATTCGGGCCGGCGACGAATGGAAGACCGCTTTCAGGTCCAGGTTTGGGCATTACGAGTACCTGGTAATGCCATTCGGACTCTGCAACCCCCCCGGCTACCTTTCAACACCTTGTGAATGATATTTTCCGTGAATACCTAGATGACTTTCTAGTGGTCTACCTTGACGACATCCTCATCTTCTCTGCCACCATCGAGCTTCACCAAACACATGTCAAAAAGGTCTTGGCAATCCTCAGGAGACACAAACTATACCGCAAAGCAGAGAAGTGTGAGTTTGAAAGGACAGTTGTACAGTTCTTAGGATTCATTATCTCTACTGACAGGATCACAATGGACCCTCAGAAAATCAAGGCAATCCAGGAGTGGCCGGCTCCTATGGACAAAAAGGGGGTACAGCGATTCATTGGATTCACAAACTTCTATCAGAGGTTTATCGCAGGCTTCTCATCCATTGTGGCTCCCATCACTCAATTGACACGCCAGCATAATCGCTTCCAGTGGTCCCCAGAAGCCCAGGAGGCTTTCATCACACTAAAATCTCTATTCACTTCTGCACCAATATTACGGCATCCAGACCCAGCTCTGCCCTTTGTACTGGAAGTGGATGCATCCGAAATGGCCACTGGGTCTATCCTCTCAACGACAGGGCCCCAAGGCTCTTCTGCACCCTGTAGCCTTCGCATCCCGAAAGTTTAGTTCACCAGAGAAGAACTATGATGTTGGTGACAGGGAGTTGTTGGCCATCAAATTCACCCTGGAGGAGTGGAGGTATCTACTGGAAGGTGCTGCCCATCCTGTTGTGATCTTCACTGATCATAAGAATCTAGAATACCTCAGAACAGCCAAACGCCTGAGACCCAGACAGGCCCAATGGGCTCTTTTTTTTTTCTAGATTCAACTTTCACATATTTTACAGACCAGGTTTAAAGAATGGAAAGGCAGATGCACTCTCTCGATTGTTCCTTGAAACCCCTCAGTCAGCCGAACCGAGTACTATTCTGTCTCCACAAAATGTTCTTTAAATCACTCAAACAAACCTATTACCCAGCATCAAAGCGGCATCCAGTCACTGTTCCAGTTTGGAAGTACCTTCCTTGGAGAAACATGATGACCTACTCTGGGCCCAGGGGAAAATCTTCGTCCCGCCAGAGGTAAGACCCCTGGCGTTGAGAACCTTTCATGACCACAAGTTGGCAGGTCACTTCGGGATTCAAAAGACTATGGAACTACTCTCCTGTTCTGTTTGGTGGCCAGGTTGGAGAAAGGATTGTAAAGAATATGTTGCTTCCTGTGTTCCATGCCAGCGCAGAAAAGGATCTAATTCTAAATCCTGGGGTCTACTAAAACCCTTATCCATTCCAGAACGGCCATGGGCAGAAGTCTCCATGGACTTCATAGTGGACCTGCCTCCCTCGGAGGGGTTCACCACTAGGGATGAGCTTCGTATTCGAGTCAAACTCGTGTTCGACTCGAACATTGTATGTTCGATCGTTCGTCGAAATACGAACAAAACGGGTCGTTCGCGCCAAATTCGAGTTACGTTTCACAGAGCATAATTCACTGCGGCATCGCTGGCTGATGATTGGCCAAGCATGCACTATGACCCGCATGCTTGGCCAAACACAGCGCGCAAAAAACGGAGAGCCATAATTGGCCAAAGCCACGGTGGCTTTGGCCAATTATGGCTCAGGGGGTTTAGTACACACCCCACACTATGAAAGGCCGCCTGCAGGGCGGCCTTGTGTAGTGTGTTGCCGCAGTTAACAGAGAACAGAGAGAGCGTCATTTTTTGCAGGTAGATAGAGCAGGCAGGCAGGTAGGCTAGTCAGTTAATGTTAGTGTGTAGAGCAGGGGTGTCAAACTGGCGGCCCTCCAGCTGTTCCGAAACTACAAGTCCCATCATGCCTCTGCCTGTGGGAGTTATGCTTGTAACTGTTAGCCTTGCAATGCCTCATGGGACTTGTAGTTTTGCAACAGCTGGAGGGCCGCCAGTTTGACACCCCTGGTGTAGAGGATATATATACATCCCAGGTGTACATATATTTATACACTGTATAGTTTAGCTAGATCGGTTCTTCCTAATTTACTGGCAGGCAGGTGATTGTGCTATTTAAAGACGTTATCACAGGCACACTATAGACACCCAGCAGGTACAATATTTAAAGGAATTTTTTATTATTTAAGCATCATTAAAATCACTGCTCCTGATGCAGGAGCAGTGATTTTAATGATGCTTAAATAAAATTAAAAAAAATGAAAAATGTAGGGCTGTGCAAATTAACTTTTAATTAATCTATTAATCTTTAATTTTTTTGATCGATCAAAATCTTTTAGATCGATTAACATTCTTTTAAATTGGTACTCGCCTCTCCGCTGGCTTCTGGGCCTTCAGGGAGTTCCGTCGGAGATCCAGTAACATCACGGACACCAGCGGGGCTTGCCATGTCCATCTGAAGGGCTCCTTTGCTGTGCCTTCATATCTGCATGCCGGCGGGACCTTACTATCTGCCACACGCAAGGGCTGTTACACTTCACTCTATCACTTCCCTCTGTCAACCTGGGATTCTACAACCATCCACTGGGAGTTGTGATAGTTCCCTTCATGGGACATCTACATG
Organism: Rana temporaria; assembly: GCF_905171775.1. Taxonomy (NCBI): domain Eukaryota; kingdom Metazoa; phylum Chordata; class Amphibia; order Anura; family Ranidae; genus Rana; species Rana temporaria. The sequence continues at coordinate 36,852,316 of NC_053498.1, read as the reverse complement.
CCGACGGACTGATGTTAACCCCTCCTCATCTGGATTCAGCAGTGGTATCGTTGTACACATTTGTATACCAGTATCATACTTCGCTACATGTTTTTATGACTGCTTTTGGTACCGTTTGGTATTACTCGCACTATTTTTACAGGTTATGTAGCTACATTGATTTTATCTCCAGTGCAATATTTATTTTGTTACCTACTTGAAGACTATAAAAGTTTTAATGCTATTCCCATCGAGCACTGCCTTTGTGTGTTTTTTGTATACTGCTATCCATTTTCCAGTGGTTGGTAGCTGCACTGGAAACCAGCCTGCAAGGAGATCAGCTAAAAGTAGTTGGATCTGTATGTGCTTTATAATTAATCGAAATTAGTCGATTAATCGATTAAAAAAAAACGATTAATTGAACAGAAAAATTTAGATTAGTAACAGCCCTAAAAAAATGTTTTAAAAACGGTCGTTTTTTCAGGAGTCCTGAAAAAAACGACCGTTTTTAAAACTTTTTTTTCCATTGATACATGTTCCCTGGGGCAAGACCCGGGTTCTCAAAGACGTTTTACGACAATAACTTGCATATTAGGCTTTAAAATGAGCACTTTTGAATTCGAACGTTCGAGTCCCATAGACGTCAATGGGGTTCTAAATGTTAGCACGAACGTTCGGTCCGTTCGAAGTTTCTGGTGTTCGGCTCATCCCTATTCACCACCATCTTAGTTGTCATTGATCGTCTCTCCAAGATGGCGCATTTCCTACCCATGGTGGGTACCCCTTCCGCTGCAGACACAGCTAACATTTTCTTCAAGGAAGTAATAAGGCTTCATGGTGTACCTGTGAGCATCACCTCTAATAGAGGCGTTTAGTTTACCTCAAAGTTTTGGAGAGAACTCTGCAAATCTTTGGAAATAAAAATCTGTCTCTCCTCTGCCTACCATCCCCAGACCAACGGGCAGATGGAGAGAACAAACCAAACCTTGGAGCAGTATCTCCGCTGTTTCTGTTCTGGCTCCCAAGATGACTGGTCCACTCTCCTACCTTACGCTGAGTTTGCGTACAATAACTCGATCCATTCAGCCACCAATCAAATACCTTTTTGGGCGAATTTTGGCTTCCTCCCTTCCTTTCTTCCAAACTCCTTCCCTGAGCTGTCTGTCCCTGCCGTACAGGACCGGGTAACCTTCATTCAGCAGAACTTTCAAAAGATCCAGGAAGCCATGCAAAAGGCACAGGAGGACTACAAAAGGTTCTACGACAAGGGTAGAAAGGAGAATCCAGCCTTCAAGGTGGGCCAAGAAGTGTGGTTATCAACCACTAACCTCAGACTACCTCTTCCCTCACGGAAACTGGGCCCAAAATTCATAGGCCCCTTCAAAATCAAGAGAATGATCAATCCTGTGGCCTTTGAACTAGTTTTAACCAGGTCCTATAGAATACACCCTGTGTTCCATGCATCGCTACTCAAATCTGTTGTTTCTAGCTCCTTTCCTGACAGAGAAGAACCTCCGCCTTCACCTGTCCTGGTGGACGGAGAGAACGATGTTCGAGGTAAAGAAGATTTTGAGTTGCAGGAAGAGGGGTAGACAACACCAGTATTTGGTCAGTTGGAAAGGGTATCCCCCTGAGGACAATTCCTGGGAACCCTCCCGGAACTTGCATGCCCCACGTTTGATCCAGGCATTCCAACGAGACCACCCAGAGTTTATGTCCAGTGTGGGCGTCCAGAGGCCGCCCCCTGGGGGGGGGGGGGCACTGTCAGAGAAACACATTGTGAAGAGTCATGTTCTACTTCCATTTGAACGCTAGATGGCAGCAAAGTTGACAGTGAAACACTCACGCACCACATGACTTCCACATGACTTCTATAAAAGCTCAGGAAGTGCTCAGAGGGATTGCTGGTTTGTCTTCAGCTTCCTGTGACTTGTTCCTGTGTTTGATTACCTGCTGTGAACCCGGATTGCCTCTGACTTTGCTGATCTTCCCCTGGACTTGACCTCGGCTTGTATTACGGACTCCGCTTGTCTCCTATGTTTGACCCTCATCCTGTGACCTGGACTTTGCCTCTTATCTCCTTGCCTTGACCTTTTGCCTGTGACCTGGACTTGCCTTGTATGTTCCCTACACAGTACATCCAGCTGTGTTTGGACTACCTTGCCAGCCCGTGCTTGACCCTCAGCCTGGTTTTGGACTCTCTGATTAAGTTTTTCCAGCAAGCCACGCACCTGTCAGTTTGACACAGCTGCTCCAGCTGCTCGACCACTTGAAAGACCTTGATACAAGTCTAGTTGAACCTGCTGGGTAGCCTGTGCCTCTTTGTGCCTTTCCTCCACTGTCTCACCTCCAGGGGTCGAAGTGCGCTTAGTTGCAAGGGTGAACCGCTCTCGGCATCGGTAAGTACTAGTCTGCCCGTGATATGAGCAGGGACAGGCTGTATTACTAGTGACACAAATCGTTAGCTAACAGGTCCACAAAAGCCCTTTTAAGTATAGGTGTACTATTGTTTGGTGTGCAGTATATAGGGGGTGTAATACACTTATAATATACTTTTTGTCAGTGTAGGGAGAGGTTGCTATGTGCGGAGCAGGGACAGACTGTAGTGACAAATCGTTACCTAACAGGTCCACAAAAGTCCTTTTGAGGCCTGGTATAGGTGTACTATTGTTTGGCGTGCAGTATATAGGGGTGCAATACACTTATAATATACTTTCTAACATAGAAAGCATATTGTACCGGTCAGGGGTTAACGCCATTACGATATTCCATTCCATCAACCCAAGACAGCTTATCGACACTCCACAATCCAGCAGACACGATCTATAAAAATTCCCCCAGAAAACGAGACACACAGCTCTGTTCTCTGGTTCCAAACGAATGACACTTTAATGGTAAACTTAGGTTTCTTATATACAGTAAAAAGCATGCTGCAGTAATCAAAGGGACAATGACACACTCCACCCACAACATCACACAATGGGTGCTAACGAGTCCCCTTCAATCCACATCTTAAGACAGACTTCTGGTGCCAGGTCTACATAAGTTAATTACTATAGTTGACAAGGCAGACTTCATGACCCCGGCTCTTTTCACCTTCTATTCAATACACATTCCTTTGGTAAACATAAGTCAGACATCTGACCTTTTTAGATTGTGTTAACTCACAACACATATTAGCATCAATAGAACTTTCACACAATATAGGGTTAGTTAGCATAGCACCATGAAATATCTTAGGAGCCAGGCTTAATTAACACAATAGACAATATAATGCAATCACAGCAAGCTTGTATCACTACAGCCAGGAAACTGAAGGTGATTAACATCAATTAGCATCTTAACAGTATGTGTCCCCACATTGAATGACTCACACTATTATTGACCTGTTGGGTTCAGAATGAACAACTTGTAATATTTCAAGATATCCTGCAATACATGAATTATCATTACTGTCCCATCTCATGTAATCCATGATATCAGTTCTCAGTCATCCTATGCCCCTAGTGGACATAGGATGACCCTAGATGCAAGAGTCATTGGTGAAGCTGACACAGGAGTACCCCGTATCCTTCAAGAGCCTCTGGGTCCCACGGGCCATACCATTACACATATTATAGTGGATTTGTATTGTGCACTGTGCAGCATTGTGACTGGTGTATTTGGGTACTGCAGATTTTTTTTCGGTTTTGCTGCTTTACCTCTTGCTACACACAGTGACAAACGATACTGTAAAAAAAGTTTTTATAACTGGTGTGATACATACATAGTTACATAGTTAGTCAGGTTGAAAAAAGACACAAGTCCATCCAGTTCAACCACAAAAAATAAACAAACAAAAAACGAACAAAATAAAAAACACAGTACAATCCCATAAACCCAACTTCATACCCACAGTTGATCCAGAGGAAGGCAAAAAACCCCAGCAGAGCATGAGATCCAATTTGCTACAGCAGGGGAAACAATTCCTTCCTGATCCCCCCGAGAGGCAATTGGATTTACCCTGGATCAACTTTACCTACAAATCTTAGTACTCAGTTATTTTATGTACATTTAGGAAAGTATTCTGCCTTTTGTCAGTGTAGGGAGAGGTTGCTGTGTGCGGAGCAGGGACAGACTGTAGTGACACAAATCGTTACCTAACAGGTCCACAAAAGTCCTTTTAAGGACTGGTATAGGTGTACTATTGTTTGGTGTGCAGTATACAGGGGTGTAATACACTTAATATACTTTCTAATATAGAAAGCATATTATAGTGGATTTGTATTCTGTAGCATTGTGACTGGTGGTGTATTTGGGTACTGCAGAATATTTGCCTCTTTCGCTGCGTTACCTCTGCTACAACAGTGACAAAATTTCCTGAAAAAAGTTTTATAACTGGTGAGATAAACCAGTGGCCCCCCAAAACGACAGATTGAAGCAGGGTATTATATAAAAATATACTTTCATAATAGTGTATTTGGGTACTGCAGAATTTTTGCCTCTTTTGCTGCATTACCTCTGCTACACACATTGACAACATTTCCTGAAAAAAAGTTTTATAACTGGTGCAATTGTCACAAACTACGGTGAACGGAAGTGAACCACAACTGCGGTTAGGGAAGGATTTCAACGCAGGTCTCCATGTTATGTTAAATTTTAGTACTGGACCCCAGGCGTCACTCCAGTCAGAAAAAAAGAAGTTTGGGGGTTCACTGCATCATCTCTCTCACATATAGAATGCGTTGAGCTACTAAAGGTATAGGTATTACAACATACCTTCAACCCCTATCCTTAAAGGTTACGATAAACGTGAATCAGGCACAACTGCATTAAAGATTCCAATGCACTTCTCTATGCAGGTGATTATCAGTACCGGACCCCAGGCGTCACTCCAATCAGAGAAAAGGAGTTTGGGGGTTCTCTACATCATATCACTTACATAAGGGAATGCATTGGGCTACTAAGGGAGCAGGTATAGCATACCTTCAACCCTTAGCATTAAAAGGTTAGAGCGAACAAGTTCAATATTTTAGGGCACAAGCCCGTATATCATTAACAACAAATGTCAAGCACGTAGCATATGAGAATACTGTATGCAACTAGCATTTGCGTGAGAGAGGCAAGTATAGCTTAGATGGTTTGAGAGTATATGTTCTTTTAAGATATTGCAGAGCTGTCAGCTGAAGACACACTAAGTAATCCCAAGCAACAGGATACTATTAATAATACCAGATACAAATACAGCACTTTGTAAAGAGTATATGTGAACTGAGTAATTCTAGAGCAGTAATTGTACTTATCCGTTTGCAGGGATGAGTGTTTTCCAGTAAGCAGGTAGCAGCCTTGGGATTCTGTAGTGCAGGGTCTGCTGGTGAAAAATATCTTAGGGTGTCCCCATCAACTCTTATAGGAAAGGCAGCGTGGATATAGGTAGTGGATCCGTTTAGGGATGGCATAGATCCGGCCTGCCGTGAAGTCCAGGTTAAGGGGAAAGTGCCTGTAATTTGTCTGTAGCGTGGTCCGGCTACGGCCGACAATGATAGAACGTTGTTTGAAATGGACTGAAAGCATTTATAGGCAGCAAACATGTGCATGTGGAAACAGCGGTAATCATACGGCTCACTTCCACGTTCCACGCTGGAACGCGGATGGCGTGGGCCGATGACGTCAATGCGCGGTTGCCGTATGCGTTCCAGCATGGAACACATCAGTAAATTCATGGTACTGAGATGGTATCTCCTGCGGAGCAAGATGAAGCAGTGGAGCAAATTGGTAACAAGTCTTTTTACAGTAAGGAGAATGCAGCACTACAGTTCCTTGGTCTCAGAGAAGAGTAGGCATATGCAGCTTAAGCCATGGTAGACCGAATACAACAGGGAAGAGAGGAGATGGAATAACATCATAGGACAAAAATTCACTGTGATTATCTCCACAAGTTGTCAAAGGTTGAGTTTGATATAAGATAGGCCCTGATGCAGAAGTTGTTCCATCAATAAAACTCACAGAAAGGGGAGAAGATTTCTTCAAGTGTGGATTTTTTTCTGAAGAGACAAGGCCTGAATCAATGAAGTTACCACAAGCACCTATATCCAACATAGCTTTAACAGGAATTCTAACATGGTCCCACTGTAAAATAAGAAGTAGAAAAATGTAAGGCGTGTGCTTGGAAACAAAACGTGTCAATTTGCAAAGGTGAATTGGCTTACGTTTGTCCTTTTTCTTTTTTACAGGAGGACAGGAGGAAATTGTATGGTCCGATGAGGCACAAAAAAGGCAAAGATTCAATGAGCGTCGACGGGCCCTCTCGGATGAGGTAAGTGGAGCACGCACAGTCCCAATGTCCATTTTTTCATCAAGAGGTCAAACTCAGTTTGGTGCTGTGGAAGTTGATTGACGTTCAGCTCCTCTCTCTTAACCTACAATCTATAGTGATAGAACGTTGTATGATGTCATTAAGGCCTCGTACACACCAGCGGACAGTCCGATGAAAACGGTCCGCCGGACCGTTTTCATCGGACATGTCCGCTGGGAGATTTCGGTCTGATGGTTGTACACACCATCAAACCGAAATCCGCGCGGACAGACAGCGCGGTGACGTGTCTGCGCCCTCGCCGCGACGATGACGCAGCGACATGCGCGACGCTGGAAGGTCAATGCTTCCACGCATGCGTCGAATCACTTCGACACATACGAGGGATGGCGGCCGATCGGACATGTCCGGTGAGTCTGTACAGACGACCGAACATGTCCGACGGACATGGTTCCAGCGGACATGTTTCTTAGCATGCTAAGAAACATTTGTCCGCTGGAAACTGTCCGATCCGCCGGACAATTGTCCGGTCGGCCGTACACATGACCGAACATGTCTGCTGAAACTGGTCCGTCGGACCAGTTTCAGCAGACATGTTCGGTCGTGTGTACGGGGCCTAAGAGACTGAGGGAGATCTGCTTTAGCCAACTGATCCTTGAGTGGTTCGGAAAGCCAAGGCAAAATTGGTTACAGAGTGTAACATCATTCCACTCAGTCTCAAGAGCCCACCTCTGAAATTCCGCAATGAAGTCCTCAACTGGTCGTCTACCTTGTTTGAGATTCCTAATACCATATTCAGCACTGATTTGCTTTTTGAAGTCATCATAGAGCAAGGACATAGTTGCCAAAAATTGTGAACAAGAATTCAAGAATGAATCCTCTTTTTCTAGATGGGTATTTGCCCAAGCACGAGGTTCTCCACTTAAATAGGATATAAGGGTAAGCACCTTAATCCTATCATTGGGGAAGGTGCAAGGGTGTAATTCAAACATTAATTTACATGCATTAATGAATTCTCTGTAGGTCTTTCGATCACCAGTAAAAGGTACCGGTGGATTGACCTTGGAAAACGAGGCACATTTGGATTCTGAGCAACTAAATCTTACAGAGTTTGATTCTCCACTTGCAGGGTTTGTACAGTTTGAGCAAGAGCGTCTACCTTTTGGGTAAGGGTGACAACATGGTTAGCAAGTTCCGCTGGGTTCATGATAAGGTTCTATTATTCTGTCACAAACTACGGTGAACGGGAGTGAACCACAACTGCAGTTAGGGAAGGATTTCAACGCAGGTCTCTGTTATGTACAAATTTCAGTACTGGACCCCAGGCGTCACTCCAGTCAGAGAAAAAGGAGTTTGGGGGTTCACTACATCATTTCTCTCATGTATAGAATGCGTGAAAAGGTGCAGGTATACATATACATACCTCCAATCCCTAGTCTTAAAGGTTACGATAAATGTGAATGAGGCACAACTGCATTAAAGATTCCAATGCACTTCTCTATGCAGTTGATTATCAGTACCGGACCCCAGGCATCACTCAAATCAGAGAAAAGGAGTTTGGGGGTTCTCTACATCATATCACTTACATAAGGGAATGCATTGGGCTACTAAGGGAGCAGGTATAGCATACCTTCAACCCTTAGCATAAAAATATTAGATGTTCAATATTTTAGGGTGCAAGCCCATATATCACTTCAGCCCCGGACCATTTTGCTGGTCAATGACTGGGCCACTTTTTCGAAATAAGCATTTATTGATTGGTTTGCGCAAAAGTTATAGCGTCTACAAAATAGGGGATCGTTTTATGGCATTTCTAATAATATTTTTTTTTTTAACTAGTAATGGCGGCGATCAGCGATTTTTATCAGTACTGTGACCTTATGGCGGACACTTTGGACACATTTTTGGGACCATTGGCATTTATATAGAAAGTGCTATAAAAATGCATTGATCACTGTAAAAAATATCACTGGCAGAGAAGGGGTTAACACTAGGGGGCGAGGAAGGGGTTAATTATGTTCCCTAGGTGTGTTCTAACTGAAGGGGGCGGGACTGACTAGGGGGAAATGACAGATCGCTGTTCATACATTGTATGAACAGACGATCAGTAATTTCTCCCCCAGCTCCCATTCTCGCTCTGTAACGAGCGATCGCGGGTGCCCGGCGGTGATCGTGTCCGTTGGGCACGTGCGTTGGCACCAGGGGCGAGAAGGGGGCGCGCGCCCCTAATGGCTGAAATGCAAAATTACGTAATATTACATTGTTTCGCGCAGCCGACCTGCCGCCATAAAACTGCGGCGGTTGGTCGGATAGTGGTTAAAACAAATGTCAAGCACGTAGCATATGAGAATACTGTATGCAACTAGCATTTGCGTGAGGGAGGCAAGTATAGCTTAGATGGTTTGAGAGTATGTCCGTTTAAGATATTGCAGAGCTGTCAGCTGAAGACACACTAAGTAATCCCAAGCAACAGGATACTATTAATAATACTATTAATAATACCAGATACGAATACAGAACTTTGTAAAGAGTATATGTGAACTGAGTAATTCTAGAGCAGTAATTGTACTTATCCGTTTGCAGGGATGAGTGTTTTCCAGTAAGCAGGTAGCAGCCTTGAGATTCTGTAGTGCAGGGTCTGCTGGTGAAAAATATCTTAGGGTGTCCCCATCAACTCTTATAGGAAAGGCAGCGTGGATATAGGTAGTGGATCCGTTTAGGCGACAGGCACCATTTACAGTGATAAACCAGTGGCCCCCTAAAACGACAGATTGAAGCGGGGTGTTAAATAAAAATATACTTTAATAATAGTTGTGACGAGATCCTTGCTCGCCCAGGTCCTGCTCTCCCGACACTCCTCTGCTACCAGTGAGTCAGCTTGCAGATTGCAACGTCTGATGGTCCAGTCATCCAAGGTTCCGGGATCCGAATTACAGCTATGTGCCATTCGGACCCATTAAGAACAAACACCAGGCAGGCTGTATGTAAGTTCAAACAGGACTCTTTATTTTCAAGTACACAGCACACTTTTATACAGAATTTTGGAACATCCCACTCTCAACAACCGCTTTACTATTGGTCAATTGTAAAGTATGCAGTCTTCACTCAAGTCCTCCTTGACCATGCAAATGAGGACTTGAAATTGTCAACAGGGATTGGTCCAATAGCTTGGATAGAAAGACTTGTGTATTGAGACAGAAGCCCCAGGGGGTAATCAATGTACACAATAACCCGGTCTACTTAATTACTACCTCTGAGAGGTTACATTGCTTTAGACAATAGAATGCTAATTCAATACAGCTGACAGGCTTCTAACCTTTAGAACAATACAAAGTCCCTTAGCGTAAACACATACATCTTCAAACATACATAATAGATTCAATTAACCTTCAATCCCCAATTATAGCCAGACGGACTGGCTCCGACACCCGCTCTTAACCTGCAGAACACAATAAAAGGTATTTCACAAGCTGGTTCCACTTAGCATTTCAAAAGCCTTGCATTGAATGTCCCTCTCCTGTGTAACAGATGTCAAGTAGAAACACTCTAATATCTCAAGATCCATGACAATAGTGTATTTGGGTACTGCAGAATTGGTGCCTCTTTCGCTGCGTTACCTCTGCTACACACATTGACAATATGGTGCGATAAACCAGTGGCCCCCCAAAACGACAGATTGAAGCGGGGTGTTATATACCTTCTTCCACATATACTGCGTTTCTCTAGAGACTTTTGTCACAGGGTCATTTAAAAAATGACAGGCAGAATAAGAGACAGGCCCTTCCGCAGGGGTGGTAGGGGTAGGGCAGGAGAACCAGGCCAGAGCCAAAGTGGGAAGTGGCACAAGGTGCGTTCGATTATGTCAAAAGAAGCACCAGACTTGGTTGAGCGGCTCACGGCCAACACCACCACCATCATATACCCTTCACTTGAGTCACAGGAATTATTTTCCGATCCATCAGAAGACATTTCCGATGCGCAGCCATTCTTGGCATTGGATCAGGAAGAGGAGGTAGCAACAGCCGGCACATTGACGACAGTACCCAGATCAGCCCAAGGAGGTTGGTCCCCGCTGTTGCTGCCTACTCCGAGATCTCTAATGTTAGTGATGGGGAAGGTGATGTTGATGATGACGTGTCTACAGACGTCACGTGGGTGCCCACAAGAGAGGAAGAGGAGGGGAGTTCAGAGGGAGAGATGGACCAGCAGATAGGGAGGAGAAGCAGGCCGAACTTTGCACAGGAGGGACAAACCAGACTTCTAATGTATCAGGAGCGAGCCACCAACCATGTACGGTCACATCTGGCGCTCCCAGGAAGCCAGATGTAGGCCAGATGTGGGCTTTTTTTAACGTGTCCGCTGCAGACAATAGTGTTGCCATCTGCAGCCTTTGCAGTCAACACATAAGTTGTGACACCTGGCCTCCCCAGTGGGAGCAACGCCATCAGAACTCACAAAGCCACACTCCAGGCTCTCACCGCCCAGCCTCTTCTCCTTCCCCTCTATGCTCACAATTGTCCTCCACTCCACCTTCCATCATGCCTTCCTCACGTTTTTCTGCAAAAAGGCAGACTTCCGTGGTCCAAATGTTCAATCGTAAAAAAACCGATGACGCCAGATAACCCTCTTGCCCAACGGTTGACCGCTGGGTTGTCGGAACTGATAGCCCGCCAACTACTGCCATATAAACTGGTGGACTCCGGAGGCCTTTCGAAAATTTGTGGTCATTGGAGCACCACAATGGAAGGTCCCAGGAAGGAAATATTTCTCACAGAAGGGCATTCCAGAGCTATATGGCCATGTTCAGCGGCAAGTGAATGTATCTCCGGCACACAGTGTCGGTGCCAAGATGCATCTGACCACAGACACATGGTCTATCAAACACGGGCAGGGAAGGTATATAACTTTTACTGCCCACTGGGTGAACCTTATGACGGCCGTCAAGCATGTAACCCGTGGCACCCATGTCGATTTGGTTTTACCGCCACGGATTGCATGCAGGCCTGCCTCTTCTTCTCCTCCTCCTCCTACTCCATCCTCCATCTCCTCCTCGGCTGACTCCTCCTTTTCCGATGCTACCGTCTCTTCTGCTGCGCCGCCCAAGATCCCCAGAACCTATTCGACATGCCAGGTGAGACGTTGCCATGCTGCACTCCTTTAAGCTTTGCGTTCATAGGCAGATTAGTGGCTAACACTGCTCAAGTTGACAGTTGGTAAAGTGGTGTGCGACAATCTGCTGAGCGCGCTGAAACAGAACAAAAGTACACACGTGCCATGCATGGCACACGTCCTGAACTTGGTCGTGCAGCTATTCGTTGCCAAATACCCTGGGGTCCAGGACGTCTTGCAGCAGGTCACGAAAATCTTGGGCCATTTCAGAAGATCTTACACGGCCATGGCTCACCTTGCTGACATTCAGCGGCGACACAACCTGCCCGTCAGACATCTTATTTGTGACTGCCCGATGCAATGGAACTCAACCAGTGGCTTCTCATGCGCGACTCATGCAGACTTCTGCACCCAATTGATGAGATAAACAAACTGGTCAGTCACAGCCTGTGCTCCATCAGTGACATTGTACTTTACGCCTTCTTTCTGGAGCGTGCATTACGTTGTGTCATTGATCAAGCCGTCGAGGAGCAGGAGCAGGAAGATGAGGAAGTCGCAATGCTGGATGAATTCCCAGGTGGGGCTATTCCACCTGAGACAAGTCAACAACGGGAGTCTGAAGAGGAGTCAGAGGAGGATAGTGCCGGGGCCGATGAGGAGGAGCAAGAAGAGCATGCTTTAAACCTTTCTGGGATCCCTGGTGTTGTCCGTGGATGGGGGGAGGAGAACGAGGATGACATTATCCTGGATGATGAGCAGGAGCCAGGCCACTACACCGCTTCCAGTTTAGTGCAAATGGGGGCCTTCATGCTCCAGTGTTTTAAGAGGGACCCCTGTATAAAAAGCATAAAGGGCAAGGACCAGTACTGGGTGTCAACGTACTTCGACCCCCGGTACAAACAAAACATGGCGGAAATGTTACCACCATCACAGAGGCCTATCAGAATGCAGCACTTCCAGGCCTTGCTTTGAGAAATGCTGCATTCTGTTTTTGCGTGCGCTGGCAGAGGAATTTCCACTCACAGAAAAACAGTTGCGGGTACCAATCCAACAGCGCCTGCAAGAAGAGGGCGGTTTGAAGATGTGTTGGTCACTAATGATATGAGATCATTCTTTAAGCCGACTAATCGACAGCTGTCCTACGGATCCAGCATCAGGGAACGCCTAGACCGACAGGTGTCCGACTACATCGGGTTAACGGCCGATGTGGACGCACTGAGAAGTGATGAACCCCTGGACTACTGGGTGGGCAGGCTTGACCTCTGACCAGAGCTTGCACAATTTGCAATGGAACTGTTGGCTTGCCCCTCGTCCAGTGTCCTGTCCGAAAGGACGTTCAGCACAGCAGGGGGGGTCGTGACCGATAAGTGCACTCGCCTAGCTCACAACAGTGTTGACTACCTCACATTTCTAAAAATGAATGAGGCATGGATCTCAGAGGAATTCAACACATGTGAGCAGTAGACCATGTTTGATTCAAATTCCTCATGACAGGCCACAAATATCCACCACCACCCATAACAATTCATGGTCCCTGTCTTAGGTAAATACAGCCCAAAAATGCCTAATGTACCACTTGCCACAGAATACAAAGTTGTTTGCTGTCAGGTGAACGCCTGTGGGCTAATTTTTGGGGCCTGTACTGGCCGGCACTTACTTCTGTATCTGGTGAATGACTAATGTACCACCAGCCACAGAATACAAAGTTGTTTGCTGTCAGGTGAACGCCTGTGGGCTAATTTTTGGGGCCTGTAATGGGTGGCACTTCTGTATTCGGTGAATGCCTAATGTATCACCAGCCACAGAATACAAAGTTGTTTGCTGTCAGGTGAACGCCTGTGGGCTAATTTTTGGGGTCTGTACTGGCCGGCACTTACTTCTGTATCCGGTTTTTTACTTAATACTTCTGGTAGGTCAGTGTCCATGTTGTGGGACTATTTGTGCACAGCTAATAAGTATTTTGTGGCTGCAAATATGACCTGCAGGTTTTTAATGTTCGCCTGCCATTAAAGTCAATGGGGCCCACCGCAAACTTGCGGTTCGCAAACATTTGAGAAAGTTTGCGGTTGGAGTTTGCGAACCGCCCCGTCAGATGTTCGTCCATCACTAGTCACTGCCATGATTAGGTTGTGTCAGGTCACATTATTACAACTGGCCACATCCATCCATTTAGTTCACCTGTTCAGCAAACAGCTTGAGTTTGGTTTGAAATCTTGGTAAACCTGGACCCGAACCTGAAGATCATACCTTAATCCTGAATAGTCATCAGCTCAGGAATGTTTGGATCCTAGTCTGCACCCACCTAAGTAAGCTCCCCAGGAAGTTGTCACTGTACTTGGCCAAGGCATTTCCCACCCAGCACCTGCACGTTTATGCCTCTTGTATCTGAGGTGGGAAATTCCCTGGCCTCAGATGATTGAGCCAGTACAGGTGATAGCTTCCTGGCATTTACTTAACCATCTGACCACCCTCCAAATTACACAATCTTAGCTCTGTAATGAGGATGATTTCCTAAGTGCCTTCTAACCACTTGCCAACTGGCTAACACCGATTAATGTCGGCAGAATGACATGGCTGTGCAAAGAAACGTATCTGTACGACACTTTACATTTCCGAACAAGTAGGCGCGCGTGAGCATTCCTGCGGGTCCCGCGGACTTGCCCAGGATCATCTCATGGAGAGGCAGAACAGTGAGATGCATATGTAAACATGGCATTTCCCTGTTCTGCCTAGCAACATGATGGAGATCAACTGCTCCCTGTCATCGGGAGCAGTGATCTCTGTCATGTTCTAGGTAGCCCACCCCCCCCCAGTTATAATCACTCCCTAGGACACACATAACCAGTGGCGGCCCGTCCATAGGGGGCGCCTGAGCGCTGCCCACCCCCCCTCCTTTAGTCACAAAAAAAAACGGGCCCTTTAAGAATTTTTATTTTGCTTAAAATGTTGTTTTAACTTTTTACTAACTGCAGTGATGGCGGCCGTCTATAGAGGGCGCTGCAGCGCCACGCCCTCTTGCAAATAACATACATTCATGTATTGCATTGCATGAATGTATGCTATTGCTGCCAGCTGCCGCTGGTCTATTCAGATAGCCGGACATTGGGCGCTGGTTACCTGAATAACGGCAGCTGGTTGGCTGAGCGGAAGTGTCTATCAGAGCCAGCGGCTCTGATAGGCTTTCCGAGTACAGCCCTTGTCTCCCGGATGTCTATCCTCGGAACGCACGGGGGGTGCATTCCTTGGATAAGACTGACGGCCGTCTCAGCCAATCAGATCCGCCTATTCTGGTTCTAGGTAACCGGATTGGCTGAAGCGGCATCGAGGGCGGGAGAAGACATCGAGGGACATGGAAGCAGAAGGTTAAGTGCATTTTACAGGGCACAGCAGCGACAATGGGCACAGAGGCGACAATGGGAACAGTGGCAACAATTAAAGGGCACAGTGACATGCACAGTGGCAACAATGGGCACAGTGGCAACAATTAAAGGGCACAGTGACATGCACAGTGGCAACAATGGGTTCAGTGGTGACAATGGGAACAGTGGCAACAATTAAAAGGGCACAGTGACGTGCACAGTGGCATCAATGGGCACAGTGGTGACAATGGACACAGTGGCAACAATTAAAGGGCACAGTGACATGCACAGTGGCAACGATGGGCAAAGTGGTGACAATTAAAGGGCACAGTGGCGACAATTGAGGGGCACAGTGGCTGCGTTTCATGGCATGGCACAGTGGTGAAAATTGAGGGGCACAGTAGCTGCATTTGATGGCATGGCACAGTGGTGACAATTGATGGCACAGTGGCTGTGTTTGGCATGGCACAGTGACTGCGTTTGATGGCATGGCACAGTGACTGCGTTTGATGGCATGGCACAGTGGCTGCGTTTGATGGCATGGCACAGTGGTGCGAATTGATGGCATAGTGACTGCATTTGATGGCATGGCACAGTGGTGATAATTGATGGCACAGTGGCTGAGTTTGATGGCATGGCACAGTGGTGACAATTGATGGCACAGTGGCTGCGTTTGATGGCATGGCACAGTGGTGACAATTGCTGGCACAGTGGCTGCAATTTTTTTTTCCGTTTGCGCCCCCCCAAAAATGTTGAGCACCAGCCGCCACTGCACATAACCCTTTCATTGCACCCTAGTGTTTAACCCCTTCCCTGTCAGTGTCATTTACACAGTAATCAGTGCATTTTTATAGCACTGATCGCTGTATAAATGACAATGATCCCAAAATAGTGTCAAAAGTGTCTGATGTGTCCGCCATAATGTCACAGCCATGATAAAAATTGCTGATCACCGCCATTACTAATTTTTTTTCCATTTAAAATTTTTATTATATAATTTTCATTGACAAACAACTATCATTGACATAACATTCTTACACAATATATACTAACAAACATATCACAACACATACATGGTCTCCTTACAGTCCCTTTATTTTTGGTCAGGATATAGTGCCCCTTCTTTCGCTCCCTAGACCCTTCCCTATCCCCATCTCCCGCTGCACCCAGATACACAAGGGCAACCTCCCTGGGAGATACACAGTCTGACACGACAGAATCCCTGATGCAAGTCCCCCTAGAAAGAACAGGAGAGTAGACAGAGGAGAAAAGAGAGGACGGAGAGAGATAAAAAAATAAAAAGAGAAGAGAGAGAGAAGAAAGAAAGAGGAAGAAAAAAAAAAAAAGAAGCCCTCCCCGTTTTTAACTATAACTAAAAGAAATCATCCCCTTCATCAGGGACACCCCGTGCTTAACTTAATTAAATTAGAAGTTAAGTTTCTAAGTGATGTCTACTAAAAAAAATAAAAATAAATAAATAAATTCTTTTAATCCCCATTTTAAACTGTGACTCACCTAGTGCGCCGCTTATTTGAATTAAAATGTATCTTCCTAAGTGATAGAGGGAACAATTCTCCTCCCTCCCCTTCTTTTATATATATGTGCCAACCTTCCCATTTCTCAGGGGGCTTAACCTGCCCCTACCCCTGTGTAATAATAAAAGAGAGAAAAAAAATATATATAAAAAACCTTCAATACCACCTACCAAAGGAAGCTATCAAGCCTTCCCTTTATATACATTTGTGTGCTTAACCCTCCTACCCCTTACCTACCACCCTAAAAAAAAACAAAAAACAAAAAAATAAAAAAATAAAAAATATATAAATTCTTTTAACCCCTCCCCTTTTTAAACTGTGACTCACCTAGTGCGCCACTTATTTGAATTAAAATGTATCTTCCCAAGTGATAGAGGGAAGCTATTCTCCTCCCTCCCCTTCATTTATATATATGTGCCAACCTACCCATTTCTCAGGGGGCTTAACCTGCCCCTACCCTTGTGTGATAATGTAAAAAAAGAAAAGAAAAGAAAAGAGAATTTTTTTTTTTAAAAACCTCCACCACCAACTACCAGAGGGAGCTATCAGGCCTTCCCTTTATATACATTCGTGTGCTCAGCCCTCCTACCCCTTACCCACCACCACCAAAAAAAAAAAGGGGAGGGGGGGGGAGGAGATACATGGGGGAGAGAGAGGGCCATCAGGAGGGATCTACCTCATCTATACCCCCCCTGCCCACCCGCCCCCCCTCCCTAAACTTCCTCCATCCCTCCCACACCTCCTCCTGTCCCCTCCTAGAGCCTCCATGGAACGCCCACATCTCCTCCATCCTTCTAATTCTGTCCACTTCACGGAACCATTCCTCTATGGTAGGCGCCTCTTTTTTCTTCCAATTCCTAGGGATAAGAATCTTAGCTCCATTTAATAGATGCAGAACCATAGACCCTCTATATTTACTCCTGGTCATTTCTGAATTATGAAATAGGCATTCCCATGGGTCTTGTTTCACCTCGTATCCACTGATCTCCTTTATCTGTGCCAACACCTCCCTCCAATACTCCTGAATCAGAGGGCATTGCCACTATATGTGGGCATGAGATCCCTCCATCCCGCACTCCCTCCAACACAGGGGTGACATCCCTTTATCTATCTTATGCATTTTTGTTGGAACAAAATACCACTTACAGAGAAGCTTATAATTCATTTCCTTAACCTTAGCGTCCATAGACGTGGAGTGGACATATTCAAGTATCTTCCTTTTTTTTTTTTATACAGATTGTTTGATTCAATTCTACCTCCCAGTTTTCAACTGCCCTTAGTGCCTCCAGCTTGCCGTTAGGTGTCAAAATCTTATAAATATTAGAGAGTCCCTGCTTTCCTATTCCTCCCCGAAGGGCGCATTTTTCCCACTGGTTTAAATCATTTGGGGCTCGTATTGGTTTCGGCAGAGTATTTATAAAGTGTTTAATTTGCCTATATCTCCAGGTGTCTCCTGGAAGTACTCCATATCTTTCTAGTAATTCTATTAGGGAACACAAACCTTCACCCTTCATCAAGTCCCCAAGTTTTAATACTTCCGACGTTCCCCATCTCTGATATAAACCTCCTTCTCTACCTGGTTTAAAATAATCAGTACCTGTAAGGGGCATCAAAGGACTATTATATAACCATTCTTCCCTTTTACATATTCTATCATAGATTTTATATGTTTCCTTTGTGATTGTTGGGGCATCTTGGGGCAGTCCCCTATACTTTTTCGGAACCCATATTCTACCACCTAATTTATTGGTACTTAAATTTTCTTCTACTTCTACCCATTTCTTTTTCTCCCTTCCCTCACTCAGGAACCAATCTGTCATCCTCCTCAGGACCGAGGCCTCATAATACCGTTTAAAGTTCGGCAGTAGAAGTCCTCCTTCCTGTCTAGGTCTATTCAGGGTTTCCACTGCTATACAGGCTCTCCTGCCCCCCAAATGAATCCCCCTATTATCCTTCCCAGCATCCTAAAAAAAGCTTCTGGGACTCCTATCGGAAGGGTTTGGAAAATATACAAAGCTTTGGGTAATATCATCATCTTTATTGTATTTACCCTTCCTAACCAGGATACTCTACTTATACTGTAACCTTTTAACTCTGATCTTATTTTGTTTAATAGAAGTATGTAATTATCCTCATATATAAACCTTTCAGTGGTAGATAGAAAAACCCCGAGATATCTCATTCCCCTTTGCTTCCACCTAAATGGATATAAGGCCTCCAAATCTCTACGTTCGCCATGACCTACCAGAATATTCAGAATTTCTGTTTTTTCTTGGTTGATTTTTAAGTTTGAGATCTCCCCATATCTCTCATATTCGGCTATTATCTTAGGAAGTGTTTCCCTCGGGTTGGATACATACAACAGCATGTCATCCGCGAAAGCAGAGATCTTATGCTCCTTCCCCCCCACATCTATCCCCTCAATTTCCTGATTCCTTCTTATTGTCTCCATTAACGGCTCCAATGTTAGGACAAATAAAAGGGGGGAAAGCGGGCATCCCTGTCGGGTCCCGTTGTAAAGTGGGAATCTCTCCGACAGGTTACCATTAACCCTCAACTGAGCCGAGGGGCTGGAATATAGTGCCCCTATCCACCTGAGCATATTTGGGCCTAGACCGACATGTGACAGGGTGGCTAGCAAAAATTCCCAGTCCACCCTGTCAAACGCCTTTTCGGCATCTAATGACAGAAACAATGTTGATTTTTTACTCTTTTTGGCCTTTTGTATCAAGAACAGGGCTCTCAGAATATTGTCCCTCGTCTCCCTCCCCCAACAAATCCCGCCTGGTCGTTCTCAATCAGTTCGGGCAAAAAAGGTCTTATTCTCTCCGCCAGAATTTTTGAGTAGATTTTTATATCCACATTGATCAGGGATATGGGCCTATAACTTGCACATAATGAGGGGTCCTTATCATCCTTTCCGATCAGGGTTATGTGAGCCCCTAGGGCCTCCTCCCTTATTCTCATACCCTCCCCAATGGAATTCATATACTTTTGGAAGAAGGGCCCCAGGATCACCCCAAATCTTTTATAATAGGCCGAAGTGTACCCATCTGGGCCAGGACTTTTCCCCATCTTAATGCTCTTTATTGTCTGGCTTATTTCTTCTTTCGTAATTTCGCCCTCTAAACTACTAATTACTTCCTCCGATAGACCCGGGATCTTCACCTTTTCTAAATATTGTTTAATCTTCATACTCTTATTCTGGGTTTCTATTATGCCCTGTTCTTGATTGACCTTATATAAATCTTGATAGTACTCCTGAAATATTTTAGTTATTTCCTTCGTGGAGTGTCTCAGTTCTCCCTTTTTATCCTTGATTTTTAAAACAAAGTTTTGTGAATTTCGTGGTTTTATAGTCCTTGCCAAGAATCTACCTGGTTTGTTTCCCAATGCATAGAAATTATTATTCATTTTATTGAATACCCATTTTGTTTCCAGTTCTAATAGATTACATAGGTCCTCTCTCTTCTTACTCAATATTTTATACACCTCTTCTACCTGCAACCTTTTATGTAACTGTTCTAGACTCCCAATTTCCTCTAATAACTTTTGCTTCTTTGCCTGCCTAATTTTCTTTCTTTTAATTTTTTCCGCGATCAACCTCCCTCTCATGAATACCTTATGTGTTTCCCAAAGCGTCGAGGGGGCGACGTTTTCTATATCATTTTCCTGAAAAAATAGACACATATCCCTTTCCAGATCATCGGCTATCTTGATGTTATTTAAAAGTGATTCGTCTATTTTCCAGATTTTCTGCTCCAGCGGGACCTCCCCAACATCTAGAGCCATCACCACTGGGGCATGATCTGAAAGTGTTATAGATTTTATATCTACACTTCTCAAACCTTCTAATAGCCGATGATCTAGAATGATATGGTCAATTCTTGAGTATGATCTATGTACCGGCGAGAAGTATGTAAAGTCTTTATCCCTTGGATGCAAAATTCTCCAGGCTTCTACTAGTTGCATTTGATGGAGTTTTTGTTTAATTGACCTAAGGTATTTTCCCTCCGATCTCATTGACACCGGTTGGGTATCCAAAAAGGGATCAAAGACAAAATTAAAATCCCCTGCAAGGATCAGATTACCTTCTCTAAACCCTTCTAGTTTATTCAGGATTTTTTTCAAAAATACTGCCGATCTAACATTAGGGCAGTACACATTTGCCAATGTATATTTCAAATTAAGCATAGAGCCTTTTATGAATAGATATCTCCCCTCCGGGTCCATTTCTATAGCTTCTGGGATAAATTGTGTATTTCTATCAAACCCAATTGCAGTACCTTTTGATTTATTATTCGGGGAATAACTATGATACCAATTAGGGAAATCTTTTGATTTTAAACTCATCTTGGACGTCATTTTTAAATGGGTTTCTTGTAGATCTTTACACACCAAATTCCAAAACACATCCAAGTGTTTAGTATCAGTGTGTTGGGGATTGAAAACAGATTTGTTTACTTAAAAACTATTTTTGGTTTGATAAACAGTTTTTTCTTCAGCGCTGCGGAGTAGCAATGGGGGCCCGTTTTGCTCCCAGTGTGGCCAATATATTTATGGCCCACTGGGAGCAAGATGCGATCTTCCATGACATGCCGCCCCAGCTCTGTTGCTATCGAAGGTATATAGATGATTTGGTGCTTATCTGGGAAGGCGATATGCCATCTTTAAATGCCTTCATGACAAGGTTGAATGCTAATCAATTGGGTATAGTCCTGACCTGGACCGTTTCTACGGAACAGGTGACCTTTCTTGACTTGGAGATATCCAAGTCTGAATCTAGATTGGTGACTAAGAACCACTTTAAGTCGGTGGACAGGAATGGATATATTCCACTAAATAGCTGTCACCACAGATTGTGGTTGTGCAACATACCCCGTGGCCAATTTGTGAGACTGCGGAGAAACTGCACCAGGGAATCTGATTTCCTTGTGCAGTCCCGTGAGCTGGCCACTAGATTTGTTGCAAAGGGATATTCTAAGCCCTTGATAGAGCAAGAAATAGAAAAAGTTAAGACAACAGATAGAAATCTGATGATACAGGACAATCCTCCCAAAGATGATGTAGGAAAAACTAGTTTCAAGATACTATTGGATTTTAATGTTCAACATAAAGCATTCGAAAAAATTGTTGCCAAATATTGGCCGATACTAAAGGGAGATGTAATTCTTGGTCCTGCCCTTCCAGAGCGCCCACAATTTATTTATAAAAAGGCACCTTCACTTAGAGATAGATTGGCACCTGGAGTTACTGATCCACCTGTCATTCCTCGTCCTAGGCTTTTTAATTTCCTGTCAGGGTTCTATGCCTGTGGTAGGTGTGCCACATGCAAACATGCAAAACGGAATATCAAAAAACGCAAATCTTTTGTTTCCAATGTAACCCATGTAGAGTATCCGATAAAGCAGTTGATCACCTGCGCAACAGAGGGCGTAGTTTATATGCTCGAGTGCGACTGCGGGTTACAGTACATAGGGCGCACCTCACGTGAATTGCACGTGAGAGTGGGTGAGCATGTGAGCAACATTAAGCGTGGCATTAAGACCCACAGCGTATCCAAACACTTTAGAGACCATCATCAGAGGGACCCCAAATGCCTTAAATTCTGGGGTATAGAGAAAGTCACCAGACATTGGAGAGGAGGTCATTATATTCGGCAATTGAGTAAACGAGAATCGTTCTGGATATACGAGATGAAGGTTTCTGTGCCGTTGGGATTGAACGTTGAGTTCGATCTCAACTGCTTTATATCTAATCGTTGAGAAGTATTTTGGGGATTGTGTTATATTATGGATATCCGAATTTTATTTGGATGCTATTATATTTTTTTATTACATATTCTACAATTTTTATTAAATTTTATATTTAAATGCTTATTTAGCTTTAACTGCTTTTATATCATAAATGTTGATGCAGTTATATATTGTGAATATGTGATGTAATTTTTGGTCTTAGGTGAGGTAGATGCGGATGACGTCTGTATTTTTGTATATATTTTTTAAAATTTGGTTGGTCTTAACCTGATTGCCCGATTGAATATTGTCCCTTAGGATTTAAGTATCCTCAGTCTGGTGTTTGAACACTAGATGGAGCTATTCATAGGCTATCATTTTTAACTATATTGTTTAATTTTACTTTACCCTTTGCCTGGCGTGTTGCTTTGCAAACACAAGATGGCGCTAGTTAATTGGCTCCTTTGGTGCTGCTATGGCAACTGTATCGTATATATAGTGCTGCGGGACGTCTGCGTTGATCCCCGCCCCACGCTGATGAAGTCCCGCCCACATTGGGACGTAACGCGTACGAGGGGGAGGAGCTACGACGACGTCACCCGCGTTTGCCTCACAGAGACCTTCACACGCTGTATGCATCGATCCGGGCCTTTGAGCTGCGGTACAAGCTGTCATCTCTGCACTCGGTTTAGAGTGCATGATAATGTGAGTGGTTTTTAACTTTTGTTTTGATTATTAAACCTTTTAAGCAGAGAACACTTAGAGTGTGTCTTTTACTTTTTCTCGGTCCATTGATTGATCTATGGGAGAGTGTTAATTTGCTTATTGCTTGCTGGTTCCATCTGGTGGACGTTTTTGGAGTTGAGCCCAGGAAAGCTGCTTGCCATTTACTGTGTGGAGGATATGATATTTGCTTTTTGACCTAGCCACAGAATCGCTGAGGTGAGAGGCCATCCATTAGCCTTGGTGGAGGATTATCCTGTCCTATGGGTCACAGATCTGATGAAGATTTCTGCACTATATATATCACCACTGTATTTTTTGGAGCACCTTTATCACTTTGCACTTTATGGACTCTATGTATTAATTTTGATCAATTGTGTTATAATTTGTATTTTTAGATTTATGTACTTGCGCTGCACTATTTATTTATTTATTCACTTTGAGATATTTTTTGGATTATATCTGCAGTGCTGGCTTGCAATTTAGTTTAGTTTTATTTATTTTCCAGCGCTGAATCACTTTATTACTTTGTTTCTGTACCCAATTGAAATGCAATGGATGCCGAATAGGCATATTTATGTATGAAATAAGAAAATAAATAAAAATAAATTGGATTAAAAAAAAAAGTAACGCAGTGCGGAATCGCAGAAAGTGCTTTGGTCAGGAAGGAGGTAAATTCTTCCGGGGCTGAAGTGGTTACGCCTTTAGGTTTTCTGTGTTGCACCATTTATATTATATTGAATTTAATCACATCTCATCTGTAATTAATAAGATGATGTATATTCCCAAACACTTTGTTCTTGATTCTGTGATTGGGATCATGGAGAGAGGCAGGAATACAGGTTGCCACACCCTGAAAGGACACGATCTCTCAAGGTTCAGCTTACCTGTCACAGATTTATTCACACACTCCTCTACCTTATACTAGTAGGTAATTATTGAGCAGGAATGGAGGTTTGTCACTGCCATGATTAGGTCGTGTCAGGTCACATTATTACAACTGGCCACATCCATCCATTTAGTTCACCAAACAGCTTGAGTTTGGGTTGGAATCTTGGTAAACCTGGACCCGAACATGAAGATCATACCTTAGGCTGGATTCACACCTATGCAGTTTTAGTGCTTTTTGCATTTTGCAGATTTGCACTACAGTCCATTTAACATGGTTTCCTATGGAACACATCCTGTACTGCAAATCTGCAAAATGCAAAAAGCACTCAAAATGCATAAGTGTGAATCCAGCCTTAATCCTGAATAGTCATCAGCTCTGGAATGTTTGGATCCTAGTCTGCACCCATCTAAGTAAGCTCCACAGGAAGTTGTCACTGTACTGACCAAGGCATTTCTCACCCAGCACCTGCACATAAATGCCTCTTGTATCTGAGGTGTAGGGATGAGCTTTGAGTTCGAGTCGAACTCATGTTCGACTCAAACATTGCCTGTTCGCCTGTCCGGCGAACAGCAAACAATTTGAGGTGTTTGCGGCAAATTCGAAAAACTGCGGAGCACCCTCTAAAAGTCTATGGGAGAAATTTCGGGCCAGATCCACAAAAGAGATACTCCGACTTAACTGCTGTTCAGTCTGTGTGTAACTTTGGAAACGATCCTCAAAAGGCTTTTTCCAAAGTTAGGCAGAAGATCAGGCATGTGTAATTGAATTACACTGCCGAATCTTAGGATGCAGTACCGCATCCGCCGCTGGGGGCATTTCGAGTCGAAATGCCGTTGCTAGTATGCAAATTAGCACTTAAGGCGATCCACAAAGCTTTCCAGCTTCCTTTTTGCACCGTAAGTGTTATTTTGCAAGTGTAAAATTAGGGCTGGTTCTACAAAGTGTAAACTAGTCACACCTTGTAAAAGCCCATTCCAGCGACGGCATTTGGTATGCTTTCCCGAGGGAGAACTCCACGGCAATTTGTAAAAACAAAACCGGCATGGGTTCCCCCCCAGGAGCATACCAGGCCCTTAGGTCTGGTATGGGTTGTAAGGGGACCCCCCTACGCCGAAAAATCGACGTAGGGGGTCCCCCTACAATCCATACCAGACCCGTATCCAAAGCACGCTACCCGGCCGGTCAGGAAGGGAGTGGGGACGAGCGAGCGGCCCCCCCCTCCTGAGCCGTGCCAGGCCGCATGCCCTCAACATGGGGGGGTTGGGTGCTCTGGGGCAGGGGGGCGCACTACGGGCCCCCCCACCCCAGAGCATCCTGTCCCCATGTTGATGAGGACAGGACCTCTTCCCGACAACCCTTGCCATTGGTTGTCGGGGTCTGCGGGCGGAGGCTTATCGGAATCTGGGAGTCCCCTTTAATAAGGGGGCCCCCAGATACCGGCCCCCCACCCTAAGTGAATGGATATGGGGTACATCGTACCCCTATCCATTCACCTGTAGGCAAAAGGTAAAAGTTAATAAACACACAACACAAGGCTTTTTAAAATATTTTATTATTCTGCTCCGGATGCCCCCCCTGTCTTCGTTATTAGCTCAATTAACAGGGGGGGCTTCTTCTTCCGCTCTCCGGGGGTCTTCCACTCTCCGGGGGTCTTCCGCTCTCCGGGGGTCTTCCGCTCTCCGGGGGTCTTCTCCGCTCTCCGGGGGGGCTTCTCCGCTCTCCGGGGGGGCTTCTCCGGACTCCGGGGGGCTTCTTCCATCTTGTCCCCTCTTCCGCTCTTGACTCGGCGAACCCCGGTTCTTCTGCAGCTCTCCGGTGCCTTCTTCTTCAGCGCTGGCTGCCTGCTATGTTTGTGTGTTAGCTCGATTTCAAACAGGCAGCCAGCGCGGTCTTCTGTGGCGTCAGGGTCTTCTCTTCCTTTCTTCCGATGTTGCCTCGTCGCCTGTTGTCGCTGTAATGATGGAAGCGCGCCTTGCATCCCATTTATATAGGCATCACCGTCCCATCATGCTCCGGCAGGTACCCACGTGGTGGGTGCCTACCCACGTGCACCCACCACGTGGGTACCTACCGGAGCATGATGGGACGGTGATGCCTATATAAATGGGATGCAAGGCGCGCTTCCATCATTACAGCGACAACAGGCGACGAGGCAACATCGGAAGAACAGAAGACAAGACCCTGACGTCACAGAAGACCGCGCTGGCTGCCTGTTTGAAATCGAGCTAACACACAAACATAGCAGGCAGCCAGCGCTGAAGAAGAAGGCACCGGAGAGCTGCAGAAGAACCGGGGTTCGCCGAGTCAACAGCGGAAGAGGGGAGAAGATGGAAGAAGCCCCCCGGAGTCCGGAGAAGCCCCCCCCGGAGAGCGGAGAAGACCCCCGGAGAGCGGAAGACCCCCGGAGAGTGGAAGACCCCCGGAGAGCGGAAGAAGAAGCCCCCCCCTGCTAATTGAGCTAATAACGAAGACAGGGGGGGCATCCGGAGCAGAATAATAAAATATTTTAAAAAGCCTTGTGTTGTGTGTTTATTAACTTTTACTTTTTGCCTACAGGTGAATGGATAGGGGTACGATGTACCCCATATCCATTCACTTAGGGTGGGGGGCCGGTATCTGGGGGCCCCCTTATTAAAGGGGACTCCCAGATTCCGATAAGCCTCCGCCCGCAGACCCCGACAACCAATGGCAAGGGTTGTCGGGAAGAGGTCCTGTCCTCATCAACATGGGGACAGGATGCTCTGGGGTGGGGGGGCCCGCAGTGCGCCCCCCTGCCCCAGAGCACCCAACCCCCCCCATGTTGAGGGCATGCGGCCTGGCACGGCTCAGGAGGGGGGGGCGCTCGCTCGTCCCCACTCCTTTCCTGGCCGGCCGGGTAGCGTGCTTTGGATACGGGTCTGGTATGGATTGTAGGGGGACCCCCTACGTCAATTTTTCGGCGTGGGGGGGTCTCCTTACAACCCATGCCAGACCTAAGGGCCTGGTATGCTCCTGGGGGGGGAACCCATGCCGGTTTTTTCTTTGAAAATTGGCATGGAGTTCTCCCTCAGGAATGCATGCCGCTGTCATTTTTTTTTTTTCCCGACGCAATTTTTTTAAGCCGTCGCGATCCTCAAAACTCGGCGTAACGTAACTTCGCGCATGCGCAGTACGGCCGGCCGACTCGCCCCATTTGAATAGGAACGCCTTGCGCCGGCGGAATTTTAGTTACACAGCCTGAAATTTCTAGATAAGTGCTTTGTGGATCAGGCACTTAGGTAGAAACTTTAAGGCAGTGTAACTTAAATGGGATTTTTTAAGTTACGTCAGGTTTTTGTGGATCTGGCCCTTAAAGTGCAATTTTAAAGGCTAATATGCAAGTTATTGTCCTAAAAAAAGTTTTTTTTCGGGAGCAGTGAATTTAACCACTTGACGACCGCGCTATAGACAAAATACAGCGAGGTCGAGTTATTCTGGGAGGACGTTTATGGACATCCTCCCAGAATCTTGCTCCCGCGCACCCTCTGTGGCACACTACCGGAATGATCCGTGACCGCCGGGTCTAGAAGACCCGGCGCATCACGGATCATGGTAAATTGCTGCTGATATCGGCCGTTTCCTACGTGATGGCTCCGTCAAAATGTGATGACGCTAGTTCCTCCCTCCCCTCTCTGTACCGATCGGTACAGTGTGAGAGGAGAGGGGGAGGGATCGGATGGCAGCAGCAGTGCTGTGGGCTGGATCTGTGACAATTGCAGTCACAGATCCAGCCATCCATCCCACCATGCTCAGTCATCCCTGTGCAATACTCTGCAATACCCTGTGCAATACACCGCAATACTCTGCAATACCTTGTGCTTCTACCAACTCACCGCTACGATCAAAGCAGGATAATTTTTTTCTTTTTTATTTATTCAGGTTTCCCAGCCTAGAGGTGAGATGTGGGGTCTTATTGACCTCACATCTCACTGTAAAGAGGACCTGTCGTGCTATATTCCTATTACAAGGGATGTTTACATTCCTTATAATAGGAATAAAAGTGAACAAAAAATGTATTTTTGGGGAAAAGTGTGTCAAACTAAAATAAATTAAGTCAAATGAACAATACAGTTTTTATTTTTTTTAAAGCGCCCCTTTCCCCGTGTGCTCGCATGCAGAAGCGAACACATACGCAATTCCCGCCGACATATGAAAACGGTGTTCAAGCTACATATGTGAGGTCTCTCTGCCAACGTTAGAGTGAGAGCAATAATTTTGGCCCTAGACCACCTCCGTAACTCAAAACATGTAACCGATAAAAATATTTAAAGCGTCGCCTATGGGGATTTTTAAGTAGCAAAGTTTGGCACCATTCCACGAGCGTGTGCAATTTTGAAGGGTGACATGTTGGGTATCTATTTACTCGGCGTAACTTCATCTTTCATATTATGCAAAAACATTGGGCTAACTTTACTGTTTTTTTTTTTAACCACTTGCCGACGGCGCACCGTCATTATACGTCCACAAGGTGGCTCTGCTGGGCGAGAGCACGTAATATGACGTCCTCTCTCCCAGCCGCCACTAGGGGCGCGCGCGCGCCCCCCGCGCCCCCGACTCCCGTGCGTGTGCCCGGCGGGCGCGATCGCCGCCGGGCACACGCGATCGCTCGGTACAGAGCGGGGACCGGGAGCTGTGTGTGTAAACACACAGCTCCCGGTCCTGTCAGCAGGGGAAATGCTGATCTTCGGTTCATACAATGTATGAACCGAGGATCAGTGTTTCCCCTAGTGAGGCCACACCCCCCCCCCCCACAGTAAGAACACACCCAGGCATACTTAACCCCTTCCCCGCCCCCTAGTGTTAACCCCTTCACTGCCAGTGGCATTTTTATAGTAATCCAATGCATTTTTATAGCACTGATCGCTATAAAAATGCCAATGGTCCCAAAAATTTGTCAAAAGTGTCCGAAGTGTCCGCCATAATGTCGCAGTACCGGAAAAAAAAAATCGCTGATCGCCGCCTTTACTAGTAAAAAAAATATAATAAAAATGACATAAAAATACCCCCTATTTTGTAAACGCTATAACTTTTGCGCAAACCAATCAATAAACGCCTATTGCGATTTTTTTTTACGAAAAATATGTAGAAGAAAACGTATTGGCCTAAACTGAGGAAAAAAAATGTTTTTTTTATATATTTTTGGGGGATATTTATTATAGCAAAATGTAAAAAATATTCATTTTTTTCAAAGTTGTCGCTCTATTTTTGTTTATAGCGCAAAAACTAAAAACCGCAGAGGTGATCAAATACCACCAAAAGAAAGCTCTATTTGTGGGAAAAAAAGGACGCCAATTTTGTTTGGGAGCCACGTCGCACGACCGCGCAATTGTCTGTTAAAGCGACGCAGTCCCGAATCGCAAAAAGTACTCTGGTCTTTGGGCAGCAATATGGTCCGGGGGGTAAGTGGTTAAGCACAAAACTGATTTTTTTTTTAAAACCGCTTTCGAAAAATTGCTGCGCAAATACCGTGCAAGATAAAAATGTAATGACCGCCATTGTATTCTCTAGGGTCTTTGCTAAAAAAGCATATATAATGTTTTGGGGTTCTATGTAATTTTCTAGCAAATAAATGATGATTTTTAAATGTACGAGAGAAATGTCAGAATTGGCCTGGGTGCTCCTGAACGCCTAATGGTGCTCCCTGCATGTTGGGCCTCTGTATGTGGCCACGCTGTGTAAAAGTCTCACATGTGGTATCGCCATACTCGGGAGTATTAGCAGAATGTGTTTTGGGGTGTAATTTGTGGTATGCATATGCTGTGTGTGAGAAATAACAAAGAATTTGCAAAGAGTTGTGGGAAAAAAATGACAACTTCAAAAAACTTTTTTCTAAATACCTTGGAATGTCTTCTTTCCAACAAGGGATCATTTGGGGGGTATTTGTACCTTTCTGGCATGTTAGGGTCTCAAGAAATTAGATAGGCCGTGAGTACTTCAGGTATGATTAATTTTCAGATATCGGCACAATAGATTGTGGACTCTAACTATCACAAAGACCAAATAAAAATACCAATTTGTACTTTTTTTTACTAAAGATATGTAGAAGTATAAATTTTGGCCAAAATTTATGAAGAAAAATTACGAATTTTCAAAATTTTAAAACGAGAAAAATTCATTTTTTTTACCAAATTTTTGGTCTTTTTTCTTTTATAGCGCAAAAATGAAAAACCGCAGAGGTGATTAAATACCACCAAAAGAAAGCTCTATTTGTGGGAAAAAAAAGGACACCAAGTTTGTTTGGGAGCCACGTCGCACGACCGCGCAATCACGACCGCACAATTGTCAGTTAAAGCGACACAGTGCCAAATCGCAAAAAGTGCTCTGGTCTTTGACCAGCAATATGTTCCGGGGGTTAAGTGAAACAATAAAAGTGAAATATTCCTTTAAATTTCGTACCTGGGGGGGGGGGGGGGTGGGGTGTATAGTATGCCTGTGAAGTAGTGCTTGTTTCCCGTGCTTAGAACTGTCCCTGTACAAAGTGTCATTTCTGAAGGAAAAAAAAGTCATTTAAAATCATGTCGTCAACATTGGGAGGATGCTTTAGGGGTATGTGACCCCTAAAAGCACCATGTCTACATGTTGATGGGGACAAGGGCCTCATCCCCACTGGGGGTTGTGGGGGTCTGTGGGCGGGGGGCTTATTGGAATCTGTAAGACCCCTTTAACAAAGGTGACCCCCAAATCCTGCCCCCCCTTATGGGAATTGTTAATGGGGTACATTGTACCTCTACCATTTCACTAAGGAAGTGTAAAGGAAAAAAATACACACCATTTAGAAAGTCCTTTATTAAAAAATAAAAAATAAATCCAGCGGTGGTAATCCACTCTCGGTATCCTGCGATGGGTGATCAACTCTCTGCCGGGGTCCAGCGATCAGAAGATCTCTTCATCCAGGTCCAGGATCCAGCGCACGCATCGCCTGTCTTCACCGGAGACAGCCCGATGAATGACACGGCTTCAGCCAGTGACAGCTCTTATGTAGGTGAGGGCGGGGCCACCCGTCACGGGACCCCGCCCCCCTCTGACGCACCCGTCAAGTCACTGGGGAAGCCTGGGCTCTCCCTCGTGTCAGAGGGGTCGCGTGACAGGTGGCCCCGCCCTCACCTACATAAGAGCTGTCACTGACTGAAGCCGCGTCATTCGCCGAGCTGTCTCCGGTGAAGACAGGCGATGCATGCGCTGGATCCCAGACCTGGATGAAGAGATCTTCTCATTGCTGGACCCCGGCAGAGAGGAGATCACCCATCGCAGAATACCAACAGCGTTGGAGCGGAGAACGAGAGTGGATTACCACCGCTGGATTTTTTTTTTAATAAAGGACGTTCTTCACGGTGTGTGTGTTTTTCTTTTACAATTCTTTACACTTACTTAGTTAAATGGTAGAGGTACAATGTACCCCATTACCAATTCACATAGGGGGGGGGGCAGGATCTGGGGGTCCCCTTTGTTAAAGGGGTCTTTCAGATTCCGATAAGCCCCCTGCCCACAGACCCCCACAACCCCCAGTGGGGATAAGGCCCTTGTCCCCATCAACATGTAGACATGGTGCTTTTAGGGGTCACATACCCCTAAAGCATCCTCCCAATGTTGAGGGCATGTGGCCTGGTATGGTTCAGGAGGGGGGGCGCTCTCTAGTCCCCCTCTTTTCCTGTGGCCTGCCAGGTTGCGTGCTCGGATAAGGCGTCTGGTGTGGATTTTTGGAATAACTCCACGCCATTTTTTTTTTTTTTTAAATCCACACCAGACCTGAAGGGTCTGGAATGGATATTTGGGGGGAACCCTACGTAATTTTTTTTTAAATTTGACGCAGGGTTCCCCTTAAAGGGTCACTAAAGGATTTTTTTTTAGCTAAATAGCTTCCTTTACCTTACTGCAGTACTGGTTTCATGTCCTCATTGTTCGTTTTTGCTTTGAAGTAGCTGTAATTCTGCTGTGATCTCCACACTTCCTGGTTGCCTGTTTCCTTATAACCATCGTACTGGGAGATTTTCACGGTGGTCTAAGCTGTCATTACTGTGTGTCTAAAACTCCTCAGAACCAATCAGATTCATTTTAAAAATAAAACACTGCCCTGGATTTGTTTGTTTTTGTTCTGTGAGTCTTCCCGACTCACCTCTCACCCGGAACTTCATGTATGTACATTTAAAACCGAAGTGAAACTAGAGGCACATTATATGATAGATTAAATTCAATTTTTAATCATTTTTAAAAGGAATCAGTTAACTTTTATGTCTCTAATTTCAGCAAAAAATGTTTTTTCCTTTAGTGACCCTTTAATATCCATACCAGACCCGAAGGGCCTGGTAATTGAATTTGGGGGGACGCCCACGCTTTTTTTATTTTTTATGAATGACTTTTCTCTGATTTGCCGGCAGCCGACAATTCATTAAATTCATTAAATTAAATTACTTTTTTTCCTTCAGAAGTGACACTTTGTGCAGGGACAGTTCTAAGCACGGGAAACAAGCGCTATTTCACAGGCATACTATACACACACCCTAGGTACGAAATTAAAGGAATATTTCACTTTTATTGTTTCACTTTAGGCATTATTAAAATCACTGCTTCCGAAAAAACAGCAGTTTTTAAAACTTTTTTTTGCATTGATACATGT
Source organism: Rana temporaria (assembly GCF_905171775.1). Classification (NCBI taxonomy): domain Eukaryota; kingdom Metazoa; phylum Chordata; class Amphibia; order Anura; family Ranidae; genus Rana; species Rana temporaria. The sequence goes on along the minus strand of NC_053498.1, from coordinate 36,820,060 downwards.
CCCCTGGGCCTGGACCCAGGTCCCAAAAACACTTTTTAGGAAAAAAACTTGCATATTAGCCTTTAAAATTAGCACTTTAGATTTCAAACGTTCGAGTCCCATAGACTTTAACAGGGTTCTAAAGTTCACACAAACTTTTGGTCTGTTCGCAGGTTCTGGTGCAAACCGGTGCAAACCGGTGTTCGGTTCATCCGTATTGAGGTGGGAAATTCCCTGGCCTCAGATGATTGACCCAGTAGAGGTTATAGCTTCCTGGCAGGATTGCTCAGGTGGGTTCAGGATAGGGTCGAAACACCCTTGAGCTCATCCCCAATCCTAACCAGGATAAGCTTCTACCTACCCATCTGACCACCCTCCAAATTACACAATCTTAGCCCTGTAATGAGGACGATTTCCTAAGTGCCTTTTAACCACTTGCCAACCGGCTAACGCCGATACATGATGGCAGAATGGCACGGCTGCGCAAAGCAACGTACCTGTACGTCACTTTGAATTTTCCGACGTGCGGGTGGGGCGTGCGTGTGCCCGCCCGCCCCCTTCTTCCGTGAGCATGCCTGCGGGTCCTGCGGACTTGCCCGTGATCGCTTCATGGAGAGGCAGAATGGTGAGATGCCTATGTAAACAAGGCATTTCACCGTTCTGACTAGCAACATGACCGAGATCTACTGCTCCCTGTCATCAGGAGCAGTGATCTCTGTCATGTTCTAGGTAGCCCACCCCCCCCACAGTTAGAATCACTCCCTAGGACACACTTAACCCTTTCATCGCCCCCTAGTGTTTAACCCCTTCCCTGTCAGTGTCATTTACACAGTAATCAATGCATTTTTATAGCACTGATCGCTGTATAAATGACAATTTTGTTTGGGTGCAATGTTGCACGGCCGCGCAATTGTCAGTTAAAGCGGCGCAGTGCGGAATCGCAAAAAGTGCTTTAGTCAGGAAGGAGGTAAATTCTTCGGGGGCTGAAGTGGTTAAGACTTTAGGTTTTCTGTGCTGCGTCATTTATATTATCTTGAATTCAATCACATCTCATCTGTAATTAACAAGATGATGGATAATCCCAAACACTGGAAAAAAGAGGAAAAAACTGCGCTAAACCAAAAGTATACATGAAAAACCTGCCAGCACACAAACAAAGAACTATTTGTTCTTGATTCTGTGATTGGGATCATGGAGAGAGGCAGGAATACAAGTTGCCACACCCCGAAATGACACGATCTCTCAAGGTTCAGCTTACCTGTCACTGATTTATTCACATACCCCTCTACCTTATACTAGTAGATAATTATTGAACAGATGTGTTCTCGCTATTCTGGCTGACTGGAGTAAAAAAACAGGTTGTATAGTTGAAGAGACATGAAGTGGCATCCTGGTATTGTAGGTGAGTACATTTGCTTATGTACTACTCTCTATCCCCCACTCTTAGGCTATATTCACACTGGAACATCTGCATTTAGCTTTTCTTAACACAGCAAAAGTTATTTGGGAAGTAGGAACAACTTTTTATGCCTTCCCAGATATTTTTTCCTGCATTTAGATGTTCCTGCTTTAAAGTAGATTTAGCATTATTCACATGCATTTAATTGGATCATGCAAACACTATTTTCTCTGAATGCAGCTAAATTGGCTGCATCTAAATGTAGGCAAATACTGTTTGAATGATAACTGTGGATTTATATGCATTTAGAAATGTTCCTTTTTTTTGGTCAATGTTACACATTACTTGGTTGACTTTTTGTAAAAAAAATAATATATTTATTACAATTATTAATAATATAATTATTCAGTATTATTTTGTCCTTTTGTATCCCCAGACAATTGCTTGAGAGCCACTGGTACCTGTCTGGTTAAAAACCTGCTGCTTTAAACTTGTCACACACATTACAAACGAATTGGAATTAATTTACAATGAATCAATGTTTGAATACATGTTACATATATAATGGATGAAACATTTATCATTAGATTGTAATCTGTGTGGTGGGCTCATATTGTTTTAAATAAATATAAATATATATTATATAGTATATAAACATTAAAGAGGAAGTAAACCCTGATGGGTTTTACTTCCTCTTAGTTCCCCTGCAAAGGTAAAGCATAATGGGCTACTTTGCATCGCATAGTAACCCATTATGTGACACTTACCTGCAGGAGAAGCTTGCAATGTCCCTGTCTTTCAGGCTGGCAGCGAAGTCCTTTTATCACCCTTCTTCCTTCCGGGGGCCACAAACTCGGGCCCTGTGACTGGCCAGAGTCGCGGGAGCTGCCAGTCACGGATTGACCCCAGCTTGAAATGGCACAGCATGCCCTTTCAAGGCGGCGCATGCGCAGAAGACTGCATCGTTTGGGGACATTGCAAATATCTCCTAAACCGTGTAAGCCTTAATCTAGGCTTACCTGTAGGTGAAAGTGGTCTGTAAGGTTTACAACCACTTTAAATACAGAGAATTACATAAAATCAAGAATTACACAGTATGCTATTCAAATAATTGAGACACTGCAAATTGATCTCAGTATTTTGCCCATTTTCCTTTAGAATAGCTCTTTCATTTCCAAGTCTTACCACCCAAAGCCCCGTAAAATGTCACTATCAAAAATCTGGAAATCTTTACCTATTCAATGGAACCTTCCCTCAGTCCATCTTTTAAGGAATGTTTTAATGTAGTCAATATTATCATAATTAATAAATGGTGTCTCTTTGCTTTAAACAGAGTAGGAACACAATCATCTCAAATGTTAAATACGTACAGTATCTTGAATAAACTGCTTACTCAAGCTGCAGTTCTACTCCACAGCCTCCTTTTTTTTTTTTTTTTTTATTCCGACTCAGAGAACACTTACCGGAGACCTAATCAATTTTGCGTTCATACGCTGTCTCCATCCTGGTTCGCATCATGGTGGGAAATGTCTTTTTTTTTTTTTTTGCCTTTTTTGTTTTGCTTTGTTTGCTATGTCATTATGTGCTTATATTAAGCCAGCGTGGCCACAGTATGGCAAAGTACAAAAAAAAAAATTACATCATAAAACCAAAGTGCCCCTACCCAAGTCGACTAACCCCCCCCCCCCCCCCCCCCCCCCGTACCCAGACCCACCCCTTTCTCTCCGAACCTCAGTCTCTTAGTTTATCAACTTTTACTTCACTACACTTTCTGTCCTATACCATCCGGACTAGATAACTCTGTGATGACTTATAGTCAACCCAGTCCTGCCATTTAAGTTTGAATCCCCTTTCACCTTCCTCCCCCATAAACTTAAGCTGTTCAATGTAATAAATATCATTTATTTTATCAAGACAATTCTTCATTGTTGGGCTCTCGGGATCTTTCCACTGTTTAGGGATCAGGCTCTTTGCTGCATTCAGGATATGGGGGAGCAAGGTTCTCATATACTGTTTACTATTCATGTTTGTCCCATGGAACAAACACACCCACGGGTCAACTGCTATTTTAATTCCAGTAATTTCCTTGATTAATGATACCACTTTATGCCAATATCTGTTGATTTTGGGGCACGTCCACCAAAGGTGTGACATGGTTCCGGGTTCCGTACAACCCCTCCAACAGAATCCGGAAGTCTCCCCTTGGAATCGATGTGCAATATCTGGGGTGATATACCATCTTGATAAACATTTAAAATTCATTTCTATCAACCCGCAGTTAGTTGAAGTGATGTGCGTCATCTTCAGTATTTTCCCAAAATCTCTCTCAGTGTCCCCTGTTGCCAACTCTTCATCCCATTTTTTAATATACGGAGGTAGCCCCTTATTTTTTAGTCCCGACAATATTTTATAAATCCGTGAGATCCCGCCTCGTCCGCTCGAGGCCAGGCACATACGCTCTAGTGGGAGCAAATTTCCCTCTAGCCTGATCGGACGAGGAAGGGAGTCCACAAAATGTTTCAACTGTTGGTATCTCAGCCAATTCAGCTCAAACATTTCTTTGTGTTCCCCAAGTTCCTGGTAATTATAGATTTTGCCATCTTTCAGTATATCCCTTAATTTTACGTCAGTTTTCTTTATCCAACTCCCAGACAAGCTTACTTTCCCTGGTGCAAAATAATTTGTGTCATATAGTGGTATTAATAGGGAATTGTATCCCCATTTTTCGTTTTTGTGAACCCTATCCACAGCCTCCTAATCCTTCTACATTCAAATAACATGTGATTTAAATTTGGAGTGGGGTCCCCACACTTCAAACAACATTTATATAATTATATACACTTTACTTTACTTTATTTTTCTGGGCACTGATAGGCAGCACTGATGGGCACTGAAAGAGAGCACTAATAGGTGACACTGATGAGCACTGATTGGCAGCACTGGTGGGCACTGATTGGCAGCACTGATAGACAACACTGGTGGGCACTGTTGGGACTGCACTGATAATCAGGGTAATGAGGTAACTGTCCGCCAGGGTTACACATTTTTGATCATTGACTTTTTGTGAATGTTATTATTCAAGAGTATATACTGTATCTTATCCCAATTACTGGCAAAATATAAGCCCAAATATTAAAATCTCTAAGTGCATTCCTTACCATCATCCTTGTTTAACAATATTTTCATTGTGTTCAATTTGTATCCTGCAAAGGATCAACATATTTTAATCAAATGTACAGTATGATTTTTATATACAGTATATGCATATTTTTATATGCATAACATATATGTTCACAATTACAGTAACTATGACAGTACAAATGTATTTTATTTGTGGTAGTGGCAAAAATTGCATACAAATTGGATTGCAATTAGGCTGTCATACAGACACTGATACGCCGGCGTACTTTCAAATATCCCAGCGTCGTATCTTTAGTTTGAATCCTCAAACCAAGATACGACGACATCTGGGTAAGATCCGGCAGGCGTACGGCTTCGTACGCCTTCGGATCTTAGATGCAATACTTCGGTGCCCGCTGGGTGGAGTTTGCGTTGTTTTCCACGTCGGGTATGCAAATTAGCTATTTCCGTCGATCCACGAACGTACGCGTGGCCTTCGCATTTTCTAACGTCGTCTGTAGTCGGCTTTTTCCGGCGTATAGTTAAAGCTGGTATTTTGCGGCGTATAGATAGACTTGCCATGTTAAGTATGGCCGTCGTTCCCGCGTCGAAATTTGAATTTTTTTTATTTTTTGCGCAAGTCGTCCGTGAATAGGGATGGACGTAACTCACGTCCAAGTTAAAAAAATGACATCCTAGCGACGTCATTTAGCGCAATGCACGGCGGGAAATTTCGGGACGACGCATGCGCAGTTCATTCGGTGCGGGGACGCGCTTCATTTATATGAATCACGCCCCCTAATCGCCGATTTGAATTCTGCCACCAGAAATACCCTACGCCGCCGTAACTTACGGCGCCAAATCGTTGAGGATTCGAACTAAAGCCAGGTAAGGTACGGCGGCGTAGCGTATCTCTGATATGCTGCGCGGATGTAATTCTATGTGGATCTGCCCCAATATATTTAAAGCATAGGATGGAGGGCGCCTGGGGTGAAGGATTGGTGATATGGAATAGAAATGTCACTATAAAAATAAAAAATAAAAAAATATGAAAAGAAGATTGACATATTTACATATATTTACAAAATTGTAAAATGCATCAGAGTATAGTCATGTGCAGGGTTTGACAAATTTGCTTGGAATCTAGGAGCCAGCTAAAAAAGTTAGGAGCCAGAAAACGCACCCCGTCCCGACGAGCTTGCGCGCAGAAGCGAACACACACGTGAGCAGCGCCCGCATATGTAAACGGTGTTCAAACCACACATGTGAGGTATCGCCGCAATTGGTAGAGCAAGAGCAATAAATCTAGCCCTAGACCTCCTCTGTAACTCAAAACATGCAACCTGTGGAATGTTTTTAAATGTCGCCTATGAAGATTTTAAAGGGTAAAAGTTTGTCGGCATTCCACGAGCGGACGCAATTTTGAAGCGTGACATGTTGGGTATGAATTTACTCGGCGTAACATTATCTTTTATATTATAAAAAAAAATGGGGATAACTTTACTGTTGTCTTATTTTTTAGTTAAAAAAAGTGTAATTTTTTCCCCAAAAAGTGCGCTTGTAAGACCGCTGCGCAAATACGGCGTGACAGAAAGTATTGCAACGATCACCATTTTATTCTCTAGGGTGTTAGGATAAAAAATATATATATATAATGTTTGGGGGTTCTAATTAGAGGGAAGAAGATGGCAGTGAAAATAGTGAAAAATGACATTAGAATTGCTGTTTAACTTGTAATGCTTAACTTGTAATACCAACGGCCACCGCCAGATGGCGCCAGCTCACATCTGGTGGTAATAACTTGTAATACCAACGGCTCACCACCAGATGGCGCCCACCTTCCAAGCCAAGTCGCCAGGACACTATTTCTAGTCGCCATGGCGACCTGGCGACAGGGATTTGTCGACCCCTGGTCACGTGGATGGAGAGTAAATCAAGGGATCAAATATGGGAAAATTAATGTTTATTTAAATGAATGCTTAAATAATATAGAATAGTATAAGTTTTGTATGGTAGGCTAAGATAATACAAGGGAGAACATTAATGATAAATGGCAGTGAATGTTGTATTAGTAAGAAAAACTGAGAAAAAGAGAAAAACAAGATAAATTGGAACAATGGCGGGAGAAAGACACTAATATCCTTACCCTATATGCAGCACGTTGATGAAAAGGTCGCCCTCCGTCTCTGACACTGGTGTGGTCCGAGAGGCCGGCTTATATGTATCCTCCATTGAGTCGGCGTCTGACTTCACCGATGCGATGCGGACGTGAAGGCACCAGAGCACATGCACGAGAGTGCGGCCAGTCTTTCTATACTACATAGACCAAGGTGCCCTGCGGCATCACGTGGGGGGGTGTAAGCATCGGCGTAGATGCAGAGAGGAAGAGCCAACTGAACGCCATAGTCAATGGAGGGCCCCTTCCATTAGAGACTGCAGCAACTGGGTAGAGAGAGGAGGGAAGTGTAAAATATGTGGCACTGGCGACCATTAGTCAATGTCATAAATAATGGAGAGCAAATGTAGCGAATAGATGCATGTACCCTAAAAAAAAACAAATATTAAAGGGTCACTGTACAAAAAAACACAAGAAAACTGCGCTGCAACACAATGTTCTCAAGGCAGCAGCTATCGTGCGAAGTACACAATAAACATAAAAACAAACAAAAAGCTGCGCCAAGCTAATAAAAATGATAAAACCTCTCCTTAGAACGGAGATTAGCAGAAAGTCCAAAAAAAAGTCCTTATGCACATAGGCAGAAGCTACTGATGTAATATTCAAAGACAATAATTCCATGGAAAGTGGCTATTGCTGAAATAATGGATCTTTCAATCACCCGGTGACATGTATACAAATCGTGAGATCCCTCCACCGAGAGTAATGAGCCTCTTACCAGATGGCAAGTAACCAGAGCAGTTGGCTATAGCCCAGCCACGGCCTTTGGGTTCCCCAGGGATCACAGGACAACAACCAACAGCGTCACGACCGTTATTGATTCAATCGCTCCAATGCAGGGATTATATAAAAGAAAGGACGCATATAGCGTAATACCGCTGGGTAACAAGTTTTATTAAAAAGTAATGTACTTACAGCAAGTAGGGATAAAAACAGCGTGTGTTTAAAATGTAAATGCCGGCCGGCATGCAGGAGCCCTCCTCCCGAGCGTGGTGACGTCACTGGCGTAGCCTCCCAAACGCGTTTCGTCACAAGGGGACGTTCTCAATGGGGGTGTCAATTGAGGCATTTACATTTTAAACACACGCTGTTTTTATCCCTACTTGCTGTAAGTACATTACTTTTTAATAAAACTTGTTACCCAGCGGTATTACGCTATATGCGTCCTTTCTTTTATATAATCCCTGCATTGGAGCGATTGAATCAATAACGGTCGTGACGCTGTTGGTTGTTGTCCTGTGATCCCTGGGGAACCCAAAGGCCGTGGCTGGGCTATAGCCAACTGCTCTGGTTACTTGCCATCTGGTAAGAGGCTCATTACTCTCGGTGGAGGGATCTCACGATTTGTATACATGTCACCGGGTAATTGAAAGATCCATTATTTCAGCAATAGCCACTTTCCATGGAATTATTGTCTTTGAATATTACATCAGTAGCTTCTGCCTATGTGCATAAGGACTTTTTTTTGGACTTTCTGCTAATCTCCGTTCTAAGGAGAGGTTTTATCATTTTTATTAGCTTGGCGCAGCTTTTTGTTTGTTTTTATGTTATATTAAAGGGTCACTAAAGGAAAACATTTTTTTGCCTAAAATTAATGTCTGCAAGGTAGACAGACAGAATAGTGTAATGATTCTGTTAAAAAACGAGTAAATACCTATTAAATTCCTTCATCTATATCACCTCCGGCATTCTAGTTTCTGTTCTCTCATTCACTTCCTGGTTTGCATAGTTTGTTCATGTAAGAACTACATTTCCCAGTATGAATTGCGGCACGCCCAGTAATTCACACCTCCTTGAAGTCTCTAACATGTAGAGAGCATCCTGACACACAGATGTAGTTCTCAGGAGGGGGTGAGCACGTTACTGACCACCGCAGTAAAGCCTGCCATCACGGTGGTCAGTAAAATCAGACAAGCAGGAAGTGAACAGAAGAGAGAAGAAATAGAGCAACTTCTGAGCAAAAACGAACAATGAGGAAGTGAAAAGAGGAATGTCTGCAGGTAAAGGATGCTTATTATGAAAAAAAAAAAATTCCTTTACAACCCCTTTAACAAATATTACAAAAATAGAAAACAAAACAGTTCGAGCCGGTTCACACTGGGGCGACTTGCGATCCGACTTCATGTCACCTCAAGTCGTCCCAAGTCGCGCTGTAGAGAAAAACAATGGAAGTGAATGGGAGCGGTGTTAATACACACGACTCAAGGCGATCCGACTTCAGAAAAGGTTCCTGTACTACTTCAATCCGACTTATAGGCGATTTGTACCCATTGATTTCAATGGAAGTCGCCTCAGAAGTCGGATCACTGTCTTAACTGAAGCGACTTTCCAGGAAGATAACATACATTTCTCAGGCAAACCTCTCCTGCCCCCCTCCCTCCCCCTCACTCTACCAGAGCTGATTGTTGTTTTATTGGCCACTGGAACGTCTCCTGTCCTGGAGACGACTTCAAATTGTGTTGTAAATCGCCCCAGATCGCCCTGTGGTTCATGTTCAAGTCATGTCGGAGTCGCCTCTGAAAGTCGCGCTGGAAGTCGTGTCGCCCTAGTGTGAACCGACTCTTATCACTATGTATTATAAACATATTAAGAAAACAAGACTAAAAAATAAACAAAAAAAATAAAAATAATAAACAGAACAAATCTAATAAAATAGACAAGACAAGCAGGTAACATGATATAGAGGGGAATTAAAAAACAAGGGAAGGGGAAAGGGGGGAGAGAGGGGAAAAGGAAAAAAATGGGGAGGGAAGAAAAAATGGGAGGGGAAAGGCCCGTTGCCAGTAATGGCACCCCGAAATGGGGGGATGGTAGAAGGAATCACAATGGAGAATCATCATAGAAACTCAGATTTTCGTTAAAGCCTGGAAACTCAGTGGCCCTAAAAGCATAGATCCATCGGGCTTCAAGCTGGAGCAGTGTTTTGTCTACACTACCCCCTCTCACATACAGGTCATTCTCAAAAAATTAGCATATTGTGATAAAGTTAATTATTTTCTGTAATGTACTGATAAACATTAGACTTTCATATATTTTAGATTCATTACACACAACTGAAGTAGTTCAAGCCTTTTTATTGTTTTAATATTGATGATTTTGGCATACAGCTCATGAAAACCCAAAATTCCTATCTCAAAAAATTAGCATATCATGAAAAGGTTCTCTAAACGAGCTCTTAACCTAATCATCTGAATCAACTAATTAACTCTAAACACCTGCAAAAGATTCCTGAGGCTTTTAAAAACTCCCAGCCTGGTTCATTACTCCAAACCGCAATCATGGGTAAGACTGCCGACCTGACTGCTGTCCAGAAGGCCATCATTGACACCCTCAAGCAAGAGGGTAAGACACAGAAAGAAATTTCTGAATGAATAGGCTGTTCCCAGAGTGCTGTATCAAGGCACCTCAGTGGGAAGTCTGTGGGAAGGAAAAAGTGTGGCAGAAAATGCTGCACAACGAGAAGAGGTGACCGGACCCTGAGGAATATTGTGGAGAAGGACTGATTCCAGACCTTGGGGGACCTGCGGAAGCAGTGAACTGAGTCTGGAGTAGAAACATCCAGAGCCACCGTGTACAGGCGTGTGCAGGAAATGGGCTACAGGTGCCGCATTCCCCAGGTCAAGCCACTTTTGAACCAGAAACAGCGGCAGAAGCGCCTGACCTGGGCTACAGAGAAGCAACACTGGACTGTTGCTCAGTAGTCCAAAGTACTTTTTTCGGATGAAAGCAAATTTTGCATGTCATTCGGTAATCAAGGTGCCAGAGACTGGAGTAAGACTGGGGAGAGGGAAATGCCAAAATGCCTGAAGTCCAGTGTCAAGTACCCACAGTCAGTGATGGTCTGGGGTGCCATGTCAGCTGCTGGTGTTGGTCCACTGTGTTTTATCAAGGGCAGGGTGAATGCAGCTAGCTATCAGGAGATTTTGGAGCACTTCATGCTTCCATCTGCTGAAAAGCTTTATGGAGATGAAGATTTAATTTTTCAGCACGACCTGGCACCTGCTCACAGTGCCAAAACCACTGGTAAATGGTTTACTGACCATGGTATTACTGTGCTCAATTGGCCTGCCAACTCTCCTGACCTGAACCCCATAGAGAATCTGTGGGATATTGGGAAGAGAAAGTTGAGAGACGCAAGACCCAACACTCTGGATGAGCTTAAGGCCGCTACCGAAGCATCCTGGGCCTCCATAACACCTCAGCAGTGCCACAGGCTGATTGCCTCCATGCCACGCCGCATTGAAGCAGTCATTTCTGCAGAAGGATTCCCGACCAAGTATTGAGTGCATAACTGAACATAATTATTTGAAGGTTGACTTTTTTTTTATTAAAAACACTTTTCTTTTATTGGTCGGATGAAATATGCTAATTTTTGGAGATAGGAATTTGGGGTTTTCATGAGCTGTATGCCAAAATCATCAATATTAAAACAATAAAAAGGCTTGAACTACTTCAGTTGTGTGTAATGAATCTAAAATATATGAAAGTCTAATGTTTATCAGTACATTACAGAAAATAATGAACTTTATCACAATATGCTAATTTTTTGAGAATGACCTGTACAGCGGAACGTGCTCCAAGGCCATGAATTTGATCATATTGGGATTAAAATGGTTGTAAGTGCCTATATGTCTGCTAATGGCCATTTCCATCCTGCTTTTCAAAATAGGTTTGATGTGACTTCAAATGCGTTTGAAAAACTGGCATTTGGTTTTCCCGATATAGAAACTGCCACACCTACACTGAGCCAAATATATGACCCCTGGTGTTTGACAGGTAATTCTATTTTTGATGGAGTGGGTATTGAAATCTTTTGTTTCAACTGAATTAGGGGTATCAAAATGACTATGTACAAGATACATATAAGTATTTAAAAAAGAAAGAAATAATGAAATATAATATTGAAGATGTGTCCACAGATATGACTAATCAACTTAAATAAGCTACCTAATAATAGGGTGCATAGAACAAATGTCTCATTATCATCTATAATTAAAATTGTAAAATGCATTATGATCTATAATTAAAATTGTAAAATGCATCAGAGTATAGTCATGTGGATGGAGAGTAAATCAAGGGATCAAAAATGGGAAAATTAATGCTTAAATAATATAGAATAGTATAAGTTTTGTATGGTAGGCTAAGATAATACAAGAGAGAACATTAATGATAAATGGCAGTGATTGTTGTATTAGTAAGAAAAACTGAGAACAATAGAAAAACACGATAAATTGGAACAATGGCGGGAAAAAGACACTAATGTCCTTACCCTATATGCAGCAAGTTGATGAAAAGGTCGCCCTCCGTCTCTGACACTGGTGTGGTCCGAGAGGCTGGCTTATATGTGTCCTGGATATGTTTATTTGTGAACCATTCCATTGTAGATTTTGCTTTATGTTTTGGATCATTGTCTTGTTGGAAGACAAATCTCCGTCCCAGTCTCAGGTCTTTTGCAGACTCCTTAAGTATTTTTTTCAGAATGGTCCTGTATTTGGCTCCATCCATCTTCCCATCAATTTTAACCATCTTCCCTGTCCCTGCTGAAGAAAAGCAGGCCCAAACCATGATGCTGCCACCACCATGTTTTACAGTGGGGATGGTGTGTTCAGGGTGATGAGCTGTGTTGCTTTTACGCCAAACATAACGTTTTGCATTGTTGCCAAAAAGCCAGAGCACCTTCTTCCACATGTTGGTGTGTTTCCCAGGTGGCTTGTGGCAAACTTTAAACGACACTTTTTATGGATATCTTTAAGAAAAAGAGATTTTTAATACAGCTTACCTGTAAAATCTTTTTCTTGGAGTACATCACGGGACACAGAGCGGCATATTCATTACTATGTAATATGGAGTACCTTCAGGTGATGGACACTGGCAATCTCAAACAGGAAGTCCCCTCCCTATATAACCCCCTCCCATAGGAGGAGTACCTCAGTTTTGTAGCAAGCAGTATGCCTCCCAAAATGGTCCCCATAAGAGGGGTGGGAGCTCTGTGTCCCGTGATGTACTCCAAGAAAAAAATCTCTTTTTCTTTATCGTACATCACGGGACACAGAGCGGTATATTCATTACTATGTGGGATGTCCCAAAGCAATGCTTACAATGAGGGGAGGGAGACATCTTTCCAAGACAAAAGGATTTAATTTAGAGGTATACTCAAATAATAATAAATCCAACTTAGTTGAGAAAAAATAAATTCTTTAAATTTAACTCAAAAGGGAGCCCCCGGACTCCGAGGGTCTCAAACTGCAGCCTGCAGCACTGCCTGCCCAAAGGCTGTATCTGTATTCCTTCTTACGTCCAACTGGTAAAATTTTGTAAACGTGTGGACTGAAGACCAGGTTGCCGCCTTGCATACTTGAGCCATAGAGATCTGATGATGTGCTGCCCAGGAGGCGCCCATGGCCCTGGTAGAATGAGCCTTTAATGATAACGGAGGAGGCAACCCCTTCAAGCCGTAGGCCTGAGTGATTAACTGTTTAATCCACCTAGAGATGGTGGATTTTGCAGCTGCCTGCCCCTTCTTGGGCCCATCCGGTAAAATGAATAACACATCTGTTTTCCGAATGTTCTCTGTAGCTTTAAGATAGGCCTTCATGGCCCTGACAATATCCAAGGTATGTAGCAACCCTTCCTTTCTGGAAGTAGGCTTTGGAAAGAAGGATGGTAGTACCAAATCCTGGTTTAGATGAAAACTGGATATAACCTTCGGTAGGAAGGAAGGATGAGGGCGGAGAACCACCTTGTCCTTGTGCAGAATAAGATATGGCTCCTTACAAGATAAGGCTGCCAATTCTGATACTCTTCTGGCGGACACTATGGCGACCAGAAATACCAACTTCCTTGTTAGTAACACCAAAGGAATTTCAGCCAACAGCTCAAAAGGTTGTTTCTGCAGAGTTGACAGAACAAGATTTAAGTCCCACGGACAGAGTGGAGACTTAACTGGAGGATTAATACGTAAGACCCCCTGAATGAAGGTCTTAACCAGCGAGTGGGTGGCCAGCGGCCTCTGAAACCACACTGACAAAGCTGAAATCTGTCCCTTGATTGTGCTTAATGCCAGTCCTTTATCCACTCCTAGCTGGAGAAAACTTAATACTCTATCAATGGTAAACTTGCGGGAAAGCCATTTCTTGGACTCACACCAGCCTACATAGGCCTTCCAGACCCTGTAATAAATTACCCTGGAGACCGGCTTTCTGGCTCTGATCAGGGTAGAGATTACTTTCTGAGACAGACCTCTACCCCTGAGAATCAGGGATTCAGCTTCCAGGCCGTCAAATTTAGATGCCGTAAGGCAGGGTGGAGGATCGGGCCTTGCGACAGCACGTCTGGCCGTAGAGGAAGAGTCCAAGGGTCGCCCACTGCCATCTTCAGGATTAGTGAGTACCATGCCCTTCTGGGCCATGCTGGAGCTACCAGGATAACTGGTTTGTGCTCCACCCTGATCCTGCGCAGCAGGCGGGGTAGTAACTGGAGCGGGGGAAATGCATAAAGAAGTTTGAACTGATGCCAAGGGCAAACTAACGCATCGGTTCCGCAGGCCATAGGATCCCTTGTGCGGGACATGAACCTGTCTAGCTTCTTGTTGAATCTCGATGCCATGACATCCACCTCCGGCACTCCCCATCTCTGGCAGAGTGTCTGAAAGACCTGTGGATGCAGAGACCACTCCCCCGGCAACAGAGTCTGGCGACTTAGGAAGTCCACCTGTAGGTTGTCCACTCCGGGAATGAATATAGCTGATATGCAGGGCACATGAGCCTCTGCCCACAGGAGAATCAAGCTCACCTCCTTCTGAGCGGCTTGACTCTTGGTTCCCCCTTGGTGATTTATATATGCCACGGCCGTGGCATTTTTCCGATTGTATTCTCACCGGGAACCCCTGCAATTTGGACATCCAAGCCCTGAGGGCTAGTCGAGCAGCTCTGAGCTCCAAGATGTTGATGGGCAACTGCTTCTCCGCCATTGCCCAAGTACCCTGGCGAGTGCAACCATCCAAAATTGCTCCCCAGCCCATCAGGCTGGCGTCTGTGGTTACTATCTTCCAGGTCACAGGACTGAAAGATTTTCCCTTCAGTAGATTCTGAGGGTTTAACCACCAAGATAGACTTTGCCGGACTCTTGGTGAGAGCGGCAAAGGAATTTCCAAGGCCTGTGGCCTCCTGCTCCATGCTGACAGGATGGCTGCCTGCAGGATGCGAGTGTGGCTCTGAGCGTACGGTACCGCCTCAAACGTGGCTACCAATTTGCCTAGTAACCGCATACATAGGCGAACAGTTGGTTTTCTTTTGCTTAGAACCAGCTGTATTAATTCCTTGATGGCTTTGACCTTTATCAGAGGTAGGAACACCTTCTGTTGTTCTGTGTCTAACCTCATGCCGAGATATTCCAACTGCCTTGTGGGCTGGAATGCTGATTTTTCTCGGTTTAGGACCCAGCCGAACCTCTCGAGGTACTAAACCGTGAGGGCCACTGCTCGTTCCAGGCAAGGATACGAGTGATCTATGACCAGGAGGTCGTCCAGGTAAGCTAGGACCGTGACCCCTTGGGTCCTTAGATTGGCTAGGATTGGGGCTAGGACCTTCGTAAATACCCGGGGGGCCGTAGCCAACCCGAAGGGGAGCGCCACAAATTGGAAATGACGCTGAGCCACCGAAAAGCGTAGAAATACTTGATGTGGCTGAAAAATTGGCACATGAAGCTAAGCATCCTTTATGTCTATGGATGCCATGAAGTCGTCTTTCAGGAGCACGGCGGCTGCTGACCGAATAGATTCCATCCGGAATGAGCGGACCCTTAGGTACGCATTTACTCCCTTTAAGTCCAAAATTGGCCTGACATCGCCGTTGGGCTTTGGGATGATAAACAGATTGGAGTAGAAACCTAGTCCCTGTTCCCGGACTGGTACTTCTACTATCACTCCCTGGCATAGTAGATGACTCAATGCCGCCATTAATGCGGCTCCTTTCACAGGATCGCTTGGTACCCTTGACTCCTGATAATGAGGAGGAGGAAATCTTAGAAATTCTAGCTTGTAGCCTGTGGCCACGGAAGACCGTACCCATCTGTCGGGAATGTTGGCCTCCCAAACCTCTGCAAAGAGACGCAGTCTGCACCCCACCATCGTGGGTGGGGGCGCCCCTTCATAAGGCCGACTTGGGGGCTGGCTTCGCTGGCTTGCGATACCACTGCTTCTTGCCCCCAGCGGCCTGTCCCTGCGGCCTATTGTTAAAGTTTGATCTTGCAGGAGGCCGTCGATACTGCTTGGTATTAGAGGGCCCCTGCCCAGGGGAGGGCTGTCGTTTAAACGCAGGCCCCCGGAACTTCTTCTTGACTGGTAAAAGAGTACTTTTGCCGCTTGATATGGTCTGAATGTATTTATCCAGATCTTCTCCGAAGAGTCGTCCTCCATGGAAGGGGAACCCTACCAGAAGTTTTTTGCACGGGGGCTCAGCCTCCCAGTTCTTCAACCATAAGAGTCTTCTCATATGGATTAGAAATAACGATAAACGTGACGCTTGCTGGATAGAATCCTTGATAGCATCCACTGTAAAGCGTATAGCCCTGGGCACATCCGAAAATTCCTCTGCCTGCTGGGCAGGTATAAGTTTAAGCATTTGCTTAGTCTGATCTGATAATGCTTGGGCAACTCCAATCGCAGCCACAGCGGGCTGTACTACCGCCCCTGCCGAAGTAAAGGAGGCCTTAAGTAGAGTCTCCAAGCGTTTATCAACCGGATCCTTAAACACCTGTAAGTTCTCTACAGGACACGTTAAAGATTTGTTCACACAGGAGATGGCTGCGTCCACAGCCGGGGCGCCCACCTCTTGGAGAATTTTTCTGGTTTGGCCCAATCCTGATATATAACATCCTCTAGTAGAGAATGGACCGGAAAAATTGCGTTGCTTTGAGGCGCCCTTAATGAGCCTAAAGCTGAAACCGCCGATACTTGAGGTTCTGGTACGGGTAACTTAAATGCCCCATGGACCATGTCCGTTAAGGCTTGCACCCACAAACTCTCCCCTTGGGAGGCTGAACCAGGCTCCTCAGTATCCGGATCCTTGATCTCTGAACCACCCTGGTCCAAAATGTCAAGTTTATCCAATTCCCCTAGGGAAAGGATCTCTGTGTCTGAGGGTTCCTGCTCGGGTGACGGAGACCTAGTCCGCTTTCTACCCGATATAGCCTTAGCTGTCATCTTAACAAACCCGGGGTTGGACTGACTGAACCAGCCCCAGCACCAGATCCCCCAAAAGGTCCCACCAAGGCGTGCCCTGGTGCATTCTGTGGGGAAAGCAGCGGCATAGCCGTATCCGAGCCCTCGGAATTTGCGGGGGAATCCCCACCTTTTGTACCCTCTGACCCAGAAGCCATGGTACAATACCGAGGTATACCTGCTATCACCCAGCCACTGATGTAGCTTAAGGGGGTCTGCCAGTTTGGGAACGGTAGCAACTAACGCCCAAACCGAGAAGCGAGATCAGAATGTTCCTTCCTTTTTCCTTTTTTTTTTTTTTTAACTTATGAATAGGAAAAAAAAATACTCTGTCTCCTTTTAAGTATTGCCAATAGCCATCTGCTGAAAAGAAAGAAAAGAAAACCTATCTGTAGGTTTGACAGTCTATTTAAAAGACTGCAATTTTTCCTTCCGCCACCGGGTGCTCAGCGCGCTCTGCTCTGCGTCCTCCTCCTCCTAAGCTCAGAACAATACTGAGCCTGGCAGGTTGTGGAAGGGCTGCCCCTTCCTTTATTGTCATTCGCTGCCCACAGGACCCGCCCCCCCTCCAGCCAATGGCGCGAATAGCGTCTATAAATCGGGCACGCGCGCGCCTGTCGGCGGGGGGGGGGGGGCCATCGCACATGGAGGAGAACGGAGCTGCGCAGCACCCAGCCAGGTAAGCCCTCAGGTAGGTCACAGACCTCCTCCTTAGCATGGGAAACAGCCCCCCTTTTAGGTCACAGTTTCCCACATCTAGCGCCAGCAGCCACTGCCTATCTGCAATACATAACATGGAGGTCACATGAATGGGGGAAAAGATATAGAATCATCCTGTCTCTGTCATAGACATAGTGACTCACTTGCCAATGCAGAGCATACTCAGGCATGTCCCCCCCGACCCCCCCCCCCAGGGAACCTGCTGCAAACCAAGTTCCGCAAGCTCCCCCTCACTTACCTGCTCCATGCCGCAGGACTTTTGCACAGCAAGAGGTCCAATCTTCCCCCATCTCCGTGGGTGGCGTCTAGACCTTCAGGCCCTGGGTTCCTATGAAGGAGCCACTGTCCTGGGCCCCTATAGCACCGTGGCAAACAGGAGCTTTAGGTACAAGTTCTAAGTCCTGGGCCCAGGGTCCAGCTCTCTAAAAAGAGAAGCGTTATGGGCAAAACCCCATGGCTTTGGGGTCCGGATACTGTCCACTTTAGCACTGAGGCCTTTGGACAGATCCGGTTAGCCTGCCTTGATCCCAAGGATGTGGAGGCAAAAGCTAATCCATGACCAACACCTAAGACACTGGCGTAAAAACTGAGGTACTCCTCCTATGGGAGGGGGTTATATAGGGAGGGGACTTCCTGTTTGAGCTTGCCAGTGTCCATCACCTGAAGGTACTTCATATAACCCACATAGTAATGAATATGCCGCTCTGTGTCCCGTGATGTACGATAAAGAAATGGCTTTCTTCTTGCCACTCTTCCATAAAGGCCAGATTTGTGCAGTTTACGACTGATTGTTGTCCTATGGACAGAGTCTCCCACCTCAGCTGTAGATCTCTGCAGTTCATCCAGAGTGATCATGGGCCTCTTGGCTGCATCTCTGATCAGTCTTCTTGTATGAGCTGAAAGTTTAGAGGGACGGCCAGGTCTTCGTAGATTTGCAGTGGTCTGATACTCCTTCCATTTCAATATTATCGCTTGCACACAGTGCTCCTTGGGATGTTTAAAGCTTGGGAAATCTTTTTGTATCCAAATCCGGCTTTTAAACTTCTCCATAACAGTATCTCGGACCTGCCTGGTGTGTTCCTTGTTCTTCATGATGCTCTCTGTGCTTTAAACTGACCTCTCAGACTATCACAGTGCAGGTGCATTTATACAGAGACTTGATTACACACAGGTGGATTCTATTTATCATCATTAGTCATTTAGGTCAACATTGGATCATTCAGAGATCCTCACTGAACTTCCGGAGAGAGTTTGCTGCACTGAAAGTAAAGGGGCTGAATAATTTTGCACGCCCTAGTTTTTTATTTGTTAAAAAAGTTTGAAATATCCAATAAATTTCGTTCCACTTCATGACTGTGTCCCACTTGTTGATTCTTCAAAAAAAAATTACAGTTTTATATCTTTATGTTTGAAGCCTGAAAGGTGGTAAAAGGTCGCAAAGTTCAAGGCGGCCGAATACTTTCGCAAGGCACTGTATATTAATAGTAAAAAGGTCAAGTCTGAGCATTGTAATATTGGGGGTGTTTAGCTCAAGTGGGATATGCGATTTTAAGCGATTCACGCCAGTCCAGAACTATGTTTAAGGGCTTGTTGGCCCACTTTTATTGAAAAGGCAAAAATAAACAAAATCCAAACATAGGTTTCCCACGCAGGGGGTTTTCACTGTCCACACAGAACGGTACCTTCAGCCTCCTGGCTTATATGTGCCAAAGAAAATACCAAGCCATCTGGCTCTTGTCAGCAGAAGCACAACTGCTCAGGCTCCAGCATGGAGCTCTCCTGACTCCTGTCAGCAACCTTAGACTCAGGTCTCTGGGGTTTCACAGTGCAGCCTGCACTCTCCAGCTTCTCTAGGCACTTCACAGTGCACACCTGCACTCTCCGAGTTCTCCCTTGCAAGCCTGGACTCCTGGGGAGGGTGGAGCCCAGAATGCTGGTCCTGAGTCTCCTATCAGGCCCACACACACCTGCACAATCAGTGTGCTGATCAGCTCTAAAGCCTGAACCCAGGACTGGGGATTTTATTAACCATTGAGGAAACTTGAATGCCAGTTTCCTCTGTAAACTGCAAGCTCCCTGGAGCCCCTCAACCAGTCCAATTGAAAACCCTGGGTCACCACACCCCTGGGGTACCACACTACTACATATCTCCCCCCCTTGTTTCGACCCAGAGGGCGGAACACCAGCATACCTCATCAGGGTTGGGACACCTCTGTGCCGGCTGTCAGCCGCGTAGGCCCAACTCTTTTTCCGGGTGCGTTTCCAGGCACACCCTACCCTGGATCGGAACGGGATCCTACCATTCTGTATCCCCATCCTACTCCTTCTGTCCTTGGGGTTCCTGAACTCACATTTCTTTTCTGGTGGCCCCCTGCCTTTCCTGCTACTTCCTTTAAACTCAGTTTCTGGCTTCTGTAAGGAACCTGCTCCAGACACTACGCCTGATGAGGAACCACCTTTTCTCCAATTACCAATAGTGTCAGTCATTTCTTGCTCAGGGTTTGTTAGGGCCAGGCCCAAGGAGGGACAACACACAGGTGAGCAGCTATCCCCTATGGGACCTTCACAAGGCTTCACTTCACCTGTTGTCCAAATCTCTGTGGGCAGTTGTCCTAACAACTGACATTGAACAACGCATGACCCATTCCTAGCCGTACCAATTTTTGCCAGCTCACACTTTTCCATGTCACAATGTTTGTTCCTCTCCACTCTATATTTGAGAGTGTCTCCGGGTACCCCATCTTGTACCTCTTTATAGGTGAGAGACAAAATATCTGCTTTTGCTGCGTCCATATCTGGCCCTTCCTTCTTAGGAGGTTTAACAGGTGAGGCAGTATCCGCGCCATTTACTAAACACTGCTCAGCCGCACCTCGGACCGCACTAGCAGATATGTCCATCACCACATCAGGCGGAGAGACCTCTGACATCTCCAGCAGCCCCCCAGAGTGCCTTCCGTACTGAACTGTATGCGGAAGCACCCTCACAGGAAACCGGGAGATCACCTGCCACACTATCAGAAAGCACCGTACTAACCAGTTCCACTGGTGACTAATTTTAACTGGCACAGGTTGCACTACCTGGCTCCATCCATTGGTACCACACAGTACCACCACCGCCGACTGTAATGGAGGCACCCAGGTATACAAGGACTGTGCTTTCACCAGTTCAAGCAAATCCACTAGCATATCTGTAATTTCTACACACTCCACATCAATATGCCAAACATTTTTGGGGACCTTAACCTTATTAGAGACATGGAGGGGCTCATTCACTGCAGCTTGGGGGTCCGAGACCTTTAAAGGGGCATCCACCTCACTGGAGGTAGCCACCACAGTCGGATGCTCCCCTGGAACACTGTCCAAATTTAGCATCACTTGTTTCCCCATGTACACTGCATGCTTCATTCTGTCAGTTTCATCACCAACATCCTCATATGACTGCGGCCTCGTCCTAGTCTCCCTCTGAAGGACATCCTGACTGTCTCGCCACTCTGAGGTTTCTAAGTCATGTGACACCTTGCTGCGCTTTGGGCCATTTCCCTCCAACCATTGTTTACCAGGATCCTTCTCAGATCCTAGAAGTTCCTCAAACCTCAGGAAACCTTCCCCAGAATTACCCTCCTGAACCTCTAGGGGGCCTACTTCTGCTTTACCTTTTACCTCTGTGTCAAACCCATCATTCCCTGTCTCGCTACAATTTTCAGGGTTTTCTACAACCAGATCAAATTGACCAAGACCATCATGTCTACCATTATTTTTGATGTCACCCATGGCAACCATACCATCAAAAATCGCCAACATGCTGCATTTTTCATCATGGTCAGAAACATCAATGCATTTGTCATATTTAATTTCACCCATGTTCCGCAGGGCAGTGTCTGGAGAGGAACTGCACCCAGCGGAGTGGTTGTCCACGGCAGCTTCAGTACACGCAAACTCCACTGGCATGAGATCCTCTGCCAGCAACTGTCCCGACCGCTGAACATCACATAACACAACATTTGGATCTTTGACTACAATCAATTCACTTATTGCTGTTCCCTCTGGCACTTCCAGCAACATCAGCTCATTTGGCACGGCACCATCCATTACCACATCATTAGAACCTTTGTGGATCACAGACATGACCTCTTCTGTGCGTTCGCCATTACTTTGCGCTTCCATCTTGTGAGCAACATCATCTGCAGCAGCAAATGCACCATTGCATACAAGCAGGGCTGTCTTTTCCATTGGGCACGCTGGGCAGTTGCCCGGGGGCCCCACTTGCCTGGGGGGCCCCCCATCGGCTGCCCAGCGACCCCAGTAAAAAATGGTGGAGAGCAGCGGGTCAGAACTGTAGACTCTGGGGGACTCCTGCAGACTCTGATGTAAGAGGAAACTCTGAGCAGGCTGGGTTATAGTAACCTAACCTTCATGGCAATGAAGAAATTTGTAAAACTGTAATTGTAGGTACTTTTTTTGCAGTGCCAGTAAAAAAAACGTGGTTCTGCCCGTAATATTCATGATTTTTGACAGTAAATTCTCATGCACGATTGTGTAGACAGGGCCCCAGTGCACTGTATTGCCCGGGGGCCTATAATGCTCTTAAGATGCCACTGCATACAAGTTGCTCTGCAGGTCCTTCATCTGGCACTGCAGAAATCATGTCTGCTCCACTTTTACCAACAGAGGCCTTTTCCAACAAAGCCAACAGGCTTTTTGTCCATCTGTCCCAATCTGTTATCTCTGCGCTACCAGAGGGACAGAGTGGCACAGCAACAGACACCTTGCAGACGTCACTTTTGTTTAAACCAGACTGTGGTAATACATTTTTAACCAGAGCAGGCTGCAATACCACACTCTCACCACCTTGCTCTGGTGGCGCTTCATTAAACACATGAACACCTTCACACCTGTCATTGCCAGACAGCATTAAGACACATCCATCATGAGTGTTTTCAAACATATCAGTTTTAGCATTTAACATTTTGTCATCACCATGTTCAGGTACCGTCTTATCCCTCAGAGCGGCACCATCGCTGTCCCAGGCAACCTCCGGCTCCAAAACGCAGAGCTCCCTGGGGGTTTCTAGGGACACCTCTGTGGCATTCATTACAGTTGCTAGGGGAGATAACACATCTTTAACTGCATTCATAGCAACATTGTTATCTCTAGTGAGCTGCACTAGCCCATTAGCAGCTGGGCCATCAACTTTAGCCAATACAATATTATCAGTTTTACCTATCACATTGTCATATTCAACTTTACCACTTGCCTCCCCACTGAACAGGGCACTGCAGCGAGGCAAGTCCTTTTCCACACAGACAGCGGATCTCCCATTTGGGGTCATTTCAACTGCAGTGTGCACATTCCCATAGTCATTTTCTATGCATTTACCAGCAACAGTCTTACCAATCACTGAAACAGGGGTTGTCATGTTCATTTGAGTACGTTGTCTGTCCTTTATCGCACTTACACTGGCCAACTCTCCCTTGGATGAAACTGCAGCAGCCACTGCTGACTCCTTAGCACCCCCTGCAGGTACTTCCTTACTGTTGCCAGAGGTGATTGCAAACACACTTGCACAAGGATCTGGGCTTGCAGACAAAGACTTGTGCCCAGTAGCCATGTCTCCAGCCATGTTCCATAATCTGGGACAAGAAAAAATGCCATGCCCCAGCCGACCACATTCCAGGCATGGTACATTTTTGCACACATCTTTAGTGGGACGCCTCTCCACATCTCCACTGTAGCTCCTCCTTCCGGTTACCATTTGATCTCTCGTTGCTAAGGGAGACGGCGCTCTTCCAGCTGTACTTTGCTGACTCTCCCAAACGCAGCGACTTTGCGATCCTTGACGCATTGTTGCTTTCAATTTACTACGCTCCTCTGTCGGCAATACGTTTCTCACGTGGTTTGCAGACTTGATATCACCACCGTTGCTACGGGCAACCACATACCTCTCAAACTTCTGATCCACCTTTTGGACACTCCTGGCACTCAAATCAGGTTTTCCAAACATTGTCGCAGGTCTTTGTCGGGCGATGTCACCTTGTCTTGGCGACTGAGACAAAGGGCACTTGGAGACAACATGCCCCCACTCACTGCACCGCAAACAGCGCTCTTGCTTCATAGCCTTAGCAGGGCTTCCCCAACTGCAGCCGCTTTCAAACTTAGGACTTTGCACATTAACAGCTGGCCTGCTTGTACTAGCGTTACCAGGGGCAACCACATGCACTTCCCCTTTAACTGAAGTTAGTTTAGCAAAAAACAGTCTGCAATGCTCTCCAGCAGGCTCAAACCCTTGCATCATCTTTGCAGTCACTCCACCAAACTTTTGCACCGTCCAGCAAAAAAATGAAGCACTGTCACTTTAAAGCAAGTTGCTTTTCACTTCATGCAAGCTCTCCTCAGCTGCACACAGATTGTGCTGTCTCAAGCACACAAACACAGTTCATATAACAGGTGAACTTACTTTTGCAGAGATCTCCAGTTCTGCCAAGATTCTCCTTTCACAGGTACATAACCTGCAATGCCTTTTGCCTGGCTGCACTTCCACACACAGCCAACAGTTCCTGACGTGAACTCACTGTGGAGCAAGGACCCGGATGCCACCGTCTTGTGCCCGCTGAATCCACCACTTGTAATATTGGGGGTGTTTAGCTCAAGTGGGATATGCGATTTTAAGCAATTCACGCCAGTCCAGAACTATGTTTAAGGGCTTGTTGGCCCACTTTTATTGAAAAGGCAAAAATAAACAAAATCCAAACATAGGTTTCCCACGCAGGGGGTTTTCACTGTCCACACAGAACGGTACCTTCAGCCTCCTGGCTTATATGTGCCAAAGAAAATACCAAGCCATCTGGCTCTTGTCAGCAGAAGCACAACTGCTCAGGCTCCAGCATGGAGCTCTCCTGACTCCTGTCAGCAACCTTAGACTCAGGTCTCTGGGGTTTCACAGTGCAGCCTGCACTCTCCAGCTTCTCTAGCCACTTCACAGTGCACACCTGCACTCTCCGAGTTCTCCCTTGCAAGCCTGGACTCCTGGGGAGGGTGGAGCCCAGAATGCTGGTCCTGAGTCTCCTATCAGGCCCACACACACCTGCACAATCAGTGTGCTGATCAGCTCTAAAGCCTGAACCCAGGACTGGGGATTTTATTAACCATTGAGGAAACTTGAATGCCAGTTTCCTCTGTAAACTGCAAGCTCCCTGGAGCCCCTCAACCAGTCCAATTGAAAACCCTGGGTCACCACACCCCTGGGGTACCACACTACTACAGCATGTAGGCCCTTTACAAAATAATCTAGATTGGGTGACTGGGGACAAAGAGAAGGCTAATTTATTAAATACTTTCTTCAGCTCTGTGTATAGAAAGGAGCATGGGGGAGCTCATGTCCATAATGGGGGTGGCAGTTACAAAGCCCCAAATGATACACAATTGCTCAAAAGTGATATGGTCCAGAAATATTTAGACAGAATAAAGGTGGATAAAGCACATGGACCAGATGGCATCCACCCACGGATCCTAAAAGAATTGAGCTCTGTCATTTCAAAGCCACTGTATCTAATTTTTAGGGACTCATTAATGACAGGAATAGTACCACTGGATTGGGGCAGGGCCAATGTAGTGCCCATATTTAAAAAGGGAACAAAGTCTTTACCAAGTAACTATAGACATATTTTGCAAAAGCATTCGATACAGTTCCCCACACACAGCTCATGTGTAAGGTAAAGTCTACAGGATTGGAAAAATCTGTTTGTAAATGGATAGAAAACTGTCTAAAAGACAGAATTCAGAGAGTCGTGGTTAATTGCTTAATGACCGCCGCATGTACATATACGTCGGCAAAATGACACGGACAGGCAGAACGACGTGCCCGCACGTCGCTGCCTTTCCGCAGGTTGGGGGTCCGATCGGGACCCCCCCGGTACATGCGGTGGTCGGTAAGCCTCAGGGAGCGATCCGGGATAAGGGCGCTGCTATTCGTTTCTAGCCGCCCCCTCGCGATCGCTCCCCGGAGCTGAAGAACGGGAAGAGCCGTATGTAAACACGGCTTACCCGTGCTTCACTGTGGCGGCTGCATCGATCGCGTCATCCCTTTTATAGGGAGACTCGATCGATGACGTCAGACCTACAGCCACACCCCCCTACAGTTGTAAACACACACTAGGTGAAGCATAACTCCTTCAGCGCCCCCTGTGGTTAACTCCCAAACTGCAACTGTAATTTTCACAATAAACAATGCAACTTAAATGCATTTTTTGCTGTGAAAATGACAATGGTCCCAAAAATGTGTCAAAATTGTCCGAAGTGTCCGCCATAATGTCGCAGTCATTAAAAAAAATCGCTGATCGCCGCCATTAGTAGTAAAAAAAAAATAATAATAAAAATGCAATAAAACTATCCCCTATTTTGTAAACGCTATAAATTTTGCGCAAACCAATAGATAATCGCTTATTGAGTTCTTATTGCGTTTTTTTTTTATTTTTTTTTTTTTAATAGGTAGAAGAATACGTATCGGCCTAAACTGAGGAAAAAAAAATTGTATATATGTTTTTGGGGGATATTTATTATAGCAAAAAGTAAAAAATATTGATTTTTTTTCAAAATTGTCGCTCTATTTTTGTTTATAGCGCAAAAAATAAAAACCGCAGAGGTGATCAAATACCACCAAACGAAAGCTCTATTTGTGGGAAAAAAAGGACGTCAATTTTGTTTGGGAGCCACGTCGCACAACAGCGCAATTGTCAGTTAAAACGACGCAGTGCCGAATCGCAAAACCTGGCCTGGGCATTTAGCTGCCTAAAGGTCCGGGGCTTAAGTGGTTAATGATTCTTACTCTGAATGGTCTAAGGTTATCAGTGGTGTACCCCAAGGTTCAGTGCTGGGACCCTTACTTTTTAATATATTTATAAATGATATTGGGTCTGAGATCAAAAGTAACATTTCTGTCTTTGCAGATGACACCAAGCTATGCAGTGGAATAACGTCCTTACAGGATGTCTCCAATTTACAAGCTGACCTCAATGCTCTGTCTAATTGGACGACTAAGTGTCAGATGAGGTTTAATGTTGATAAATGTAAAGTTATGCACTTGGGGGCTAAGAATATGCATGCGTCATACATGCTAGGGTGAGTACAACTGGGGGGATCTGTAGTGGAGAAGGATCTGGGGGTTTTAGTTGATCATAAGCTCAATAATGGCGTGCAATGCCAAGCTGCAGTTTCCAAAGCGAGCAAAGTCCTTTCTTGTATTAAGAGAGGTATGGACTCCAGAGACAGAGATATAATTTTGCCCCTGTACAAATCATTAGTAAGACCTCATCTGGAATATGCAGTTCAGTTTTGGGCTCCAGTTCTCAAGAAGGATATCGGAGAACTGGAGAAAGTGCAGAGAAGGGCAACCAAACTGATAAGAGGCATGGAGGAACTCAGCTATGAGGAAAGATTAGAGGAACTGAATGTATTCACTCTTGAGAAGAGGAGATTAAGGGGAGATATAATCAACATGTAAAAATATATAAGGGGTCCATATAGTGAACTTGGTGTTGAGTTATTCACTTTACGGTCAACACTGAGGACAAGGGGGCACTCTTTACATCTAGAGGAAAAGAGATTTCACCTCCAAATACGGAAAGGTTTCTTCACAGTAAGAGCTGTGAACATGTGGAATAGACTCCCTGCAAAGGTGGTTCTGGCCAGTTCAGTAAAGTGCTTTAAGAAAGGCCTGGATACTTTCCTAAATGTACATAATATAGCTGGGTACTGACATTTATAGGTAAAGTTGATCCGGGGAATATCCGATTGCCTCATGGGGGATCAGGAAGGATTTTTTCCCCCTGCTGTAGCAAATTGGATCATGCTTTGCTGGGGTTTTTTGCCTTCCTCTGGATCAACTGTGGGTATAGAATTGGGTATATGTGAATGTACGATATTATTATTATATTTCTTATGGTTGAACTTGATGGACTTGTGTCTTTTTTCAACCTAACTATGTAACTATCTTCCCATCTTTAGAGCTAAGCTAACTAGGGCCCTTTTCCCACTGGAAGCCGGGGGGCTGTAAAAACAGGTTTGCTGTCCCCTGGAATTGTGACATTACAGCCTGGTAGGCTTTGCAGCTGCAGCATTTTTTAACTATGGCTACAGAGTTTGACATGTGGTGCCACGGTTGCTGGTGAGCATTCTCTCAAACACGGGTGCCCAACCTTTTGAAGAGCGAGGGCCGTTTAAGCGACTTGGTAACTAGTCATGGGCCACAATGAACAGAGTGGGCGGATGACAGGTCTGTGTCCACTCTGCATATGCAAAACAGACACAGACACGGCCCACTCTACACTATGGGCCCTCTGATCGGATCAGATGAAAGGGAACATATCCACTTCTGTTTTTTTAGCAGATCGGATTGGAGGTAGGTGGGTATAAAAGGACACGTCTGTTTACATCTACTGCTCCATAGAGGGGCCGATTAGGATAGACCAATCGTGTGAAAGGGACCTAAGGCTGCTATTAAATAAATGGCCTGCAGTCTACCCACACTGTGGGTGCAGCACAGTGCACCTGTGGCTTTCCTGTGTGTAAGCTACACTTTGCCATAGAATTCTATTATATCCTGCAGGTGTAGTGCACTTTCTGAAAGTGTACCAAACCTGCAGGTAAAACCAAAAGTCTATGGCTCAGTACAGGTAACCTGCAGGTGAACTGCGCTATACCTGCAGATCAGTTTGAAAGCAGCCTAGTAACCACTGTAGAACAGATATGCCCATATATACACTGTGATTTTAGTAATAAACGTATCTTTAATAACAGTCTTCTATTCAAGTATAACTGGCTATTGCTGTCCCAGGCAGAGTGGATTTAGTATCACTCTGCCTATGACAGGAGCCCATGCTATACAGGAAGCATTGGCTTATTCGGCTCTGCTCCCCATCTGCTTGCTTCCTCTACTGCTGGCTTCATTCACAACACTGATCCTCTGGCATGGTGGGTCGCAACCTGCAATCTAGGCTTGCCAACCCGCCATCCAAGCAAGAGGTCGCGGGCCACATCAGAAGGCTTTGTGGGCCACTGGTTGGGCACCCCTGCTCTAGGACTGCATACCACCCATTACAATATAACAGATCTCCATAAGGTTCAGAGCTCCTACACCTCAAAAAAAGAATATTTTAAAGTTACATCTGACTTTAATGCTCCCTCACCTGGCCATTCCGAGCTCCTACACCACAAAAAGACAATATTTTAAAGTTACATCTGACTTTAATGCTCCCTCACCTGGCCATTCAGAGCTCCTACCTCATCACACAGATACTTCCAATATTGCAGAGATCTCCTCTTCTGTGGTGAGTGAGTGAGTGAGTAATGCCCTGTACACACGATCGGATATCTGATGGAATCTTATCCGATGGATTTTTTCGTCGGATATCTGATGAAGCTGACTTTCATCAGTCTTGCCTACACACCATCAGTCAAAAATCCAACGCGGTGACGTAAAACACTAAGACGTGCTGAGAAAAATTAAGTTCAATGCTTCTGAGCATGCGTCGACTTGATTCTGAGGATGCATGGATTTTTCTCCGATGGAGTTCCACACAGACGATTGTTTTTTTCTATCAGTTTTTTATCCATAGGAACATTTTAAAACAAGTTCTATTTTTTTTCACAGATGGAAAACAAACCATCGGTCCGTTTTCATCAGACAAACCGATCGTGTGTACAGGGCTTAATTTGTATAGCGCTACAAATGCGAAGTGAATCGCCTCAAGACGCTGAGGTGGTTGATTGTCATCTGGTAATAAACCTAAGAAAATGTTCCCATTGGTTCACTCTAGCTCAGAAGTGACATAACAAATAAAATAAAATGAAAAAAAATAAAAATAAAATAGAGCCACTTGACTTGAAGCTTGGCTTTCTTCAAATGTAGGTTGGTGGGGGTTCTTCTCAAATTAATAAGAGGATGGTACCACAGAAGTGGGAAACGCCCAACTTGAGGAATTTGCTTGAAAAAAGGGACCAGGGGCAAAGCGTTGGCAATGTCACCGCACAGCCCTTGAGCTCGGCACACCTGCTCCTGTTCCCCTCTTGAGATATTTGACCGGGAGGTGATACCACAGTTCATATTGGAACTTTAACAGCAAAGTTTGAGCCTTCTGGACCTGAAATGCGCTAGTTCCTTTCACTGGTGGTGATTTTACCATCAAGAATAAAGCATATATGGACATTTGGCACTTGGTCCCTTTGTTCAAAACGGTTCACATAATGGCTGCAAAGTACACATGGAAAATTGTCCCTGCAGTCAGTGGCAGCCAGTATGAAAGGAAGCTCCCTGTGCAGCTCTGCCACAAGACAATGGGGCTGATTTACTAAAAACAATGCGCTGCGCTGGTTCATGGCTTAATTGGCACGCCGGATGAATCCTTAATTAGGCACATGAACCAGCGCAGCACAGGGCGCAATGCAATTAATATGTAAAGCCGCTGCCGAACTCCCTTGGGAGAAATCAAAAGTGTTCATTCTAAAGGTTAATATGCAAGTGTTTGTCCTAAAAAGTGTTTGGGGACCTGAGTCCTGCCCCAGGAGACATGTATCAATGCTTTTTTTATTTTTTAAAACTGCAGTTTTTTCGGGAGCAGTGAATTTAATAATGCTTAAAGTGCAACAATAAAAGTGAAATATTCCTTTAAATTTCGTACCTGGGGGGGGGGGTGTAATGTAAGCATGTGAAATAGCGCATGTTTCCCGTACTTAGAACTGTCCCTGCTCAAAATGACATTCTGAAGGAAAAAAAGTAATTTAAAAAATCACTCGCGGCTATAATGAATTGTCAGCTCCCGGCAATTCACAGCAAATTCATTCATAAAAGCGTGGGGTCCCCCCAAATTCCATTACTTCAGGTCTGGTATGGATATTAAGGTGAACCCCGCCGTCAAAATAAATAAATGACGTGGGGTTCCCCCCAAATATCCATACCAGGCCCTTCAGGTCTGGTATGGATTTTAAGGGGAACTCCACCCCAAATAAAAAAAAATGGCGTGGAGTTCCCCCCAAAATCCACACCAGACACCTTATCCGAGCACGTAACCTGGCCGGACGCAGAAAAGAGGGGGGGATGAGAGAGCGCCCCCCTCTCCTGAACTGTACCAGGCCACATGCCCTCAACATGGGGAGGGTGCTTTGGGGTCCCCCCAAAGCACCTTGTCCCAATGTTGATGGGGGCAAGGGCCTCATCCCCACAACCCTGGCCAGTGGTTGTGGGGGTCTGCGGGCGGGGGACTTATCGGAATTTGGAAGACCCCTTTAACAAAGGGGATCCCCAGATCCCGCCCCCCCCCCTGTGTGAAATGGTAATGGGGTACATTGTACCTCTACCATTTCACCAAAAAAAGTGTCAAAAATTTTAAAAAACACAATAGCCGGTTTTTGACAATGCCTTTATTAATGTCGTCTTTCCGCGCTTCTTCTTCTTCTTCTTCTTTTCTGCTTTCATTCGGGTTTCTTCCTCCATCTTCTTCCTCTGCTTCTTTCTTGGGTCTTCTCGTCCACATTTTGCACCGGCTTCTTGCCTCATTCTTCTTCTCCTTCCTTCGGTCTTCTCGTCCGCATCTTGCACGGCTTCTTCTTTTCCGGACGATCCGCTTCCAATTGAAGTTCCCGCCGTGTGACGCTCCTGTGACCCCGCCCCCTCTGACGCCACGGGGAAAGTCATAAGAAAGTCCCTGTGTGGTACATGTGCGTGGGGTCACAGGAGCGTCACACAGCGGGAACTTCAATTGCAAGCGGATCGTCCGCATCTTGCACGACTTCTTCATCTCCGGACGATCCGCTTCCAATTGAAGTTCCCGCCGCGTGACGCTCCTGTGACCCCGCCCTCCTCTGATGCACATGTACCACACGGGGACTTTCTTATGGCTTTCCCCGTGGCGTCAGAGGGGGCGGGGTCACCGGATGACGCTACGTCCTCAGTGATAAAAGTACTGTCTGAAGAACGGGAGCGTCACACGGCGGGAACTTCAATTGGAAGCGGTTCATTCAGGGAAGAAGAAGCCGTGCAAGATGAGGATGAGAAGACGGAAGGAAGGAGAAGAAGATGGAGGAAGAAGCCGGTGCAAGATGCGGACGAGAAGAACCAAGAAAGAAGCGGAGGAAGAAGAAGATGGAGGAAGAAACCCGAATGAAAGCAGAAAAAAAGAAGATGGAAGAAGAAGAAGCGCGGAAAGAAGACATTAATAAAGGAATTGTCAAAAACCGGCTATTGTCTTTTTTTTACATTTTTGACACTTTTTTTTGGTGAAATGGTAGAGGTACCCCATTACCATTTCACACGGGGGGGCCAGGATCTGGGGGTCCCCTTTTTTTAAAGGGGTCTTCCAGATTCCGATAAGCCCCCTGCCCGCAGACCCCCACAACCGGCCAGGGTTGTGGGGGATGAGGCCCTTGTCCCCATGAACATGGAGACAAGGTGCTTTGGGGGGACCCCAAAGCACCCTCCCCATGTTGAGGGCATGTGGCCTGGTACGGTTCAGGAGGGGGGAGGCCGCTCTCTCGTCCCCCCTCTTTTCTGCAGCTGGCCAGGTTGCGTGCTCAGATAAGGGGTCTGGTGTGGATTTTTGGGGGGACTCCACGCCAATTTTTTTTTTAAATTTGGGGTGGAGTTCCCCTTAAAATCCATACCAGACCTGAAGGGCCTGGTATGGATATTTGGGGGGAACCCCACGTCATTTTTTTTGTTATTTGACGGCAGGGTTCCCCTTAATATCCATACCAGACCTGAAGGGCCTGGTAATTGAATTTGGGGGGACCCCACGCTTTTTTTTTTATGAGCAATGACTGTATTCTTTATAGCCATGAGTTCTTTTATATTACCTTTTTTTTTTTCTTCAGAAATTACATCTTGTACAGGGACAGTTCTAAGCACGGGAAACATGCACTACTTCACAGGCATACTATACCCCCCCTCTCCCCTGTATGAAATTTAAAGGAATATTTCACTTTTATTGTTTTACTTTAACCACTTCCATACCGCGCCTATTCTGGCACTTCTCTCCTTCATGTAAAAATTATATTTTGTTCCTGGAAAATTACTCAGGACCCCCAAACATTATATATATATATTTTAGCAGACACCCTAGGGAATAAAGTGGCGGTCATTAAATTTTTTTATTTCCAACGGTATTTGCGCAATAATTTTTCAAACGTTTTTTTTTGGCCAAAAAAAAAACAGTTTCATGAACTAAAAAATAACAAAGCAGTAAAGTTAGCCCAATTTTTAGGGATAATGTGAAAGACGATGTTACACCGAGTAAATAGATACCTAACTTGTCACGCTTTAATATTGCACACACTCATGGAATGGCGCCAAACTTCGGGACTTAAAAATGTCCATAGGCGACGCTTGAATTTTTACCAGTTTAGAGTTACAGAGGAGGTCTAGGGCTAGAATTATTGCTCTCGCTCTAATGCATGCGTCAATACCTCACATGTGTGGTTTGAACGGCGTTTACATATGTGGGCGGGACTTACATGCGCGTTTGCTTCTGAGTGCGAGCTAATAGAGACAGGGCCGTTTATTTTTTTTTGCAGATTTTTTTTTAGTTTTGCACTTTCTTTTACGGAATTTTTTTGATCACTTTTATTCCTATTACAAGGAACGTAAACATCCCTTGTAATAGGAATAGTGTGTAACAGGTCCTCTTTTTGGAGAGAGGCGGGGTAGTGGATAGCACTTTCACCTAGCAGCAAAAAGGGTCGCTGGTTCGAATCCCGCCTGTGACACCATCTGCCTGTTCTCCCTGTGCCTGCGTGGGTTTCCTCCCACAATCTAAAAATATGCTGTAAATCGGATCCTGTCTAAATAAGCCCTAATATGCAGTAGTATATTTAGGTTTTGTGCTGCCCTGACTGCTGAGCTCTGATGAAGAGGCCTCTGTAGCCTTGAAACGCGTCAGCCGGCAGTGACACACCTTATTCCCCCCATCCGGGATTGTGGCTCGAGGGGTATTCATTACCATACCGTTGTTGACAAGCTTTTTACACTATCTCGTTTGTGAGTAGTTTTATGTTTTCTCATTTATTTATTAAACTGTCAAACGGTAATATACGAGGCTGGTGCGCCTTTCTTTCCTTTCTCTTTGTGCTGCCCTAGGCCTGACTAAACTTCTGCTCCTCCTAATAGAAAAATCACCCACCCCTTCCTGTCAAGGCCACACCCTGTTTTTTTATGACCCGCCCAGAAATTTTCAGGGGGGATACACACTAGTTCTGGGGGGGGGGGGGGGGGCACTGGATTCCCTTAATTTGCATAGTTTTTCTCTCACTTCCTGTTTGGCTATGGGGCAGGAAGTGAAGGAAAATCTCTGCAATTGGACAGGGATGGTACAAAATAAACTGACAGGGGCTATAACCGTCCCTCCCTCACTCTATCCAAAATGAAAAAAAAAATGTTTTCATTATAGTTCTACTTTAAGCACAAATTTCTGATAATTTTATTGAGAGGACTAAGAAAATATAACCATGCCAATAGGCCAGGATACAGCGTTGCTAATATGTATTAATGTGTGTTAGGGACCCACACAAACACCACCCAATGTTAAATAAACAATTTTCTTAATTTGCAAATACGTATCATCTGATAGGGTGAAGACACCTTACAAACTTTGTCACTTTCTACTTCAAATTCATTCACTTCCTGTCACATAGCCAAACAGGAAGTGAGGGTAAAACTTTACAAATGTCTTTTCTTGGGGACACACAGATCAATCTAAAAAGTTTCCCATTATGTAAATTGCAC
Organism: Rana temporaria; assembly: GCF_905171775.1. NCBI lineage: Eukaryota > Metazoa > Chordata > Amphibia > Anura > Ranidae > Rana > Rana temporaria. Next base: position 36,785,682 of record NC_053498.1, on the reverse strand, counting down.
TCTAGCATTTTGCTGTGTACACCCCAATTTATTAGGGATCTTGGACTTTGGGGTCCATTTACTAAAGGCAAATACACTTTGCACTACAAGTGGACAAGCAAGGAAGAAAAGAACAAAAAAAAAAACTTTGCTTCTACATGGATGTTAAAATCATCAGTGCTTCCCCTCAGATTTTCAGCGATTACGCTTGTACTGCAGAGTGGCTTTGCCTTTACTAAACCCAAAACTAACTAATCATTTGGGGTGTACACAGAAGTGCAATTTTCTTAATGGGGACACTAGTTAGATTGACCTGTGTGTCCCCAAGAAAAGACATTGGTAGGGTTTTAACCTCACTTCCTGTTCAGCTGTGTGACAGGAAGTGAAGCCAATTTGAAGAAAAGGGACACAAAGCCCAACCCAAAAAACACAAGCAGGGGCTCTAACACTCACTTGGCTTCCCTCAAACACCCACAATTAGAATAGGATTGCCTTGCGCTAGATTTAAGCACAGTGCTGTAAATCAGTACTTCAAGCCTGTCCGCCAATACCCCCCCCCCCCAAACAGGCCATGTTTGCAGGTTTTCCACATGTGCTTTAAAAGACAGTCTGGACAGCAATTCTTGATAAGATAAATCCACAAAACATGTCCTGTCGGGGGTACTTGAGAACCACTGCAGTAAAAAGGAAAAAAATTAATACTTACTGGTCTGTATTTTTCCTTTCCTGGTGATTATACATGGCAGCAAACAATCCATGCATGAAGGCACCAGGAAAGGCGTTTCAAGACAAAAATCACACCTGTTTTGTTAGGCCATTCAGCCTATTTCAGCTGCAGCTGTCAAAATCTGTAGCATGAAAAAGTAACAAAAAAACAAACTTCAAAATTTGAAAGTAATTTTATTGGTCAACAAAACAAGGAAAGCAAAAACAAACAAAAAAACAAACAAAAATAAATAAATATAAAAAATAAAACATAGGTTCATTTGAGACAGTAAACAGAATATGGTTTATGCTTTGGAAATATAACAGGATACATAGACCCAGACATCTATTAAGGATTGAAACATTAATTAGTCACAACATCTTGAGAAATATTTAGCAAAATAATGCAGCACAGACAAATACATCAAAGTGAACACCCTAAAAACATACATTGACAACCTCACAAATATTTCAGGCGAAGATAGCCCCCACCCAAAATAAATAAACAAACCAGTCAAAAAACCCTTGATCAAAAACATATCTGTTTTGCAGACATTCGATAAGGACACACAAATATAATCTTGCCAGCTGGTCTCACACACAATCTGGCCTCTTCTTTTCAGGGCAGGTAACAACTGATCTATGCAAGCTTTATATAACATAGGCTTGTGTGCTAATGAGGCAATTGAAAACACATGCACAGCCCATGAAACACACAAAACACAAGTTCACCCAATGTAGAGACTGAACTTTAAAGTGGGTACACCTGTTAAGGATGTCCTTAAATTACTAACCCAAAAAACACGCTCTATGAGCATGCTCAGAAACATCCAAGTGCTGTTCACACACAAAAAGCAACATAAAAAAATCTAAGTCCCTGGGCATGCTCAGATCACCAGAAATGCAGAGGCAAAGCCCTGTTCAAAATTAATCACATCATCCAGCATGCTACAAAATTAGAGATGGGACAAACACCCCCTGGTCCGGGTGGGCAAACAAAGAGCCTAACATGGGCAAAAGTTATACCATAAATACCATTGCAGTCTATGGGAAATGACTTGTTTATTTTGCTAGACCCCACTTGGCTGGCTTATCTTCTAGTAATTGGCCTTAAAATGGGTATGGGGGCCCAGGTCCCACCTAAGGGACATACAGTACCTGCCGCCGTTATTGTACTTTCAGCGTGATCTCATCAATCTGGTTCTCGGCGACAGGGTACTGTAAATCTTGCGCTGGCTGCCGCAATAGGAAAAACACAGGAGAGAGAGCGGCCTCCATGATCTATGCGACGTATGGGCACAGGCAGCACTGGGCAGAAAGGCAGAGGCTCAGAGGCAGAGCTGGCTGTAGCGGAGGGACTCTATAGTGGAGCGGCTGCCTGTTGAGTTAGTTGCTGAGAGGGAGTAGGATCACCGGTGGTCAGGCGGATTGTCTCTTGCCAAAACGTCACCTGCCACACGTTGCGGGTTGTCACTTGCCACACGTTGCAGATTGTAACTTGCCACACGTTGCGGGTTTTCTCTTGCCACAACGTCACCTGCTACATGTTGCGTATGGTCACTTGCCACGTCACCTGCCACACTTTGCAGATTGTCACTTGCCACAACGTCACCTGCCACACATTGTGGGTTGTCACTTGCTGTGTCCCAGAGTGAAGGCAGGCAGAAGAGAGATGATGTAATCTCTCTGCTGCCTGAAGTTGCACCATGAGGGCGGAACAGCAGTGATGCAGGGCGGGCAGGAAGAGGTGATGTCTTCTCTCTGCTCTCCTGCCCGCTCTCTCGTTGACTGCTTCCCCCTCCCCCCCGGGCAGTGAGTGTTCTGCCCACCCGCTCTTGTCACCACTAACAGCAGCAGTGCTGGGCTCCTCACAGGCAGCGGAGCGGCCAGAACAAGCTGGCTGGTGGGTGTCGGTTTGCCGCCCCCCCTGAAAGTGCCACTCGGTACCCATGGTACCACCGGGTCCCATGATAGGGCTGGCCCTGGTACCTAGTGAAAGCCAAATGTCAAAAAAATCAGGAGATCTCAAGATATGATCAAATGAAGTTACATAGATAGTCTGGTTGAAAAAAAGTCCATCTAGTTCAACCAATAAAATTATACAATCATATATACACAATCCTATACCTACATGATCCAGTTTATATTCAGTTATATTATATACTTTTTGGAAAAAATCCAGGCCATTTTTAAAGCAATCTACTAAGCTGGACAGAACCAGCTCTTGAGAGAGTCTATTCCACATTTTCACAGCTCAAATGTTATTCTTGCTCTTACTGTAAGGCCCCTTTCACAAGGGCGGACCGTTCAGGCCCGGCTGTCAGTTTTTTAGGCGGACCTGAACAGACGCTCCGTGCAGTTCTATCTATGGAGCCACGGATGTCAGCTGTGACATGCCCGCTGACATCCGACCTGCTCTGATCCACTAAAGTGTGACGGATGGAAACCCTATTTTCCATCTGTCTGGCGGATCGGATAAAAACTGACTCTACGGTCCGTCTTCATCCAATCCACCATAAGGGAGAGACCGACCTGTCGTCTGCCTGCTCAGCGGGGATTGACGGAGCGATCCCCACTGAGCAAAGCAGAGCCCGGACACGTCTGTGTGAAAGGGCCCTAACAGTTGAGTTTGACCCTGACCGATCCTACCTTCTTGAGCTTATTGGTCAACAAGGCTGCCCAACATTCAAGAAGCAATAGGGAGGTGTGAGATTTGATTGGACAGGCCAAGTCTGAAGTAGATCTAAACCCAGTCACTTTAATCTCATAAGCTTTAAAGCCCTGGTGCTTGACACACAGCCTACAGACCTGTGGTCCACCAGCCCTCTGCGTGTGACCCACAGGTTATTGGGCACCAGTCAGATTTCTGTGTGGCAGCGGGGGGGGGGGGGGGAGTCAGAACTGGAACGCTTTCTGTGTTCTAGCACTCAGGACTAATAGAGACCGTACTGTTGGAAGAGTTACCTCTGCCCAAGGTTCAAGTAAAGTCCCAGCCTGGGGGAAGAGAGAGAGTGCTGTAGGAGCGTATGATGGGTAAGGCTGGCAAAACACGGCCATACAAAGCTGGCCATACATGGTACAACCAGCCTGCTGGATTCTCTTGCGATTATCTCTAGTGGCTGCTATAGCTGCTAGCGATAATCACTATGTTCTCTGCCACCCCACCTCTGCATGGAGGAGACAATAGCTCAGCAGGAGGGGTACATCTGTCAGCACTGTCTGTGTTGATGGGGGAATTGTGAGAATTTTTTTTTCTTTCCTTCGCACTGTGTATGGCCTGCCTAATCAATCAACAATAGCTTGGGGGTTAACACCTTCAAAGTGTCACTTTCAAAAATATGAATGCATGTTACTTTGTATGAAGATAACCTCTGGGGAAAATGAGTGTGGGAAAGGATCTGGGGGATCTTGTAGATTACAGATTCAGCAATAGCATGCTATGCCAAGCTTCAGCAAGCAAGGCCAGCAGACTATTGGCTTGCATTAAAAGGGGATTTGCGCAAGAGATAAAACACTAATTCTACCACTTTACAATATTCACAAGGCCACATTTTAAGCATGCCATCCAGTTTTAGTCACCAAGCCTGCAGAAAGGCAGAGGATATCATCCCAGATACACAATTCCCCATAGCAGTGGGTACACCTAAAAGGGGGCACTTCACATCGAGGCCACCCAAAATTTAACCCTGAAGGATGGGGAACCCAATGCTACCAAAAAATCCCCAAAAAGGAGGATAGGCCACTAACAAATACAGTTTGGTTGCTACAGCAGCAAAGTCTCTTTCCCCCTGCAAGAACACCGTACTGGATGCCCTGGATGTAAAGTTGGCATGCTGAAGGTGCCTAGTAAAACAAATAAGACGATACAAAATTATGTCATAAATGTTTTATTTCTGGATTGTTTTTATCTTTTTTAATGGAACAAACTACGATGGGGTTGATTTACTAAAACTGGAGAGTGAAAAATCTGAGGCAGTTTTGCATGATAGCCAATCAGCTTCTAACTTCAGCTTGTTCAATTAGGCATTGACAAAAAACACCTGGAAGCTGATTGGTTTCTATGCAGAGCTGCATCAGATTTCATACTCTCAAGTTTTAGTAAATCAACCCCTTTGGGTCACAAAGAATCTTTTCAGAAAGACAGGGACACTAGGAAACACGGGGGACAATAGGAATCCTGGGGACATGGGATTTTGTTTTGGCTCATTCCTGAGTTTATAAGCAGCTTTAAAGTCCCATCTTTTGACATGTATGCATATTCCAAAAACGTTTAGATGTGTTTCTTAGTGATTGCAATATACAGTCATTTTGGCCTAGGCCAGCAACAAGGCAGAAACTGAAGAAATATTTACATTAAAAATCTTAAAACAAGTAAATATAATATACCTTCCTATCTTTTTACTAAGGCTAGTAGCATTAGGATTAACAATGTCAATGTTGATTTAAAGAGTAAGGCCCCTTTCACACTGGAGGAGGCATGGTGGTGGTATAGCGCCGCTAAAAATAGCGGCGCTATACCGTCGGAATTGCCGTGGGATTCGGCCGCTAGCGGTGTGGTATTAACTCCCGCTAGCGGCCGATAAAGGGTTAATACCGTGGTTTCCTATTGTTTTAAATGGGAAGGAGCGGTATACATACCGCTCCTCTCACCGCTCCAAAGATGCTGCTTGCAGGAAAAAAAAATTCTCTCCTGCCAGCGCATCCCCTCCGGCTTTCACAATGAGGTTGCTGGGCAGGAGTTTTTTAGGCTGTATAGCAGCGCTATTTTTAGCGCTGTACTGCCTGAAAAACTCCTCAGTGTGAAAGGGGTCTTAAGTTCTGCTTTAACTACAAACTAAATCAAATCAAATCAAATTCAAAGGCACATGATGGCATTATCCTAGCGAATGATCAAATCAACCCCATGGATAAGTTTTCCAGGATCTTGAATGAGAAACTGTGCACATTCTTTACCAGTTTGCCAACTGCTCTATGTCAGAAGCAGGTGTTGTACCCTGGCAAATGTAAAGCATATAACGACACCATTGTTTCAGTATTTAATACACATGGTTACTCCTTAATCACACGTGATTGCTCCTTAAACAATTGCCTTTATTGTGTGTCCTTACCTTTTGGTCCATTAAAGAGACAAATTATTTCAATATCTAGATCTTTCTTTAGCTGTTATTAATGGTTTCATTGTGTTTGTACAGCTTTCATTAAAGCGGATGTCCGCTGAAAAAAAAATATTAAAAGTCAGCAGCTACAAATACTGCAGCTGCTTACTTTTAATATTAGGACACTTACCTGTCCTGGAGTCCAGCACCGTCCGCAGCAGAGGACAAGCGATCGCTCGTCACTCTGCTGCCCCCCCGCCATCCTCTGTGAGGGAACCAGGAAGTGAAGAGCTGCGGCTTCACTGCCCAGTTCCCTACGGCCCATGCGCGAGTCGCGCTACGCCTCCCGATTGGCTCCCGCTGTGTACTGGGAGCCGAGTGTTCCCAGAACACAATGGGGGGGGGGGGGTCAGGGACAGATTAAGAACATCATGGGCCTGGTGCTGAGGATTTTCGTGGGGCCTTTTATAAATAATAAATAAATGCGTGGGAATTACATGCACGCAGCCCGGCCAAGGCAAGTGACCAATGGCACAGAACCCAGAAGGCCGGGTGAAGATGTAAGCACCCGGGCCCCGCCTGATTCATCACAGCGCAGCACTGGAGGGCTCAGTCTGAAAGTCTGAAAATTTAAGTGTACACTAATGTGCTAATATGCTGTGCATACTTGTACGTTGTGGCATAACCTACCCCAGGGCCTCTAAAAAGTAGTAATGTCAGGAAAGTTTACTACCACTTTATTATCACAGGATCCCAGGAGCCTCTCATGGGGCCCCCTACTGACCCAGTGGTCCTTGGGCAGTGCCTAAGTGCACAGTTGCCAACATTTAAAAAATATTTTCAGGGACGCTTTTTTATATAAGTGCTATATTTAGAGTAGCTGAGATCCCCGATGTTCCTCTATACATCACAGTAGTAATCACAAAATTAAATGAGTACTAATAATGGGGCACAACAAATATGAGAACTGAGATTTCCTTTAGTAGAACTTACAAAAGTGTGTCTATTCTAGAGCTGGTAACATTGAGGGTATTCAGTATAATTTTAAAGAACTGTTTTTGTGGGTAAGCGACATAGGGGAGGAGTATGGACGGTATATAAGTGGGAAGTATGTGCAGGTGAGGGAGAGGAATGTGGAGGGTCTAACAGCGGGCACTATGTACAGTAGAGGAGTGCAAAGGGTACGGCAAAAGGCACTATGTACAGGAGAGGAGTGTGAAGGGTATGACAATGGGTAGTATGTACAGGAAGAGTGTGGGGGTATGACAGAGGGTAGTATGTACCAGAGAGAAGTGTGGAGGGTATGATGGGGCAGTATGTACAGGAGAGGAGTGTGGAGGGTATGACAGTGGGCAGTATGTACAGGAGAGGAATGTAGACGGTATGATAGTGGTCACTATGTATAGGAGAGGAGTGTGGAGGGTATGACAGTGGGCACTATGTATAGGAGAGGAGTGTGGAGGGTATGACAGTGAGCATTATGCACAGGAGAGGAGTGTGGAGGGTGCGACAGTGGGCACTATGTACAGGAGAGAAGTGTATGACAGCAGGCACTATGTACAGGAGAGGAGTGTGAAGGGTATGACAGTGGGCGCTCTGTATAGGAGAGGTGTGGGGAGGGTATGACAGTGGGCACTATGTACAGGAGAGGAGTGTGTAGGGTATGACAGTGGGCACTATGTATAGGAGAGAAGTGTGGAGAGTATGACAGTGGGCACTATATACAGGAGAGGAGTGTGGAGAGTATGACAGTGAGCACTATGTACAGGAGTGGAAGGATATTTAGGGACTGCGTAGTGGTTAAGCGGGTCATACATGGATTGAAATTACGCCAATTATGCAGAGACCAGCCATAGTCAATCTATGTATGGGCTAGCTGGTTTTACACAAGTCAATCTATTAATCGACTTGAGTACAACCAGCCTGTTAGGTTTTTCCCAAAACAATCAGTGCTGCCAGCTATAGTTAGCAACACTGATCATTGTACGCACTGGCAGAACAGGAGTGATTCCCCCATCCACAGGTCAGCAGGTGAGAGGGTGTGTGGGGACAGGCTGGGGAGAGATACTAGTCAGTGGCTGGGTAGGCACTGGCTAGTATCAGAGCCAGATACACACAGGTTACATACGCCACGATCGTTAGAGCGAGAACAATAATTCTAGTACTAGACCTCCTCTAACTCTAAACATGTAACCTAAAAAAAAAATAAAGCATTGCTTAGGATACCAAAAAAATTTGTGCTAACTTAACTAACTAGTGTTTTTTTTAATGAATAAAAAAAAAGTTTTTAAAAAAAAAAACATGTTTGAAAAATTGCTGCGCAAATACCGTGCTAGAGCTGCACAATTAATTGTTTAAAAAAATTGTGATCTCGATTCAACCCCCCTGACGATCTCCAATGCAGAGTTTGCTGATTCTTTCATATAACAAGTGGAGAGACTTTCAGCTATCAAAAGAAAATATCTGGGGAGTCTGCCAAGTTTTTAAAAGGAAACATTGTAACTAATGCTTCCTTCTTAGATCAAAGGGATAAACTTCTGTGTGTAAAGAAAAAATCTGGGCAGTCTGCGAAGTTTGTAAACAAAATGAAACATTGTAACTAACTAACATTGTAACTAAATTTAACCACTTAAAGTCCAACACTTGTTTTTTTAAATTAAAAAGCAATATTATTTGCTAGAAAATTACTTGGAACCGCCAAACATTATATATATTTTAGCAGAGACTCTAGGGAATACAATGGCTATTGCTGCAATATTTTATGTCACACTGCATTTGCCCACTTCAATTAATAATAAAAACCATAAAAACAAAACAGTGAAGTTAGCCCATTTTTTTTTGTTTGTTTTTTTGTTTTAATGTGAAAGATGATGTTACGCCGCAAGAATTGTGACAGAATCACGATCTATCTTCTAAGCAAAAGAATTGCAATTCTCATTCTAGCCAGAATTGTGCAGCTCTATACCGTGCAACATAAAAAGTGCAAAGACCACCGTAGAGTAATTTTCTAGCAAAAAACAAATGATGATTTTTACATGTAGTAGAGAAGTGTCAGAATTGGCCTGGGTGGCAAGGGGTTAATTACCTTGAGTAAAATACAAATTATTATAAGCCCTGTGATCCTATCGGTCTGCTGCAGTGTGTCAGCTTGTATTTATATTGGCCGCTCTGAATGTAGCTTCTGACAGGCTGTGCAAGCAGGCCCGTATCTCCGGAACCATAAACGATAGCTGTCCTATATTTTGACCAGTTGTGGGGTAGGTCTTCACCTGCCTATCCCCCAAATGTGGGGTTTCTGTGACCTCTGGTTGTCGAGCTACAACCCCCCAAAGTCGATCTTTTTTTTCTGAATTTTTTTTTTTTTTTTGGCAAATGGGCCTATCTTGAGAAAGGGGCCTGGAGCTGCAGCTCCATCAGCCCCCTTGTTAATCCGGCCCTGCGGGTGACGTCATGCCTGCAGTCTGCCCGAGACTGTGTGGCCGGAAGTAGGTGCAAATACCTGTCTTTAGACAGGTATCTGCACCCCTATCCCCCTGAAAGGTGTCAAATGTGACACCGGAGGGGGGGAAGGTTTCCGATCAGCGGGAGTTCCACTTTAGGGTGGAGCTCCGCTTTAATATTCTTACAGCTGACAATGCGGGTCACAATTACATGAAGCTTGGCGGTCACCAGGTACCCAGCAGATCAACAAGCACTTTTATTTACTCGATGCATTTGTAAAGGACTAAAATATAGGGAAATTTGAAATGTGTATTGGAATTTGTTTAGGGCCTGACAGTATCTAAATGTTAACACATGTGTACCATTGAGAGTAAACTCCCCTACAAGTCAGGAAAATCCACAGAAAAATGGACTATTGTTTTATGAACAACGTGATATTTGAGAATTTAACTAGCTTTTCGAAGACCGTACTTTTTCCAAAACAAGGTAATAATAAACCAAATCATTATGTAGCAGCTTGCACCAAGTACATGCTAAAATAAAGGTTCAGCACAAGCTGTTTCCATAGTATAGCTTACCTTTAGGCCCCTTTCACACTGGGGCGGGAGACGCAGTGGCGTTATAGCGCCGCTAAAAATAGCGGCGCTATACTGTCGGATTGGCCCCGGGATTCGGCCACTAGCGGAGCGGTATTAAACCCCGCTAGCGGCCGATAAAGGGTTAATACCGCCCACAATTTTTTTTGGTATCCTAAGCAATGCTTTATTTTTTTTTTAGGTTACATGTTTAGAGTTAGAGGAGGTCTAGTACTAGAATTATTGTTCTCGCTCTAACGATCGTGGCGTATGTAACCTGTGTGTATCTGGCTCTGATACTAGCCAGTGCCTACCCAGCCACTGACTAGTATCTCTCCCTAAAACTAGTAGAATCAATAAAATGTGAACCGGTGTTCAAACTGATAAAAACAGCGCTAATATGTGGATAATCTTCCAAATAAATAAATAAAAAAGTGAAACCTGAATTATACTGATGATGTGGAAGGTGATCTATAGCTGGTATAAGTGCACCTGGCACCAGATAATGCACCAATAGTGTGGATAAGTCCCAAGAAACAGCTGGGATGTGTGCTTACCACAAAACAAAAATCGCTCTGGATTTTGTTTTCAAACCTTCAGATCAAACTGGTACTGCATGGGTTAATACTCAAGCGGGGTCATATGTGAAGACAAGAAAACAATAGCATAATCATGGTACAGTACTGTCTACACAACAGCCCATTAGCCAAGCTGGATGACAAGCCCCTAGTGTGTGCCCGTACAGAAATTATGAATGATAAAAACCAAAAACGAGTTCACCGCCTCTCACTGGTGTCCTCCCGTCCACAGGGGCCGCGCTAGTGCTGCGGATGCGATGGTATACTGTGTCCTGGATGCGATTGGAAGTCAGTGGAGCGCAGTGGAACGCACATAGACTTCCTGTGTAGCGCTGTGTAGCCACGCCCTGATGCGTTTCGTCACTTCCGACTTCAACTGAGGGCATGGCTACGTGGTGCCGTCAATATCCCTTTATACCCATGTAGCTGTCGGCTATTGGATGAATAATCGCTGCCCGCTGGATCTAATTGGTGCTGCTTAATCCGGATGTCAGGCAGGACATCAGCCGAGCTAATAGTGGGTTTAAAAGAGTATATCTCGAGGAAATCTAAAATGATAAACTTTAATGCGGTCAATCGTACCTGACCATAAAGGGGGAAAAGAAACCAATAAAATCATTGTAAAAAAACGCACTACTCGCTATTCATATTTTAATGAAATGATATAGGAAAGTAGCGCTGTATGGGTTTGTTTTTTAAAAAAAGTGTCAGCAAACTGACACTGAGCAAATACTAAGAAATGTAATATAATTACTAAGTAAGGTTGCTGTGTTGTTTAAATGTATACTTGGGGAAAAAAGGGGATGTAGATGATTGTTATTTCTTTATAATGGAAAAGAACATGAGACTGGGGATGTCCAATCACTATGAGCGTGGGCGTGTCTGACAGCCCAATTTTAAACATACATCCCGGGAATGGTATTAATAGAGAGCATATGACCTAATAGCAATATTTTTTGTGTGTTTTTTTGTCAGAGGCACCCCATGTGTCTCATGTGGGTCACATATGCTATAAGTATGTCCTATTGACCATAAGAGGTCATCGATGTCTCATAATTTCAGGTGGACAGCGCTGTAAGTTATGGCGCAAAAGGTCATAGGTCATCAGGTCAATGCCATAGCAACGTTAAACAACACGGGGAAGTGCATCAAGGGCTGGAAAATGCTTACTTCTACATGTACCATGCTGAATTAGTGTTCCCAGATTAGTTAGATCTATAGAGAGAGCGACTATTTTTTAATCTTCAAACATGGATATTCAGAGAGGGCCGTTTCCAGTGTATATGTATGTATATATCAAAAATTGCTTAATGACACGGTTAATTAGCGGTTAACCATATCAGGCGTGTATGGATCATACACATGTGTTCAAGCATGTAGAGACATGTATACATATATAATTCAATAAATGAATACTTAGAGGGGGGGGGGGGGTATATGTGTAAATATAAATATAAATATAAATATATAAAATAGATATAGGTATAAATATATAATACATAATATATAATATGGTGAGGAGATAGTGGGACATCAGTATATTTAAAAAATCCACTCGAGAAATATAAATATATTAAAATACATATAAAAATATGTATAAAATTCCTTGCATAAAAAATATATATAAAAGAAAGGATAAAAAGTCAATATATATCTTTTACATAAAACTGTGTGCAAGGGGGAGGGAAAGTGGATATAAAAGAGAGACAGGAGGCTTGGGTGGTCATACATACTGTAGACCACGCCGCATGTAGAGGAGAATGTCATAATTAGAGCATGAATGGAGCCAGTATCAGTGATCACTAATGAAGCAGTTTATATCCAATTCTATGTTTAACCCTTTTGGAGTCCCTGCCGAATATATCCATTCGGTCTCACGTTTGGATAGCTCCCTAACTTGATTACAGCCCCTCCAGGGTGGTTCAAGGTGGTCAATGGCCCAAAATTTCAGGCTGGCAGGGTTCTGGTTATGGTGTAACTTGAAATGGAGTGAAACATTATGATCTTTATATCCTAATTTGATATTGGCAATATGTTCTGCTATTCGGATTTTTAGCTTTCTTTTGGTCCGTCCGATATACATCAAGTGACAAGGACATTCAAGCACATAGACTACATAGGTAGTATTACATGTGATGAAAGATTTTATTTGGAACTGGATATTGTTAGACGTGGAGGTAAATGTGTCAATATGATTTCTTGGTCTGTCTGCTTCTTTGCATGGGAGGCATTTTTTGCAGGGAAAAAAAACGTCTTTATCCCAAAAAGTTGGTTTTTTTTTTGGAGGATCCAGGATCTTTTTTACTACTTTATCTCCAAAACTTACAGCCTTCCTGTATATGAAACCAGGTTTTCTTGGTAATACTGTATTTAATGTTTTGTCGAGAAATAGAATGTGCCAGTGATTTTTAAAGATCAATTCAACTTCTTTATATTGACTATGGAATCCCGAGATGAAACTCCATTCTTGTATATTCTTCTTGTTTTGTGGTTGTCTTGTGGTGAGGTAGGCATCCCGGGGTAAACATCCTATTTCTTCAATGACTTTGTCCAGGTCTCTGTTCCTGTATCCTTTTTCCAAGAACTTTCCTTTAAGTATGAGGGCCTGTGAATTAAAATCAGTGTCATTGCTACAATTGCGTCTGACGCGCATCAGTTGTCCCTTTGGGATGTTTCTCAACCACATTGGATGGTGACCACTTTGGATGGGCAAGTAGCTGTTGGAGTCTGTCGGCTTAAAGTATACTTTGGTACCTAGCTTATTCCCCATACAGCGCTATTTTCCTATATCATTTCATTAAAATATGAATAGCGAGTAGTGCGTTTTTTTACAATGATTTTATTGGGTTTTTTTGCCCCTTTATGGTCAGGTACGATTGACCGCATTAAAGTTTATAATTTTAGATTTCCTCGAGATATACTCTTTTAAACCCACTATTAGCTCGGCTGATGTCCTGCCTGACATCCGGATTAAGCAGCACCAATTAGATCCAGCGGGCAGCGATTATTCATCCAATAGCCGACAGCTACATGGGTATAAAGGGATATTGACGGCGCCACGTAGCCACGCCCTCAGTTGAAGTCGGAAGTGACGAAACGCGTCAGGGCGTGGCTACACAGCGCTACACAGGAAGTCTATGTGCGTTCCACTGCGCTCCACTGACTTCCAATCGCATCCAGGACACAGTATACCATCGCATCCGCAGCACTAGCGCGGCCCCTGTGGACGGGAGGACACCAGTGAGAGGCGGTGAACTCGTTTTTGGTTTTTATCATTCATAATTTCTGTACGGGCACACACTAGGGGCTTGTCATCCAGCTTGGCTAATGGGCTGTTGTGTAGACAGTACTGTACCATGATTATGCTATTGTTTTCTTGTCTTCACATATGACCCCGCTTGAGTATTAACCCATGCAGTACCAGTTTGATCTGAAGGTTTGAAAACAAAATCCAGAGCGATTTTTGTTTTGTGGTAAGCACACATCCCAGCTGTTTCTTGGGACTTATCCACACTATTGGTGCATTATCTGGTGCCAGGTGCACTTATACCAGCTATAGATCACCTTCCACATCATCAGTATCATTCAGGTTTCACTTTTTTATTTATTTATTTGGAAGATTATCCACATATTAGCGCTGTTTTTATCAGTTTGAACACCGGTTCACGTTTTATTGATTCTACTAGTTTTATACTTGGAAATGGTTTACCATTTTTTAAAAACAGCTGCTCACAAGGTTTATGCCATCTGACACCACTGGCATAGCTTTTAAAACTCACAGCTATTTTCTCTCCACCTCTAACACACTCGGGTTGAGGCACTTAGTCTCTTTGGCGCCGGAAGTGCAATTATAGGCCATTCTTTCTGCACCCTTTTACATGAACTCTATGTTAGCCTATGTGCCCATTCACACCTGGGAGTTATTTTAGTGTTAACAAGCTTTGGAGCTTATTGACTTTTTTCTGAACGCCTGAAATTTGCGTTCAAAGTGCATTTTTTTTGGTGGGAAAAAACGCTAAAAACGCACCAGCACCAGTGTTTATCTTTTTTTTATCCATTAAAAAAAAAAGCTACACTGAAAAACGCTGATTAAAGCTATTGCAAAAACGCTAAAAAACGTTGAGAGGCTCCCTGCAATGCTACTGGCGTTTTTTGATAATTTTTTTTAGCTTCAGTGTGCATGGAGCCTTATAGCTGGTCATGTGCTGTGCCTTTACTGATAACTAACATTTTGCATACAGTACATATGCATGCTGTCATGACTCTAGTAAGAGTGTCAGGCAAAAATATATTGTCACATCAGCAGTTGCAGACTCAGATATATGCATAGCACATCTTGCTCTGAACAATACAAACATTCTGTAAAGTAAGACACAGTCTGTTGTAGTTCCCCTGGTTGGACAATAGGTGTCCCCATAGTTGGATAGTGAGATTTTGTTTGGGATTGGGTTAAGTACCAGCCCTGCCCCTGCTAGAAAATAGGTACCCTGGGTAAGTATAAGCAAGAGAGGGAGGGAGAGCTTCTTGGGTTACTTCCCAATAGGAGAGCAATTACTGTGTAACGCGATCAGTAACCAGTCCTGGCACATTTGGCTCTACTGATGCCCAATAGGTACATGCAAGTGTCCCAGACACACTTACTTGGTGATAAATGTCCCAGGCATATTCCTTCTCAGGGTGAAAGTCCTTTTTCCGGGTGGCAGTGGATTAATTGAGGGCGCCAGTCACTTTCAATATGTTTTAGATGTTTTAATAATGAACATGCATGAAGAGTGGGAAGGAGGGTGAAGGGAACACAGGATACCTTGGGTTCCATTAACAATACACAGTCTCTGATCTCATACATGGTCTTCTCACTAATAACAATCCTTCTGTAACAGAACTCTGCTGGATGGAATACATCTCATAAATGTGGCACCTTGTCTACTGAGGTTCCTGTGTATTCTCAGTCTTAGGATATAAGGCAGGACAGCAATGGGAAGGTTCATGTGGTGCTTCCCAGCTCATTCGGTCACTCACCATCCCTGTGATAGGACAACTGCAGCTTTGCTTCCCCAAACGACCAGTAGCACTTCATCTCATCCAGCAGCTCAAATCGTCGCCTTTCGAGATTTTTAAGGGTAAAAGTTTGACGTCATGTCACGAGCGGGCGCAATTTTTAAGCGTGACATGTTGGGTATCATTTTACTCGGCGTAACATTATCTTTCACAATATATAAAAAAATTGGGCAAAATTTATTGTTGTCTTATTTTTTAATTAAAAAAAGTGATTTTTTTTCCCAAAAAAGTGCGCTTGTAAGACCGCTGCACAAATACGGTGTGACAAAAAGTATTGCAATGACTGCCATTTTATTCTCTAGGGTGTTAGAAAAAAAATATATAATGTTTGGGGGTTTTAAGTAATTTTCTAGCAAAAAAAACTGTTAGGCTAGGTTCACACTGCTGCGAAATCAAAATCGCGGTAAAATCGCGATTTTACCGTGATTTCGCGGCTGCGATTTTGCCGTGATTTTGGCCGCGATTTAAGAGACATCTGTGCATTGTTCAATGTAAATCGCGGCCCGAAATCGCAAAAAAGTAGTACAGGAACTACTTTTTGAAATCGGTGCAGCGCCGCAGATGCGGCGTCGCACCAATTAGGACAGTGCCATTGCCGACAATTGCCGGCAAATGCCGCCGATTTGAGATGCGATTTGACATGTGAAATCGCATCTCAAATCGTACCAAATCGTACCCAGTGTGAACCTGGGCTTAGTCTCGTAAACACCGAATCTGAAAAACAAGCCCGGTGGTAAAGAGGTTAATGATGTTCACTTTGATTTATTTGTTTATGGTGCATTATTTTGCTAAATTTTTCTCAAGATGTTTTGACTAATGTTTCAATCCTGTCTGTGGGTCTATCCTGTTATTTCCAAAGCATAAACCATATGCTGTTTACTGTCTCAAATGTATATTTTTAGTTTTTATATTTATGTTTGTTTGTGTTTTTATGTTTTTTTTGCTTTCCTTGTTTTGTTGACCAATAAAATTACTTTAAAATTTTGAAGCTTGTTTGTTTTTTGTTACTTTTTCATGCTACAGATTTTGACAGCTGCAGCTGAAATAGTTTTGGCCTAAACAATCAGGTGTGATTTTTGTCTGTAAGCTTCTTTCCTGGTGTGTATGCATGAAATGTTTGCTGCCATGTTTTTTTAACAGTAAATGAAAAAGACAGAGAGGTAAGTATTTGTTCCTTTTTAATGCAGTGGTCCTCAAGTACCCCCGACAGAACATGTTTTGTGGATTTTGTCTGATCAAGAATTGCTGTCCAGACTGTCTTTTAAAGCACATGTGCAAGATGAAGAAAAACCTGCAAACATGGCCTGTTGGGGGGGGGGGGGGGCGGAGTATTGGCGGACAGGCTTGAAGTGCTGATTTACAGCACTGTGCTTAAATCTAGCGCAAGGCAATCCTAGTCAAATTGTGGGTGTTTGAGGGAAGCCAAGTGAGTGTTAGAACCCCTGCTTGTGCTTTTTGGGTTGGGCTTTGTGTCCCTTTTCTTAAAATTGGCTTCACTTCCTGTCACACAGCCGAACAGGAAGTGAGGTTAAAACCCTACCAATGTCTTTTCTTGGGAACACAGGTCAATCTAACTAGTGTCCCCATTAAGCAAATTGCACTCCAGCACTGCTTTGTACACCCCAAATGATTAGTTAGTTTGGGGTTTAGGAAAGGCAAAGCCACTCTGCAGTAGTGAAAATCGCTGAAAATCAGAGGGGAAGCACTGATGGTTTTAACATCCAATCCTGTAGAGAAGCAAAGTTTTTTTTTTGTTTGTTTTGTTTTCTTCCTTGCTTGTCCACTTGTAGTGCAAAGTGGATTTGCCTTTAGTAAATGGACCCCAAAGTCCAAGATCCTTAATAATTTGGGGTGTACACAGCAAAATGCTAGAGTGCAATTTACATAATGGTAAACTATTTAGATTGATCTCTGTGTCCCGAGAAAAGATATTAGTAAGGTTTTACCCTAACTTCCTGTTTGGCTATGTGACAGGAAGTGAATGAATTTGAAGTAGAAAGTGACAACATTTGTGAGGTGTCTTCACCCTATCAGGGGTGCAGACATCCCAAAAAATTAGCAGATGATACTTATTTGCAAATTAAGATTTTTTTATTTAACATTGGGTGGTGTTTGTGGGGGGCCCTAACACACACATTCATACATATTAGCAACGCTGTATCCTGGCCTATTGGCATGGTTATATTTTCTTAGTCCTCTCAATAAAATTATCAGAAATGTGTGCTTAAAGTAGAACTATAATCAACACTTTTTTTGTTTCATTTTGGAGGGAGGGTTATAGCCCCTGTCAGTTTATTTTGTACCATCCCTGTCCAATTGGGGAGATTTGCCTTCACTTCCTGCCCCATAGCCAGGAAGTGAGAGAAAAACTATGCAAATTAAGGGAATCCAGTGCCCCCCCTCCCCCCAGAACTAGTGTGTGTGTGGGCGTGTCTTAAAAACAGGGTGTGGCCTTGACAGGAAGGGTGGGTCATTTTTCTATTAGGAGGTGCAGAAATGTAGTGAGGCCTAGGGCATTACAAAACCTAAATATACTACTGCATATTAGGGCTTATTTAGACAGGATCCGATTTACAGCATGTTTTTATATTGTGGGAGGAAAGCAAACTCCAGGCAGATGGTATCACGGGCGGGATTCGAACCAGCGACCCTTTTTGCTGCTAGGTCAAATTACTATCCACTACACCACTGTGCTGAACAAACATGATCGCGGCTGAAAGGATGAGATCAGTGGTTTTTTTTCCGATCTCATGCTTTCCAGCCTGGAGGATAGATGTGGGGTCTTATTGACCCCGCCTCTCTCCATAGAGAGGACCTGTCACACACTAGTCCTATTACAAGGGATGTTTACATTCCTTGTAATAGGAATAAAAGTGATCCCAAAAAAAAAATGTAAACGCCCCTGTCCCTAGTAGCTTGCACTCAGAAATGAACAAGCATGTAAGTCCCGCCCACATATGTAAACACCGTTCAAACCACACATGAGGTATTGACGCGTGCGTTAGAGCGAGAGCAATAATTCTAGCCCTAGACCTCCTCTTTAACGCTGAACTGGTAACCTGTAAATAAAAAATCAAGCATCGCCTATGGAGATTTTTAAGTCCTGAAGTTTGGCGCCATTCCATGAGTGTGTGCAATATTAAAGCGTGACAAGTTAGGTATCTATTTACTCTGTGTAACATCATCTTTCACATTATCCCTAAAAATTGGGCTAACTTTACTGCTTTGTTATTTTTTAATTCATGAAACCGTTTTTTTTGGGCCCAAAAAAAAAGGCGCTAGAAAAGTTATTGCGCAAATACCGTTGGAAATAAAATAAAAAATGACCGCCACTTTATTCCCTAGGGTGTCTGCTAAAAAAATATATATAATGTGTGGGGGTCCCGAGTAATTTCCCAGGAACAAAATATAATTTTTACATGAAGGAGAGAAGTGCCAGAATATGCGCGGTATGGAAGTGGTTAAAGTGAAATAATAAAAGTGAAATATTCCTTTAAATTTCATACAGGGGGGAGGGGGGGTATAACATGCCTGTGAAGTAGTGCATGTTTTCCGTGCTTAGAACTGTCCCTGTACAAGATGTAATTTCTGAAGTAAAAAAAAGTAATTTAAAAGTACTCATGGCTATAAAGAATACAGTCATTGCTCATTAAAACTAAAAAAAAAAAAAAACGTGGGGGTCTCCCCAAATTCAATTACCAGGCCCTTCAGGTCTGGTATGGATATTAAGGGGAACCCCACCGTCCAAAAAAAAAAAAATGAAGTGGGGTTCCCCCTAAATATCCATACCAGGCCCTTCAGGTCTGGTATGGATTTTAAGGGGAACTCCACCCCAAATAAAAAAAATGGCGTGGAGTCCCCCCAAAAATCCACACCAGACGCTTATCCAAGCACGTTAACCTGGCTGGCTGCAGAAAAGAGGGGGGGACAGAGTGCGGCCCCCCTCTCCTGAACCGTACCAGGCCACATGCCCTCAACATGGGGAAGATGTCCCCATGTTGATGGGGACAAGGGCCTCATCCCCACAACCCTTGCCCGGTGGTTGTGGGGGTCTGCGGGCGGGGGGCTTATCGAAATCTGGAAGACCCCTTTAACAAAGGGGACCCCCAGATCCCGCCCCCCCCCATATGTGAAATGGTAATGGGGTACATTGTACCTCTACCATTTCACCTAAAAAAGTGACAAAAATGTAAAAAATTACAGTAGTCAGTTTTTGACAATTCCTTTATTAATATCTTTTTTCCGCGCTTCTTCTTTTCTTCTTTCATTCGGGTTTCTTCCTCCATCTTTCTCTGCTTCTTGCTTGGGGCTTCTCGTCCGCATCTTGACCGACGTCTTCTTCCATCTTCTTCTCCTTCCGTCGGCCTTCTCGTCCCGCATCTTCTTGTTCTTCTGGACGCTGCGCTTGAAATTGAAGTCCCCGCCGTGTGCCGCTCCTGGGACCCCGCCCCCTCTGATGCCACAGGTAAACTCATAAGAAAGTCCGCGTGTGGTATATGTGCGTCAGAGGGGGGCGGGGTCACAGAGCGTCACACAGCGGGAAATTCAAATGTAAGCTCGTCCGCATCTTGCACGGCTTCTTCTTCTCCGGATGCTGCGCTTTAAATTGAATTCCCCGCCGTGTGCCGCTCATGTGACCCCGCCCCGCTCTGACGCACATGACTTTCTAATGAGCTTACCTGTGGTGTCAGAGGGGGCGGGGTCCCAGGAGCGGCACACGGCAGGGAATTCAATTTCAATCGCAGCGTCCGGGGAAGAAAAAGAAGATACGGACAAGAAGGTTGACGGAAGGAGAAGAAGATGGGAGAAGACGCCGGGCAAGATGCGGACGAGAAGCAGTGTTGTAAGTAATGGCGTTTAAATAAACGCCGTTTCGTAACGATTGGCCTCCAAGGGGTAACTAGTAATCTACCTGATTACTTTTACCCCATCGGCAACGCATTACATTGGCGGCGTTACCGAGTTACATTGAGCGCGCGGGTGGGGGCAGTCCGGGGTCATGTCTGTTCTAACTTCTCAGGGCCGGCGGGATGGAGCTGGCCAGTGGCCTGTGATTGCATTGTGATTGGGTGGGTCACATCACATGATGCAGCACTGCACATCATGTTCTTCACTTGATTGGTCGCGGGCGGGTCATGTGAGTGTCGGACTGACTCCTTGGTGGGTGGCGCTGGCGCGGCGCATGCACGCGCCCCTGGAGTCTCCCGCCCGTGGCCGCCTGCAGGCGTGACTCGTGTCGTGTGACTGACAGACGGTGTCAGTGTCACTGTGTCGGGAGCCGCCGACATCTCCCCCGTCCCCCGCGGAGGCTCCGCTTCACCACCACCGGTCCGGCCCGAGGCCAGAAAGTCAGCAGCCAATGCCATCAGTCACACTCACCTCACCAACACCGACTGTGGCCCTGCCCCTGCAAGCCAGCAGACAGCAGCACCGACCGACTGTGGCCCCTGCCCCCTGCGCAGCCAGGTGAGGAGCCCATTGGAACTGGGGGGGAGAGCGGCCTAGTCTAAGGCCTGCCTGGTCTGGTGGTGGTGATTGGTGAATGAACTTTGTGCTACTGGGCTGGCTGAGCTGACCGACTGGCTGCTGTTCTGATATTGTTGCTTGCTTGTAAAGCTTAAAAAACTCCAATTATCTGTCTATAAATATATAACAGGCTTATAGACAGATAATTGGAGTCCTTTAAGCTTTACAATTACAAGCAATATCAGCACGCAGCAGTCACTGTCAGCTCAGCCAGTAGCACAAAGTTCATATTTTGCCACACAAGGCCTTTGTGCTACTGGCTGAGCTGACACTGTGACTGCTGCTGATCTTGCTTGTAATTGTAAAGCTTAAAGGACTCCAATTATCTGTCTATAAGCCTGTTATATATTTATAGACATATAATTGGAGTCTTTTAAGCTTTACAATTAGGCAAAGTAAAAAAAAAAAATCTCAGTTACTTTGCCGAGTAACTAGTTACTTTGCCAATAAAGTAACTGAGCCACTAACTCAATTACTTTTTCGAACAAGAAACTTGTAATTGTAACTAATTACTTTTTTAAAGGAAGATGAACAACACTGACGAGAAGACCAACGAAAAAAGCAGAGGAAGAAGAAGATGGGGGACGAGAAGGCCGACGGAAGGAGAAGAAGATGGAAGAAGACGCCGCGCAAGATGCGGACGAGAAGTCCCAAGAAAGAAGCAGAGGAAGATGGAGGAAGAAACCCGAATGAAAGTTGAAAAGAAGAAGAAGAAGCACGGAAATAAGATATTAATAAAAGAATTGTCAAAAACAGGCTACTGTCATTTTTAACATTTTTGACACTTTTTTTTGGTGAAATGGTAGAGGTACAATGTACCCCATTACCATTTCACATGGGGGGGGGGGCGGGATCTGGGGGTCCCCTTTGTTAAAGGGGTCTTCCAGATTTCGATAAGCCCCCCGCCCACAGACCCCCACAACCACCGGGCAAGGGTTGTGGGGATGAGGCCCTTGTCCCCATCAACATGGGGACATCCTCCCCATGTTGAGGGCATGTGGCCTGGTATGGTTCAGGAGAGGGGGGGGCCGCACTCTGTCCCCCCCTCTTTTCTGCGGCCGGCCATGTTAACATGCTCGGATAAGGGGTCTGGTGTGGATTTTTGGGGGAACTCCACGCCATTTTTTTTAAAATTTGGGGTGGAGTTCCCCCTAAAATCCATACCAAACCTGAAGGGTCTGGAATGGATATTTGGGGGGACCCCCCGCGTCATTTTTTTTTTTTTTTTTACGGCGGGGTTCCCCTTAATATCCATACCAGACCTAAAGGGCCTGGTAATTGAATTTGGGGGGAATCCCCACGCATTTTTTTTTTTTATGAATGAATCCTCTCAGAATTGCCTGGAGCCGACAATTCATTATTGCCGCGAGTGAATTTTAAATGCCTTTTTTTCTTTCAGAATGTCATTTTGTGCAGGGACAGTTCTAAGTACAGGAAAAATGCGCTATTTCACATGCTGACTTTACACCCCCCCCTAGGTACGAAATTTAAAGGTATATTTCACTTTTAGCATTATTAAATTCACTGCTCCCGAAAAAAACGTCCGTTTAACAAAAAAAAAAGCATTGATACATGTCCCCTGGGGCAGGACTCAGGTCCCCAAACACTTTTTAGGACAAAACTTGCATATTAACATTTAAAATTAACACTTTTGATTTCTCCCATAGACTTCTATAAGGAGTTTGGTGGCGGCTTTACATATTACTTGCAATGCGCCGGCTGCTACGCTGGTTCATGCGCCTAATTAAGGCTTCACCCGGAGTACTAATTAAGCCATGAACCAGCGCAGCGCAGTGATAATAGTAAATCAGCCCCTTAGTCTCTTTTCTTCAAAGGTTTTATTAAACAAACTCAGGACAGAAGGATGGAGGGGTAGGGGAGATTCAGGTACCCTGCTGTGCGGATCACGGGTATGTTCTTGGATCCAGAGGACAAAACTTTTCCACACTGGATTCAGCAACAACCGGATAGGTCTCTCTCACTGACCTAGCAGCCGATGCGAAGCTCGTTCAAAAGTCTCTGCCACAGACTTGATAAGTGCGGTGAAGTCGTTGCACAGTCCTCTGCCACAGGACCGTGTAACCCCACACACTTTGCAAAGTTCCAAAGACACAGCTACACAGTACCAGGATCTCTCAGCCAGCCAGCAGCACTGTGAGGTAGATTGGCCCGGATGCGTCCTCCAATTGAGTGACGAATTGTTCGGCTTCTTCTTGCAGGACCACCCCTGGACCAGGAGGCCCCCAGAAACTCCTGGGCATACTCTCAGTAACGGAGCCTCGGGCCAGCAGGCCCCGAGGCCACAGAACTGCTAACACATCCCTGAGGCCAGGAGGGCCATCAGGTCAGGATCGGAAGACCCCGCAAGAACAGTGTCTGTCCCTTAAGTACCCTCTCCCAGAATGCACAGCAGTGGAGACCACGCCCACTGGGCTGCTTCTGAGAAAAAGAAAACTCAATACACCCAGCCCGTTGCATTTCCAACCTTGACCCGTGGTGGCAGCGACACCTACAGTCAAGTGGAAAATGTGCAACACAGCTGAACTGGAACAGAAACCAATAATTTGACATAATCATTCTGAGCTAAACTACAGCTCAGATGACTTAAATTTACAAATTGCGCCTACCCAACAGGAGCAGGGCGCTACACATATGTAAAATCAGTCATGCAATAATTAATAATAACTATGGCCCGGATTCACAAAGCACTTGCGCCAACGTATCTCCAGATACGCCGCGTAAGTGCAAATATGCGCCGTCGTATCTATGCGCCTGACCCACAAACTAAGATACGCCTAAAAACAGGCTTCATCCCACCGACGTAACTTGTCTAAGCCGGCGTAGCGTGGGCGCATATTTACGCTGGACGCATGTGGCGCTCCCATTGATTTTGTATTAAAATATGCAAATGAGGGAGATACGGCGATTCACGAACGTACATGCGCAGGCTACGCGCGGTGCGCGTAAGTTGTACGTCCGGCCTAAAGTTATTCCCCATAAAGGAGGTGTAACTCAGCACCAGACGTGCACAGGTCAGCTAGAGAGCAGCTGCAGCATCACCGTTACGGACGAGCTGAGCAACCACACTTGCAGGACAACACATCTGTATGCCAACATGCCAGGGGCAGCCATGGTCATAGCACTACTATGTCCACAGGCACGGAGGAGGGCACGGGAGAGGATATACCGAGCGCGCATGAATGTCTTTGGCATGGGGGAATCGGAGGTGTACCGCATCTTCAGATTCAGCCCTGATGCCATCCTGGAATTAGCCACAGCCCTGCATGATGAAATCACCAGCCAGACAGAATGCTCACATGCAGTGCAGCCACTAGTCAAGGTACTGGCAACACTCCATTTCCTTGCCAGTGGATCTTTCCAACGTACAAGTGGAGTCGTGTCTGGTATGTCACAATCCACCATGAGCAGATGCGTGCACCAGGTTGTCCCCGCAATCCTCACACGCATGTCCCACCACATCATCAAACCCACCCATGAGCACCTGCGGCAGAAGGCAATGCAGGATTTCTACAGTATTGCCGGATTCCCACGCACCGTCGGGGCCATTGATTGCACACATGTGGCACTACGGCCCCCTCGTGCCACAGAGCACATATACCGCAATCGTAAGCAGTGGCATTCCATCAACATACAGGTGATAGCCGATGCCCAATGCCTCATATGGCACGTCCGTGCCAAACACTCCAAGGGCCAGCCACGACAGCTACATATCCTGTCAAAGCAACACGGAATTCGAACAGAACGTGTACAGGGACAGCTGGCTGTTTGGTGAGTGACATGGGTGTCAGGCATGACTGTCCGACCCCATGATGCAGACATCACGAGGGGCACATGCACGACTAACATCCTCCTGTCTTTTCCCTTCCAGGTGACTCGGCATATGCACTTGGGCCCCATCTCCTGACTCCATACCGGAATCCCCAAACCAGAGGAGAGAGAAGATACAATGCTGCACACATACGCACCCGTGCAGTGGTGGAGCGCACATTTGGCATCCTGAAGTCCCGTTTCCGATGCCTGGATAAGTCCGGGGGGACCCTGTTGTATTCCCCAAACTTTGTGTGCCAGATCATCGGTGCATGTTGCATGCTGCACAACTACGCCATGAGAAAGGGCCTGGAGATTGACATATGTGATGACCTGACCCCCGAACCAGACAGTCCCCCCCTGTCTGAGGCTACCCCATCTGCTGAAGGAACAGCAGTCAGAAGTTGCCTCATGGAACGCATCTTTGCAGGTTAAACACACACATTCATCATGGCACATGGACAATGCACGCATGCACACCACTGTGGTCCCTAGGTCACACACACCACATCCTCCTCACATTGGTTTAGCCCAAGTCCACCGTGCAGGACTTGGGAGCAGCAACGCCACGCCAAGGCCCCAATGATGTTGCTGTCCATTCATACCACATTCACACGGTCGTGGGGATAACCTCTCCCTGACGATCCAAGGTGACAGGCCTTGCTGGCAGGAATGTCTCACACACACATACACACACTCACACACCAGTCACACTGTAGCAGCACCGGGCAAACCCTGCCCCTGCAAACGGGTGTCCAGGCACCACTTCTGCACTCCTCACCGTGTGCAGTGACAAAAAATAAAAATAAAATAGGGACCATGCCCTTACAGGAGGACGGCACATACTTCTGTGCACGTCCAACAAAAACAAAAAATAAAGCTCATACTCTGAGCAAAAAAAAAACAGAGAACAGTCATTTGCCCTCTTGTGGGCCAGGCCTGGTGCCACGGGTACGGCTCCTCAAGTGTCTGGGGGGAGACTCGGGTGGGGGGGGTGGGGCATCAGGAGGAGGTTCATCCCCTGGTCTGTCACTCCTGGCTCTGATGGCAGATGTAGCCTGCATGCCCTCCAACGGCAATGCGGGTGAGAACAGTGTTAGTATCCGCAGCTGGCGGGCATTGGTCTGCCGCTGGAGGCGCCTGTTCTGCCGACCCTCTGCCTGGATGGCAGCAGTGTTGGCCTGCACAGCCTCCCCCAGGCTCTTTACCTCTGCCAGGATCCAAGATGATGTGGCCTGCAGCTCCACAATTGCCGCAGTGGGACGGTCCTGGGTGGCCTGCATGTCCCCAGATGATGAGGGAGCCCCTGCTGACATATGCTGATGCATGGCATCCAGGGTCTGACTTTGGTCACAGTGACTTGTGGCCATGGCTGCACAGTTGGCATTGATGTCATGCAGGCAGTCCGTTATGGCCTGGGTATGGGCAGCCTGCTGGCTGAGGCACTGCTGCATGTCTGAGGACCCAGCAAAAGAGGCCAGGCTGTCAGCCACTCTATGCAGGTAGTCGGCAATATCAGCCATCTGGCGCGTCTGCCTTGCCTGCTCCCTCGCAAGCCCTTCTTGGAGGGAACCGGCTACACCCCTAGTCTTGGCCAGAGCCTTCCTAGGGGAAGTAGCTGGTTGAGTCCGTCTGGATGGAAAAGTCCTGGAGGGGGTAGCCCTGGATGGGGTAGCCCTGAATGGGGTTCCCCTGGATGGGGTGGAGGTCTCTAAGGGTCCGGGGAAAATGGAAGCCTCATCAAAGTAGAGGCATTGCTCTAGATGGAGATCCACCGTCTCCTACTTAACTACCTCTAGAGCAGAGGTGTGGGCACTCCCCTCCACCGATGGATCATGGCTTCCAAGGGGGTCAGGCTGAGGCAGATGTTCCGGGGACGGCATGGGTCAGACACCTGCAGACAACGGCCCACCTCCCTCCAGCACATCTGTGGATGACACAAAGCATTCACATGTTGGTGGACCCACACACTTGTCACATATTCCTTTCCACCCCCTCACATGCTACAAACCGGATGGGGGATAAAACACACTTACCTGTCCTCAAGTCCTGATCACTGGAGTCAAAACCCTCCAGGCCCTCCACCTGCTCCTGCTCTAGGCACATGGCAATGACCTCCTCCTCCGGTGTCAACTTCACAGCAGAAGCTGGTCCGCCCTCCATGCCCCTGAGGTGCATTCTGATGCTGGCCAGTTTATCCCGGACACGCCGACGCATGTCGTTAATTTTCTTGCCAATGTCCTCAGAGGTCCTGGTTTCATGCCCAAGGGCATTGACCTCCAGGGTGATCTTCTCCAGGATCTCTTGCTTCCTGGCCCTGCTGGTCCTGGCACTCTGTGCGCCATGGAGGTACACATCAAACTTAGAGATGGCTGAGGTGAGGATAACCCTCTCATCTGCAGAGAATTTTTTTTTCTCCTGTCCCTGTCAATCTCAGCATCAGACATGTCTCCGCAAAAGTACTGTGCTCCAGGGGGAAGACAAGAAAGCTGGTGTACTTTTGCGCTGGACGGGCGTATGGCTGGGCGTATTTATGCGCTCGGCGTAAGCCGGTGGGCCGACGTATCTAAGGAAGTTGCGCCGGCGTAGTTGTGAGCATGCGCATAGGGGTGCTGACCATACGTCCGCGTCACGGCGCTTGCGCCGTTCATGATACGCCGGGCGTCCGCTCTGTGAAGTAAAAAACAAAGTTTTTGAAACTTCAATTTTCAAAAACGATGTTGCCTACACACCATCGTTTTTTCACAATGCTCTGGCAAAGCGAGGTTACGTTCACGTTTTTCCATTGAAGCTCGCTTCATAACTAGCTTCTGGGCATGCGTGGGTGTAAAAACGTTGTTTTAAACGTCGTTTTTTGCTACACACGGTCAATTTCTGTGAAGTAAAAAACGACGTTTTGAAAAACGACACATAAAATTGAAGCGTGCTTCAATTTTTTTTTGTCGTTTTTCACAAGACATAAAACGACGTTTTCCCCCACACACGGTCATTTAAAGTGACGTTTTTAAAAATGTCGTTTTTTTTTCATCACATAAAGTGATGGTGTGTACGCGGCATAACAACACATATAAATCTCAAACAATGACAAAAAAAAACACACAATTCTATCCCTGTGACTGGATTCCAGTGACCATGCCCAGGGTGTATCCTTCACCTACTGTATCCCTCTACCTACTGTTAGGTTCAAGAAATACCCTTGTTTCATAACTGACGTCACATCGGTATCCTTTCGGACAAGGAAAAACTTGTCTACGTCTTAAATAATACCCAGGTGCTTCCTACCCAACAATGATCTCTCCATCCAGAACACAGAGTATCGTGTATTGACCTGGTATGCAGAGGACATCATGGTCATGCTTTCGACAGAGGGAAATATAAACCTGCCCCCAGCTTCCGTACCCTCTGACCACATGTGGGTCACTTGGCCACAGATGCAACAAGATAGAATGCCCAGTCAGTAAGCCCATTGACGCCACGAAATATACAGACCGAGTCTGCACTTCTGTACATGGATCATACAGCACCACCTTTCACAATCCAAACCAGTACAGCCCATCCAGGCATTCGACTACCACTTTGGATTAGTGTAAGCGACGTGTTTTGCAAAGTCTTACTGAGCGGTGATGCTAACTCATCAGGCCACTTCCCCTCATAGAGAGACTGTACAATTAGCTTGATGGTGGTCGATAACTCTGCTTGCCGCTGTGTGCACACCAGAGCCAATGACATGTCTGTCCTATACCATCTCACACTCTCTACCAACCCCTCACCCTGGTTGACAAAATCTTGAGCCACTCTACACTGGATCCTATTCCCCCCAATATAGTGCTGAATACATCCCTCCCTTCTGGTTACTCCTCCGAGATAAGCGTCCTGCATGAACCTCACTCTGTGTCTGCACATCTCTGGGAGCACGCCACCAAGCGCAGTAAGTACTGAGTGACAGTGAGACAGGAGCATATACTGCAGTGATGGACAAGTTTTTGAAAAGGAAAGAACTGAACTCTGAACAAAATTCGGAGTCAGATGAGAGCCCAAGTATGAGTGGGGATCAAAAGAAAGCAAAGATGGTTAGCTCAAGCAAATTCTCTGGCACAAGGCAATATAGCGAAAGCTATATTTCATTTGGATTTACTTTCACCGGAGATGCAAAGAAACCAACTCCACTGTGCGTGGTGTGTGATGAAAAGCTATCTAACAGTGCTATGGTCCCAAGTAAACTTAAACGCCATCTCCAAACGAAACACCCTTCGCTTCAAAACAAGAATGCGGACTATTTTGTTCGCCTGCGTGAAAACACGGAGAAAGAGGCAACTTTCATGAGAAAAAACACAAAGGTAAATGAAAGAGCTCTTAAAGCTAGCTATCAAGTTGCTGAACTTATAGCCAAGTCAAAAAAAATCGCACACTGTGGCGGAGACATTAATACTTCCCGCCTGCAAAGCTATTGTAGAGGAGATGCTCGGACCTGAAGCAGCTAAGGAAATAGCCAAAGTCCCTCTCTCAGACAACACAATTTCCAGACGTATTAATGAAATGTCTTCAGACATCGAAAGTGTGGTTTTGGAAAAGATCCGTATCAGTGAGAAATTTGCATTGCAACTTGACGAGTCTACTGATATCAGTGGACATGCTCAACTCTTGGCCAATGTGCGTTTTGTGGATGGTGATGCAATTAGAGAAAACTTCTTTTTTTGCAAGGCATTGCCAGAAAAAACAACAGGAGAAGAATTTTTTCGGGTGACATCAGAATACCTTGAACAAGGAGGACTTAAGTGGGAAAACTGCACAAGTGTCTGCACCGATGGCGCTGCAGCCATGGTCGGGCGCACCAAAGGCTTTGTAAGCAGAGTGAAGGCAAGAAATCCAGATGTGATTGTTACGCATTGTTTTTTACACCGTGAGGCCCTCTTAGCCAAGACTTTACCAGCAGACCTAGTTCCTGTGTTGGATGATGTTGTGCGCATTGTAAACTTTGTAAAGTCACCACCCGTGAAAAGTCGCATATTTGCAGCTTTAAGTGAGGAGATGGGAGCGAAGCATAAAACCTTGCTGTTTCATACGGAGGTCCGGTGATTGTCGCGTGGCAAGGTCTTGGTTCGTGTGTATGAGCTGCGGGAGGAACTTAAAGTGTTTCTGACAAATGAGAGGTCAGATTACGCAAAGCTGCTTGCAAGTGATGAGTGGTGTGCAAGGCTGACATACCTGGCAGATATTTTTCATCTTCTGAATGAACTGAACACACGAATGCAAGGCCAAAATGAAAACCTGCTTACAAGTACAGATGAAATAAATGGATTACGTTCAAAGGTGCAACTCTGGCATCAACACGTGGAAAGGGGCAATCTTGAAATGTTCACACTCACCAAGCAATGGCAAGGTGTTCACACTGCTGCACTGTGTGAGATAATAGTTAAACATTTAAAAACTCTCGAGGAGAAGTTTTCATTTTATTTCTCTTCAGTCTCCAATGAATGCCTTGACTGGGTTAGAGACCCTTATAGCTCAGCATCAGTTGGTGGAAAGGACATGACTTTACAGGAGCAGGAGGAACTAACTGAACTGAGACAAAATCGTGGTTTCAAGCTAGGATTTGCTGATCTACCTTTGGACAGTTTTTGGTTGGATACTGCCAAGGAGTTCCCCGTTCTGATCTGTGGGTCTTGTCCCTAATGTTTTATATTTATACTTTTGTATGTAAATAAAAATTGTTTTATACCTATCCATGGTTTCCTATCAGTGCCTCGAAAGTCCCAACCAACACTCTTTTGACCTATGAGTATTTATGCTAATTGGCCTCAAGCAGCCTTTAGTTTGTATTCAATTGGTCTCACTTTCTACAAACTTAATGGGATGCTGGCACATGTACCTAACTTTACAGCTAGTTTAACAGAGGCTATATTCCTCCCTTTTTGAATATCATATTGCCACAATAAACTATAGCCTAATAAACAATACTGGTGATAATAAAGAAAGATACTTAACACTCCTATTTGCGACCCTCACTGGTTAACTCGAGAAAGGCCTCGGCCTTGACCACATGGCTAGGCCCAAACACAAACTGTAGGCCTTTCCCCAGCTGAGCTCTTCACTCAACCTTGCATCGACGACAATAGAGACCTCTGAATTGCAACCAAGCACTTTTTACAACAACTCACTCATTCAGAACTCCCTCCCACTTGCCTTTGGACTAATCACTGTTCTTAGGGCAGCCCCTTTCTCCAGCTGGCTTGCAGGATATTGTCTTACACATCTAAGCCAGGCATGCTGTGCAGATTTTGCCTGAGGGTGAAAATCCTCTGTGCCTTTAAGGATTGCAAGAGTCATTTGTTGTACAGGCAGCTGAATTGTTCTGCAACAACATATTTTTTCTCTTGTAGCTCACAGGCTTTCCATCATTTAAAAGGTATACCTTTTACAATCCTGCACATGCTGGCGTTTTATTAAGTTACTGGCATAACTTCTAATTAAAGCTGTTAATTAATGTGTCTGTTCCCACGCTGCAAGGATTAACTGCTCATTTATGTCTTCGGGATCGAGTAAAGCAGTTTTATAACCCTAATTTTCTGCTCATGCAGGCTCCTCCATGTAGCTAGGCTGCTCCCTGCAGCCTCTTCTTCCCTGCAATCCGGCAGTTGGATTCTTCTGATTTCATCAAGACCGGTGAAGAAACCATAGCCCTGCACTAAACTTGAGGACGGCAAGAAAGAGTCTACTGCCTGTGAAAAATAAATGCTGTTTGCCAGCGGAGAAAGGGATCATGTAAGTAAAATTGCTTTTGCTTTAGACATAAACAAGCAGGTAACTTTTGCAGTGTGTGCCCCACTTCTAGGAAAGACTTGTACTTTGCTTGGTCTGTGAAGATTTGATGTACTTTCCGCAGCTCATTCCACAATGGTTCATTGATTCTGCATATACTGTGTGTATATATATATATATATATATATACCGTATTTTCCGGCGTATAAGACGACTTTCTGGATGCAAAAACATGCATCCAAAGTCGGGGGTCGTCTTATACGCCGGGTACAGTCTCAGTACTCACTTTTTTCCCCCAGCGCTGACAGTCTAACATGCTGCGATCGCGAGCGTGAATGATTTCAAAGCCGCGCCTTCACTGCAGAGTGTTCTGTGATAGGAGGAACAAAAATCTTCCCAGCAGCGCCTCTGTTCTTTGTTCCTCCTATCACAGATGCCTTCTCATCCTCGGACGAGATGAGAAGACATCCGTGATAGGCGTAAAACATAACAGAGATGCTGCTGGGAAGATTTTTGTTCCTCCTATCACAGAACACTCTGCAGTGAAGGCGCGGCTTTGAAATCATTCACGCTTGCGATCGCAGCATGTTAGACTGTCAGCGCTGGGGAAAAAAAGTGAGTGTTATTGCACTGGGGGGGGGGGGGCAACAAGTTCAGCCACAGTGGGGGCAAGTGATGGCAATGTGGGGGCATGTAATGGCACAATGGCAATGTGAGGGGCAAGTGATGGCAATGTGGGGGCATGTAATGGCACAATGGCAATGTGGGGGCATGTGATGGCACAGTGGCAATGTGGGGGCATGTAATGGCACAGTGGCAATGTGGGGGCATGTAATGGCACAATGGCAATGTGGGGGCATGTAATGGCACAGTGGCACAGTCTGGGCATGTAATGTAATGGCACAGTGAGTAATGTAATGGCACAGTGAGTAATGTAATGGCACAGTGAGATTTGAAAAAGCCTGTTTCTGTCAGTGGTTCTGGCTCCCCCTCAGCTTCCAGAAAGACAGTAAGAAGGGGGTAGTCTTATATGGCGAGTATTTCCCAAAATCAAAATTTTTCCTGGAAAATTAGGGGGTCGTCTTATACGCCCAGTCGTCTTATACGCCGGAAAATACGGTATATATAAAAATTGTCAGAGTGTAGATCTATGTTTGTTAGACATGTGCAAAATGGAAACATTTGTTTAGTTTATACATTTTCAAAGAAATTCCATTTTATTTTAAACTATTTGAATTTAGATTGGTTGAAAAATGATCAACCAATTCGAATTCTGTGTGAGGAATATGCAAATGTCAATGTAAAAAAGAGTAGAAAAAATCAGACAGCTCAAAACCAAATCCTAACAGAAGCAGCTGAACACTGGAGGTCAATATAAAAAGTCCTTAGATCAAACACATATAAAATGCAGTGCAGCGCTAGAAAAATTTATAAACTAAAATCACATGAACAAGTCCAAAAAGCATAACAAGTTGAGGCTAGAGGGTGTTGATAGTGAAAGGCAACAGAAGAGGAGAACTCCTTAGGCAGTGAACAGGGTGCTTGAAACAATTACTGTGCCTCCATATAAGTGTCTCCTTCACCAGAGGTACAAACCGCTCACCTGAACGAATGGACCTCTGAGCAAACAGAAGGTCATTCACGCAGTCCCTTGTCTAGGATGATTGTAAAGATGAGAGATAATGTCTTAACATATGGTCCTTCACTCAGACTCCTCACTCAATTAATGGCCTCCAAACTCACTCATATGTATAAATTGGATCATGTAAAGATGCAAAGAAAATACATAGTGCTCTCCATTTGCATAAACAATATTAATTTATTAAAAGGATGAACTACTCACAGGCACGGCACTGTGTCCCAGTTCACAAATTGAAGTAATGTAAAATACACACACATAAAAGAACCAGGTGGGTGGCTGTCCTGACATCACAAAAGCCCCCCGCACACGTATCGTCCGGGGTAAAGGACTTCCTCAGCGAATATAATAAGGGGCTGGTGTGCAGGGCCGGACTGGGAATAAAAACCAGCCCTGGAAAAAATGTCATACCAGCCCCATAGTTTTAAAAATTTTCGGCCACTAGCGGGGGTTTAAAGTGCCCCACTGCCCCCCGAAAAGCACTGCAAAAAAGTTAGTAAAGCCCTGCTAAAAATTGCATCGCTTTACCGCCGACACCCCCAACGCCTCAATGTGAAAGCAGCCTAAGGTAAGGGGGGGGTTACTGATATAAGGGGGAAACCTTTATATCAGTGTCCCTTTACATTATTGTATTAACTCCCCCTTACATCAGTGACCCCCCCCTTAGGCTGGCCTTGCGGCGCTGTCACTGACCTCCTTTTAGGTGCACCTTGCAGGGATCAGTCAGTCGGCTCCAGCTTGGTGGCTCTGGTTTTCCTATAGTCTCCTTTCCACATGATAAAAGAGATGGTCAGAGACTGCAGACATCATACAAGAGATGGTCAGAGACTGCAAACATGATACAAGAGATGAATGCAGAGAGAACAGGCAAAAAGATATATATAAATGCACATTTTTTTTACCTGAAAAATGTTTTTATTTATTATTATAATAAATACATTCACATTTTATTATTATTTACCGTATTTGCCGGCGTATAAGATGACCCCCTAATTTTCCAGGAAAAATGTTGGTTTTGGGATATACTCGCCATATAAGACTACCCCCTTCCTACTAGTCTTTCTGGAAGCTGAGGGGTAGCCAGAACCGCTGACAGAAACAGGATTTTTTCAAATCTCACTGTGCCATTACATTACATGCCTCACTGTGCCATTTCATTACATGCCCCCACTGTGCCATTACATTACATGCCCCCACTGTGCCATCACTTGCCCCCACTGTGCCATCACTTTCCCCCACTGTGCCAACAGTGCCATCACTCATGTTTTGCTGATTTGTTTCCAGGCCGGTGACAGTCTCCGTGCTGCGAGCGTCCATGATTTGAAAGCCGCACCTTCTTCTCAGCGTGTCCTGTGATAGGCGGAACACAATTTTTCCAGCAGCGCCTCTGTTCTGTGTTCCGCCTATCACGGACGTCCTCTCGTTCGAGGATGAGAAGGCATCTGTGATAGGAGGAACACAGAACAGAGGCGCTGCTGGGAAGATTTGTGTTCCGCCTATCACAGGACATGCTGAGAAGAAGGAGCGGCTTTTAAATCATGGACGCTCGCAGCACGGAGACTGTCACCGGCGTATAAGACGACCCCCGACTTTGGATGCATTTTTTTGCATCGAAAAAGTCGTCTTATACGCCGGAAAATACGATACAGAATATTATTTTATTATAATACATAAGTTAACTTTTTTTTTAAAAGAAAGAAATCCATGATAGAGGGGCTGCAATGGTGAGAAAGAGGGCTGCAATGGTGAGAAAGAGGGGCTACAATGGCGAGAGCGAGAGAGAGAGAGAGGGGGGCTACAATGGCGAGAGAGAGAGGGGCTGCAATGGTGAGAGAGAGGGGCTATAATGGTGAGAGAAAGGGGCTGCAGTGGTGAGACAGAGAGAAAGGGGCTGCAATAGTGAGAGAGAGGGAGAGAGAGAGAGAGGGGCTGCAATGATGAGAGATAGAGGGGCTGCAGTGGTGAGAGAGAGGGGCTGCAGTGGTGAGAGAGAGTGGCTGCAGTGGTGAGAGAGAGGGAAAGGGGCTGCAATAGTGAGAGAGAGGAGCTGCAATAGAGAGAGAGGGGCTGCAATGGTTGGAGGGAGAGAGGGGCTGCAATAGAGAGAGAGAGGAGCTGCAATAGAGAGAGGGAGAGGGGCTGCAATAGTGAGAGAGAGGAGCTGCAATAGAGAGAGAGGGGCTGCAATGGTGAGAGAGAGAGAGAGAGGGGCTGCAATGATGAGAGATAGAGGGGCTGCAGTGGTGAGAGAGAGGGGCTGCAGTGGTGAGAGAGAGGGGCTGCAGTGGTGAGACAGAGAGAAAGGGGCTGCAATAGTGAGACAGAGAGAGGGTCTGCAATAGTGAGAGAGATGAGATGCAATAGAGAGAGAGAGAGAGGGGCTGCAATGGTTGGAGGGAGAGAGGGGCTGCAATAGTCAGAGAGAGGGGCTATAATGGTGAGAGAGAAAGGGGCTGCAGTGGTGAGTGAGAGGGGCTGCAGTGGTGAGACAGAGAAAGAGGCTGCAATAGTGAGAGAGAGAGAGAGAGAGAGAGAGAGAGGCTGCAATAGTGAGAGAGAGAGAGAGAGAGAGAGGGGCTGCAATAGAGAGAGAGGGTCTGCAATGAAGAGAGATAGAGGGGCTGCAGTGGTGAGAGAGAGGGGCTGCAGTGGTGAGAGAGAGGGGCTGCAGTGGTGAGAGAGAGAAAGGGGCTGCAATAGTGAGAGAGAGAGAGAGAGAGAGAGAGAGAGAGAGAGAGAGAGAGAAAGAGATAAAGAGAGAGAGAGAGAGAGAGAGGCTGCAATAGTGAGAGAGAGAGGAGCTGCAATAGAGAGAGAGAGAGAGGGGCTGCAATGGTTGGAGGGAGAGAGGGGCTGCAATAGAGAGAGAGGAGCTGCATGAGAGAGAGAGAGAGAGAGAGAGAGAGAGAGAGAGAGAGAGAGAGAGGGACTGCAATGGTGGGAGAGAGAGGGGCTGCAATAGTGAGAGAGAAAGGAGCTGCAATAGAGAGAGAGGGGCTACAATGGTGAGAGAGAGAAAGGGGCTGCAATGATGAGATATATTGGGGCTGCAGTGGTGAGAGAGTGGGGCTGCAGTGGTGAGACAGAGAGAAAGGGGCTGCAATAGTGAGAGAGAGAGGGGCTGCAATAGAAAGAGAGAGGGACTGCAGTGGTTGGAGGAAGAGAGGAGCTGCAATAGAGAGAGAGAGAGAGGGGGGCTGCAATAGAGAGAGATGGGCTGCAATGGTGAGAGAGGGGGAAAGGGGCTGCAATCAGGAGATATATCGGGGCTGCAGTGGTGAGACAGTGGGGCTGCAGTGGTGAGACAGAGAGAAAGGGGCTGCAATAGTGAGAGAGAGAGAGAGAGAGAGAGGCTGCAATAGAAAGAGAGAGGGACTGCAATGGTTGGAGAGGAGCTGCAATAGAGAGAGAGAGAGAGAGAGAGAGGGGCTGCAATGGTGGGAGAGAGAGGGGATGCAATAGTGAGAGAGAAGAGCTGCAATAGAGAGAGAGAGAGGGGGGCTGCAATGATGAGAGATAGAGGGGCTGCAGTGGTGAGAGAGAGGGGCTGCAGTGGTGAGACAGAGAGAAAGGGGCTGCAATAGTGAGACAGAGAGAGGGGCTGCAATAGTGAGAGAGAGGAGCTGCAATAGAGAGAGAGAGGGGGGGGCTGCAATGATGAGAGATAGAGGGGCTGCAGTGGTGAGACATAGAGAAAGGGGCTGCAATAGTGTGTGTGAGAGAGACCTCGGCTGCAATAGTGAGAGACAGGAGCTGCAGTAGAGAGAGAGAGGGGGGCTGCAATAGTGAGAGAGAGGATCTGCAATAGAGAGAGAGAGAGAGAGAGAGAGAGAGAGAGAGAGGGGCTGCAATGGTGAGAGAGAGAGAAGTGCTGCCATAGTGTGTGAGAGAGAGGGGGCTTTAATGGTGGGAGAGAGAGGGGGGGCTGCATTGGTGGGCGAGAGAGGGGGGCTGCATTGGTGGGCGAGAGAGAGAGGGGGGCTGCAATGATGGGAGAGAGAGAGGGGCTGTAATGGTGGGAGAGAGGGGAGCTGAAATAGTAAGAGAGAGGGAGAGAGAGGGCTGTAATGGTGAGAGAAAGGGGCTGCAATAGTGAGAGAGAGGGGGGCTGCAGTGATGGGAGAGAGAGGGGGGCTGCAATGGTGGGAGGGAAAGAGAGATGGGCTGCAATGGTGGGAGGGAGAGAGAGAAGGGCTACAATGGTTGGGGAGAGGGGGCCTGCAATGGTGGGAGAGAGAGGGGGCTGAAATGGTGGGAGAGAGAGGGGGGCTGCAATGGTGGGAGAGAGAGAGGGCTGCAATGGTGAGAGAGAGGAGCTGCAATAGAGAGAGAGAGGGGCTGCAATGGTTGGCGGGAGAGAGGGGCTGCAATAGAGAGAGAGAGGAGCTGCAATAGAGAGAGGGAGAGGGGCTGCAATAGTGAGAGAGAGGAGCTGCAATAGAGAGATAGGGGCTGCAATGGTGAGAGAGAGAGAGAAAGGGGCTGCAATGATGAGAGATAGAGGGGCTGCAGTGGTGAGACAGAGAGAAAGGGGCTGCAATAGTGAGACAGAGAGAGGGGCTGCAATAGTGAGAGAGAGGAGCTGCAATAGAGAGAGAGAGAGAGGGGCTGCAATGGTTGGAGGGAGAGGGGGTCTGCAATAGAGAGAGAGAGGAGCTGCAATAGAGAGAGGGAGAGGGGCTGCAATTGTGAGAGAGAGGAGCTGCAATAGAGAGAGAGGGGCTGCAATGGTGAGAGAGAGAGAGAGAGAGAGAGAGAGAGAAAGGGGCTGCAATGATGAGAGATAGAGCGGCTGCAGTGGTGAGAGAGAGGGGCTGCAGTGACGAGACAGAGAGAAAGGGGCTGCAATAGTGAGACAGAGAGAGGGGCTGCAATAGTGAGAGAGATGAGATGC
The DNA here is from genome assembly GCF_905171775.1 of Rana temporaria. NCBI lineage: Eukaryota > Metazoa > Chordata > Amphibia > Anura > Ranidae > Rana > Rana temporaria. Next base: position 36,747,604 of record NC_053498.1, on the reverse strand, counting down.
AATAGAGAGAGAGAGAGAGGGGCTGCAATGGTTGGAGGGAGAGAGGGGCTGCAATAGTCAGAGAGAGGGGCTATAATGGTGAAGAGAAAGGGGCTGCAGTGGTGAGAGAGAGAGGGGGCTGCAGTGGTGAGACAGAGAAAGGGGCTGCAATAGTGAGTGAGAGAGAGAGAGAGAGAGAGAGAGGCTACAATAGTGAGAGAGAGAGAGAGAGAGAGAGAGATGGGGGGCTGCAATAGAGAGAGAGGGTCTGCAATGAAGAGAGATAGAGGGGCTGCAGTGGTGAGAGAGAGGGGCTGCAGTGGTGAGGCAGAGAGAAAGGGGCTGCAATAGTGAGAGAGAGAAAGAGAGAGAGAGAGGCTGCAATAGTGAGAGAGAGAGGAGCTGCAATAGAGAGAGAGAGAGGGGCTGCAATGGTTGGAGGGAGAGAGGGGCTGCAATAGAGAGAGAGGAGCTGCATGAGAGAGAGAGATAGAGAGAGAGAGAGAGAGAGAGAGAGGGGCTGCAATGGTGGGAGAGAGAGAGGCTGCAATAGTGAGAGAGAGGAGCACAATAGAGAGAGAGGGGCTACAATGGTGAGAGAGAGAGAAAGGGGCTGCAATGATGAGATATATTGGGGCTGCAGTGGTGAGAGAGAGTGGGGCTGCAGTGGTGAGACAGAGAGAAAGGGGCTGCAATAGTGAGAGAGAGAGGGGCTGCAATAGTGAGAGAGAGGAGCTGCAATAGAAAGAGAGAGGGACTGCAATGGTTGGAGGGAGAGAGGAGCTGCAATAGAGAGAGAGAGAGAGAGGGGGGCTGCAATAGAGAGAGAAGGGCTGCAATGGTGAGAGAGGGAGAAAGGGGCTGCAATGAGGAGATATATCGGGCTGCAGTGGTGAGAGAGTGGGGCTGCAGTGGTGAGACAGAGAGAAAGGGGCTGCAATAGTGTGAGAGAGAGAGAGAGAGAGAGAGAGAGAGAGAGAGGAGCTGCAATAGAAAGAGAGAGGGACTGCAATGGTTGGAGAGGGAGAGGAGCTTTAATAGAGAGAGAGAGGGGGGCTGCAATGGTGGGAGAGAGAGAGGGGATGCAATAGTGAGAGAGAGGAGCTGCAATAGAGAGAGAGAGAGAGAGAGGGGCTGCAATGATGAGAGATAGAGGGGCTGCAGTGGTGAGAGAGAGACGGGCTGCAGTAGTGAGACATAGAGAAAGGGGCTGCAATAGTGTGTGTGAGAGAGACCTCGGCTGCAATAGTGAGAGACAGGAGCTGCAGTAGAGAGAGAGAGAGGGGGCTGCAATAGTGAGAGAGAGGATCTGCAAGAGAGAGAGAGAGAGAGAGAGAGAGAGAGAGAGAGAGAGAGAGGCTGCAATGGTGAGAGAGAGAGAGAGGGGGGCTGCAATGGTGGGAAAGAGAGAGGGCTGCAATGGTGGGAGAGTGAGAGGGGGCTGCAATGGTGGGAGGGAGAGAGGGGGCTGCAATAGTGGGAGAGAGAGAGGGGGCTGCAATGGTGGGAGAGAGAGGGGGGCTGCAATGGTGGGAGAGAGAAAGGGGTCTGCAATGGTGGGAGAGAGGGGGCTGCAATGGTGAGAGAGAGGGGCTGCAATGGTGGGAGAGAGGGGGCCTGCAAGGGTTGGCGGGAGTTAGGGGGTGCAATAGAGAGAGAGGAGCTGCAATAGAGAGAGGGAGAGGGGCTGCAATAGTGAGAGAGAGGAGCTGCAATAGAGAGAGAGGGGCTGCAATGGTGAGAGAGAGAGAGAAAGGGGCTGCAATGATGAGAGATAGAGGGGCTGCAGTGGTGAGAGAGAGGGGCTGCAGTGGTGAGAGAGAGGGGCTGCAGTGGTGAGACAGAGAGAAAGGGGCTGCAATAGTGAGACAGAGAGAGGGGCTGCAATAGTGAGAGAGAGGAGCTGCAATAGAGAGAGAGAGAGAGAGAGAGAGAGAGAGGCTGCAATGGTGAGAGAGAGAGAAGTGCTGCCATAGTGTGTGAGAGAGATGGGGCTTTAATGGTGGGAGAGAGAGGGCGGGCTGCATTGGTGGGCGAGAGAGAGAGGGGGGCTGCAATGGTGGGAGAGAGAGAGGGGCTGAAATAGTAAGAGAGAGGGAGAGAGAGGGCTGTAATGGTGAGAGAAAGGGGCTGCAATAGTGAGAGAGAGGGGGGCTGCAGTGATGGGAGAGAGAGGGGGGCTGCAATGGTGGGAGGGAAAGAGAGATGGGCTGCAATGGTGGGAGGGAGAGAGAGAAGGGCTGCAATGGTGGGAGAGAGGGGGCCTGCAATGGTGGGAGAGAGAGGGGGCTGAAATGGTGGGAGAGAGAGAGAGGGGGGCTGCAATGGTGGGAAAGAGAGAGGGCTGCAATGGTGGGAGAGTGAGAGGGGGCTGCAATGGTGGGAGGGAGAGAGGGGGCTGCAATAGTGGGAGAGAGAGAGGGGGCTGCAATGGTGGGAGAGAGAGGGGGGCTGCAATGGTGGGAGAGAGAAAGGGGTCTGCAATGGTGGGAGAGAGGGGGCTGCAATGGTGAGAGAGAGGGGCTGCAATGGTGGGAGAGAGGGGGCCTGCAAGGGTTGGCGGGAGTTAGGGGGTGCAATAGAGAGAGAGGAGCTGCAATAGAGAGAGGGAGAGGGGCTGCAATAGTGAGAGAGAGGAGCTGCAATAGAGAGAGAGGGGCTGCAATGGTGAGAGAGAGAGAGAAAGGGGCTGCAATGATGAGAGATAGAGGGGCTGCAGTGGTGAGAGAGAGGGGCTGCAGTGGTGAGAGAGAGGGGCTGCAGTGGTGAGACAGAGAGAAAGGGGCTGCAATAGTGAGACAGAGAGAGGGGCTGCAATAGTGAGAGAGAGGAGCTGCAATAGAGAGAGAGAGAGAGAGAGAGAGAGAGAGAGGGGCTGCAATGGTTGGAGGGAGAGAGGGGCTGCAATAGAGAGAGAGAGAGGAGCTGCAATAGAGAGAGGGAGAGGGGCTGCAATTGTGAGAGAGAGGAGCTGCAATAGAGAGAGAGGGGCTGCAATGGTGAGAGAGAGAGAGAGAGAAAGGGGCTGCAATGATGAGAGATAGAGCGGCTGCAGTGGTGAGAGAGAGGGGCTGCAGTGGTGAGAGAGAGGGGCTGCAGTGACGAGACAGAGAGAAAGGGGCTGCAATAGTGAGACAGAGAGAGGGGCTGCAATAGTGAGAGAGATGAGATGCAATAGAGAGAGAGAGAGAGGGGCTGCAATGGTTGGAGGGAGAGAGGGGCTGCAATAGTCAGAGAGAGGGGCTATAATGGTGAAGAGAAAGGGGCTGCAGTGGTGAGAGAGAGAGGGGGCTGCAGTGGTGAGACAGAGAAAGGGGCTGCAATAGTGAGTGTGAGAGAGAGAGAGAGAGAGAGAGAGAGAGAGAGAGGCTGTAATAGTGAGAGAGAGAGAGAGAGAGAGAGAGAGAGATGGGGGGCTGCAATAGAGAGAGAGGGTCTGCAATGAAGAGAGATAGAGGGGCTGCAGTGGTGAGAGAGTGGGGCTGCAGTGGTGAGGCAGAGAGAAAGGGGCTGCAATAGTGAGAGAGAGAAAGAGAGAGAGAGAGGCTGCAATAGTGAGAGATAGGAGCTGCAATAGAGAGAGAGGGGCTACAATGGTGAGAGAGAGAGAAAGGGGCTGAAATGATGAGATATATTGGGGCTGCAGTGGTGAGAGAGAGTGGGGCTGCAGTGGTGAGACAGAGAGAAAGGGGCTGCAATAGTGAGAGAGAGAGGGGCTGCAATAGTGAGAGAGAGGAGCTGCAATAGAAAGAGAGAGGGACTGCAATGGTTGGAGGGAGAGAGGAGCTGCAATAGAGAGAGAGAGAGAGGGGGCTGCAATAGAGAGAGAGGGGCTGCAATGGTGAGAGAGGGAGAAAGGGGCTGCAATGAGGAGATATATCGGGCTGCAGTGGTGAGAGAGTGGGGCTGCAGTGGTGAGACAGAGAGAAAGGGGCTGCAATAGTGTGAGAGAGAGAGAGAGAGAGAGAGAGAGAGAGAGAGAGAGAGAGAGAGGAGCTGCAATAGAAAGAGAGAGGGACTGCAATGGTTGGAGAGGGAGAGGAGCTGCAATAGAGAGAGAGAGGGGGGCTGCAATGGTGGGAGAGAGAGAGGGGATGCAATAGTGAGAGAGAGGAGCTGCAATAGAGAGAGAGAGAGAGAGAGAGAGGGGCTGCAATGATGAGAGATAGAGGGGCTGCAGTGGTGAGAGAGAGACGGGCTGCAGTAGTGAGACATAGAGAAAGGGGCTGCAATAGTGTGTGTGAGAGAGACCTCGGCTGCAATAGTGAGAGACAGGACCTGCAGTAGAGAGAGAGAGAGAGAGGGGGCTGCAATAGTGAGAGAGAGGATCTGCAAGAGAGAGAGAGAGAGAGAGAGAGAGAGAGAGAGAGGCTGCAATGGTGAGAGAGAGAGAAGTGCTGCCATAGTGTGTGAGAGAGATGGGGCTTTAATGGTGGGAGAGAGAGGGGGGGCTGCATTGGTGGGCGAGAGAGAGAGGGGGGCTGCAATGGTGGGAGAGAGAGAGGGGCTGAAATAGTAAGAGAGAGGGAGAGAGAGGGCTGATGGGTAATGGTGAGAGAAAGGGGCTGCAATAGTGAGAGAGAGGGGGGCTGCAGTGATGGGAGAGAGAGGGGGGCTGCAATGGTGGGAGGGAAAGAGAGATGGGCTGCAATGGTGGGAGGGAGAGAGAGAAGGGCTGCAATGGTGGGAGAGAGGGGGCCTGCAATGGTGGGAGAGAGAGGGGGCTGAAATGGTGGGAGAGAGAGAGAGGGGGGCTGCAATGGTGGGAGAGAGAGAGGGCTGCAATGGTGGGAGGGAGAGAGGGGGCTGCAATAGTGGGAGAGAGAGAGGGGGCTGCAATGGTGGGAGAGAGAGGGGGGCTGCAATGGTGGGAGAGAGAAAGGGGTCTGCAATGGTGGGAGAGAGGGGGCTGCAATGGTGAGAGAGAGGGGCTGCAATGGTGGGAGAGAGGGGGCCTGCAATGGTGTGAGAGAGGGGGCCTGCAATGGTGGGAGAGAGAGGGGGCTGCAATGGTGGGGGGAGAGAGAGAGGGGGCTGCAATGGTGGGAGAGAGAGAGAGAGAGAGAGAGGGGCTGCAATGGTGGGGGAGAGAGAGGGGGGCTGCAATGGTGGGGGAGAGAGAGAGGGGCTGCAACGGTGGGGGAGAGAGAGGGGGGCTGCAATGATGGGGGAGAGAGAGGGAGGGCTGCAATGGTGGGGGAGAGAGGGGGGCTGCAATGGTGGGGGAGAGAGGGGGGCTGCAATGGTGGGGGGAGAGAGAGAGGGGGCTGCAATGGTGGAAGGGAGAGAGGGGAGCTGCAATGGTGGGGGGGGGGAGAGAGAGAGGGGGGCTGCAATGGTGGGAGTGAGAAAACGTGTGGCTGCAATGGTGGGGATGAGAGGGTGGGCTGCAATGGTGGGGGAGAGAGAGAGAGGGGAGCTGCAATGGTGGGGGGAGAGAGGGGGGCTGCAATGGTGGGGGGAGAGAGAGGGGGCTGCAATGGTGGGAGGGAGAGAGAGAGAGGGGGGGCTGAAATGGTGGGGGGAGAGAGAGGGGGGGCTGCAATGGTGGGGGGAGAGAGAAAGAGAGAAGGCTGCAATGGTGGGGGGTGAGAGAGAGAGAGGGGGCTGCAATGGTGGGGGGGAGAGAGAGAGAGAGGGGGGGGTTGCAATGGTGGGGGAGAGAGAGAGAGAGAGAGGGGGCTGCAATGGTTGGGAAGAAAGAGAAAAGAGAGGGGGGCTGCAATGGTGGGGGGAGAGAGAGAGAGAGGGGGGCTGCAATGGTGGGGGGAGAGAGAGAGAGGGGGGCTTCAATGGTGGGAAAGAGAAAGAGATTAAAATCCTCTGCAGACCATTTATCGGCAAACAAAATAATTAGTTTGCTTTGAGAGAGAGAGAGAGATGCACCTTGCAATGATGAGAGTCTGAGAGAGATTATACAAATTGTAGAATCTCCATGGCCGTTCACTTCTCCTATTCTCCTGCAGTCCTGCTGCTCTCACTCGTGGCTCTTCTTCATGCAGTGGGCGGAGCTGGTGCCGCACGGGAGAGATGGAAGGAGGAGAAATCAAGCAGCAGCACGGCGTTCACCTGCTCCACTGAGATATCACTGAGGGAAGCAGGAGAGGAGGCAGTTCAGTGGGCGGCGCCAGATCAGAGTAGGCATTGCGGCCGCCACCGCTGCTCTTTGTTTTACTGACTGACAGGCAACGGACAAGCTCCGAGCCAATAGCGGCCACAGGGTACTGAGTGCAGGCGGCCTACCGGTATATTTCCCGGTATCCCGGTAGGCCAGTCCAGCCCTGCTGGTGTGTTAATATTCAATTTATAAACTCAATGCCTGGTTCAATCAAACAAACGTCCAGCCCACTCAATGCCAGAGACTCCCCAACACAGGTGCTGCTAATGACATAACAGGTCATGTCCATAATGTGACGAATCCTATCATTGGCCAGCACTCACCTTCCTTATGCCTAACCCGCCCCCCATCGCCATCACGTTAAGTAAAATGGCGGTGATCACAGGCTAAAACTGTGCCGTCCTCCACAGCCCCCTCACAGGGGGTGGCGCAGTGAACACGTCACATGACGAGAAGGAAGTGCAGTCACATAACCCTCCGTCCCTATAGGAAACATTACACCACATAATTAGGTCCCGCACCCCGGTTCTGCATCATACAGACAGCAGAGAGAACAATGGCAGTAATCTCAGGCAGATATGCCTTCATACACAGCCCCCGTCACAGGGGGCAGCGCAATCGGCACATCACGTGACGAGATGAACGTGCGATCAGGTGACCCACCATCCCTAAAGGAAGCGTCATCATCGCACACTCATGTCCCGCCCACCACGTCTGCAAAGAGAAAATCACATGGGGGAGGTGGGAGATGAGGATACATCTTGGCAAATAGGTTACCATGGAGACAGGACACTCTGGCCTCAACTTGTTATGCTTTTTGGACTTGTTCATGTGATTTTAGTTTATTAATGTAAAAAAGAGAGAGAGAGAGAGAGAAATAATTCCACAGTAGCGCACTAAATTAATCTATAAAACTCCTCAATATTAACATTGTGAAATGATTAACATAAAACACCCATACATAATGAAAAGTGTCCATGTGGCATATCCAGTCACGCATGCGCTGTAGGGAACCAGGAAGTGAAGCCGCAAGGCTTCACTTCCTGATTCCCTTACCGAAGATGGCGACGGCAGCATTCGAGGGCCGAGGGATGGGTCGACCTTGGGTGCCGACATTGCGGGCGCGCCGGACAGATAAGTGTCCTTATTTTTAAAGTCAGTGGCCCAGATTCAAGTAGAATCGCGCAATATTTGCGTGGGCAAAGAGCAAATTTTTTTCTCTGCGCCCACGCAAATATTGCGCTTTGCCCGCGATTCACGGAGCAGTTGCTCCGTAAATTGCGCGGGCAATATGCTAAGCAGCCGGGCGCAAGGCTGCCTAATGTAAATGATCCCGCCGGGGGCGGGAATCATTTAAATTAGGCGCGCTCCCGCGCCGAGCGAACAGCGCATGCTCCGTCGGGAAACTTTCCCGACGTGCATTGCGGCAAATGACGTCGCAAGGACGTCATTTGCTTGTAAGTGAACGTGAATGGCGTCCAGCGCCATTCACGGTTCACTTACGTAAACGACGTGAAATTTAAACGTCGCGAGCGGGAGGCGCAGCTATACTTTAGCATTGGCTGCGCCTGCTATTAGCAGGAGCAACCTTATGCTAAAGGCGCCGTACGGAAACTCCGTACCTTGCGTACGCAGGGCCCGCGCAACTCTTGTGAATCGGTGGTAGTATGCAATTTGCATACTACACGCCGATCACAAAGGCCGCGCCCCCTAGCGGCCAACGCAAGAATGCAGCCTGGGATGTGAAGGCATAAGGAGGCTTATGTTTGTCACATCCTAGGCTGCATTCGGTGTAACGAGGTTCCTGAATCAGGAGCACTCGTTACACCGGAGCAAGTAAGCACTTGCGCCGCGCAACTATGGTTGCGCGGGCGCAAGTGCTTCTTGAATCTGGGCCAGTAGCTGCAGTATTTGTAGCTGCTGACTTTTCAAAACAAAAAATTTGGCGGACCATCTGCTTTAAAGTGATGAAAAAAAATCTCATTGATCCATCAAAATCTTTCAAAGTGATGTGTGCCAATTCCACTCCCTTAAAGGGTCACTAAAGGAAAACATTTTTTTAGCTGAAATGAATGTTTACATGGTATAGAGACATAATAGTTAACTGATTCCTTTTAAAAATGATTAAAAATAGATCAAAAACAATCATATAATGTGCCTGCAGTTTAGTTTCGTGTTTGCTGTTGTTTGCTGGTTCTCTGATGTACAGAGAGCCACTAGAGGGCAGTCATCCAATAGAGAGCAGTGATACTTTGTCTAAAACTCCTCAGCACCAATCCAGTTTCGTTTTACACACAGTAATCACACCTCCTTGATTAGTCACCACCGTGAAAAATCTCCCAGTACTGTGGTGATCAGGAAACAGACAACCAGGAAGTGTCCAGAACAGAGAGGATTTACAGCAACATCAAAGCAAAAACGAACAATGAGGACATGAAACCAGGACTGCAGTAAGGTAAAGGAAGCTATTTAGCTAAAAAAAAAAATTCCTTTAGTGACCCTTTAAGAATAAAGCTCACCAGGTGCTGTTGCCAGTCGCTCTGGTGTCTGGCAAATATCACCTTATTAGATGTTATTGAAGAGCCCCTTTTACATGCCAATCTCCATCCAGATTAATAAAGACACATGCGGGGATAGAAATTGAGACAGAGCCTCCAATAGTGTAAAAACACCTTAAGGTAATCGGTTTATTAAAAGTAATGCTGGTTGTTAAGGATGCAGTGCCTGCTTCCCAGCCCACTCCTTAACAACTGATGACTCATCAGCTGTCAGCGGGCTTCCCTGCCTAGAGCTGAAATGTAAACAAAAGAATGCCGGCAATAGAAAATTCTGAAAAAAAAAACAGCCAAAATCCATAACAGACCCTTACTCGAGTATGCAGGAAATGGGGAGGCGAGAGAGCACCCCCCCCCCCCCCCGAACCATACCAGGCCACATGCCCTCAACATAGAGGGGTGCTTTGGCTGCCCCAAAGCACCTTGTCTCCATGTTGATGTGGACAAGGGCAGGGGGTTTTATCGGAATCTGGAAGATTCGGGCCCCCCCCCCCATGTGAATCTGTGTGGCCTACCCATTCACCAAAAAAGTGTAAAAAGATAATAGAGGCACAACACAAGTTTTTGACAAGTCCTTTATTAAAAAATAAATGTCCCCTGGTGTAGATCATCAATCATGCCCGCTGCACCGCTGGACCCAAAAATAGAGAAAAACAAACCTCCAGCCTTGTTAAATGCTCCCGTGACTGCCTGCTCCGCTGGCTGACATTTCTTAAATAGTTAAGGGGTGGAGTCAACCGATGATGTCAGCAAGTGACCCCCACCCACTTGTGACATCACTGACCAAGCATGCACCCTTGTGGAAGTTGCTTTGCATACAGAATTTTGTTTACTTGATTAAAAAAAAAAGATTTACATTTTAAGCATTTCAGTACATCATAAAAATGAATATAGATGAAAAACTAAAGATTACTGTCTAAAATAATATTATTTTTTATTGTTTTTAAAGAAACCCCCATGGAAAAAAAGTTGGGCGAACATGAGAAACATAAACATTTGGAAGATGATCTTTTTTTTTAAATTAATAATAATTACAATTATTAGCTTCTGGTACAATGTTGAAAGAAGTACAACATTTTGCACATGTGCAAGCACAAACCAATTCCTTGATACAAAAAATTTGAAAAATAGGACGCCATCCATCAATGACTGTGCCTTTGAACGCACTGGTATGTGGACTGTGGAACCTTCAGGGCGTTTGGGAAACCTCATAGGGCAATATGCAACGCTGTATGCATTTGCAAAACGTCATGGACATCAAGCTTATATTTTACCCAGCATGCATTCAGCACTGTCTAAGATATTTAAGATAAAGCTGCCAGTTATTAATGAGGAAGTTGCAAACCGCATACCATGGAAGAACCTCGGAATATACAAAAACTGGATGGCTGAAGAATTTAAATACATCCCTGGAGAATTTGTTAAACTTTCTGGCTATCCGTTTTCATGGACCTTCTATCATCATATCAAAGATGAAATTCTTAAGGAATTTACTTTCCATGACTTTATTAGAGAAGAAAGCAATGCCTATCTTGCTGATATACGGGGGAACAAAACTAATACTACCTTCATTGGCATACATGTCCGTAGAGGGGACTACGTTGATATTATGCGGAATAATAAGAAAGGTGTACTAGCTGACAAAGACTACTTGCAAAAGGCAATGGAGTATTTTAGAAAAAAATATAAAAACCCGTTGTTTGTGGTTACCAGCAATGGGATAGATTGGTGCAAATCGAATATTAATAATTCCTTGGGAGATGTTTACTTTCTTGGGGATGGCAACGAGGGATCGCCTGGCCGTGATTTTGCTCTCTTGGTCCACTGCAACCACACAATTATGACCATAGGTACATTTGGCTTATACGCTGCCTATTTGACCGGAGGTGAAACCATCTATCTTGCAAATTATACTTTTCTTGATTCCCGTCATGGCACAGGTTTAAAATATGAGACTGTTTATCTTCCTGAATGGATAGGGATTCCTGCTGATCTTACTCCAATTTTAAAATATAATTGATATCTCACTGAAAGAAGAAGTAGTATTAAAGTAAACCTGTCACAAACTGCAATAATCTAAACATTACATTTAAAGAAGTTTGGGGTTATAAAAAGTAAAGATCCTACAGTACATACTCACCTCTATGCTGCAGCATCAGTGTGATGCTGCAGCTGTCCCATGTTGGCTCTAAGCCTGAGATCTGAGCGATCGCATGACTGCTCACTTAGCTCTCAGTCTGCATGAAGCAGAGGTTAGTGACAGTCAGTCATTGCTCTGCTTTGCTCCTCCAGCGTTCACTGCAGCGCTGGGCTAAAGAGGTGGCGGGTGCAGCTGGCTCCAGCGCTCAGCCTCGCATTGAAATGTAGAGCCAGCTGTCAATCAGGCAGTTGGGTGGATCCCAAAAATATTGTCAGTATCATTCCAGAGCCTGGAGCAACTTCTGCCACGTCAGCATATAGTGGGCTATAGCTATACAGCGACCACTGTACAAGTAAAGTCCTGGCCCGGGGGGGGAGAAAGAGAGCAGCGTGGAAGCTTGTGATGGGTAAGTGATCAACAATAGCATGGAGGTTAACCATTTCACTGCCCTGACGGTCAGTGTAGATGGGTGGTTAACACTTTCAATGCTGTAGCACCCCTTGACAACCCAAAGGCAGGACAGCACCTCCAGATGACAGTGGCAGTCTAGCATTTCCCCCCCCCCCCAGGGCTAATTCCATAGGTAAAATGGAAGTGGGGACTGAGACAGCCTTTGGGTTAGGGGTCCCAGATACCGTAGCAAATAACTTACAGACTCTCTAGATCCAGATCAATGTCCAGCTTCCCAGTGTCAGAAACTTTAAGCTGACTTGGCAACACTGTAAGCAAATTCCCAAATTTCAGTGAATCCTCCAAGTGAGTCACCAGGCCCTTCTAAAAGACCAACTTTCTTCATGGCTCTCTCCAGCAAGGGGCCTTCCCCCGGGTCTGCTCTTAAGCATAGCTTCCTCCAGACTAGGCAGGACAGCTTTAGAACCACTCCAGCACATGTTAGGCCCCAAAACAGGATATGATTCCTAGGCCTCTAGGGAAAGGGAAGCTGCCCTTTTCCTATATATGGACAGAAAAAGGGCAGGGTAAATAAACCTACAGTGCCTTGCCTTGCAAAAGTATTCACCCCCTTTGGCTTTTTACCTATTTTGTTACATTACAGCCTTTAGTTCAATGTGTTTTTTTATTTCAATTATATGTGATGGATCCAAACACAATAGTCTAAGTTGGTGAAGTAAAATTAGAAAAATATATAAATAAAACTATTTTTCGGAAATGAAAATCGGATAATTGGCATGTGCGCATGTATTCACCCCCTTTGTTATGAAGCCCATAAAAAGCTCTGGTGCAACCAATTACCTTCATAAGTCACATAATTAGTGAAATTATGTCCATCTGTGTCCAATATAAGTGTCACATGATCTTTCATTACATATACACACATTTTTGAAAGGTTCCAGAGGCTGCAACACCTAAGCTAAGGTGACCAGATTTTTTAAATGAAATCCATTGACATTTTTTTTATACTAGTAATGGCAGCAATTAGTGACTCATAGCTGCACCACTATTATGCGGCGGACAAATCGGACACTAAGTGACACTTTGTGGGAACCAGTGACACTAATAAAGTGATCAGTGCTAAAAATATGCACTGTCACTGTACTAATGACACTGGCTGGGAAGGGGATAACACCTAGGGCAATCATGGGGTTAAATGTGTGCCTAACAAGTGTTTTCTTACTGTGGGGGAGGTCTCTTTTACTAAGGGAAGGCATAGATCCATGTACCTGCTTTGAAGGAATACAGGATCAATGTCTTCCATACTGACAGAACGGCAATCTGCCTTGTTTATATAGGCAGACCACCGTTCTGCCTATGTACATAACAATCAGCGGGTACCAATGAGCGCAAACTGAAAATCTAAAAGTGAATATCAAGACAATCCAAAGGACTGGTGACAATCTATTAAACACCTTAACAATTTCAAGGCTGTGAACAATAATTGTGAAAAACCCTCAAACTAGTGCAACTGATGTAACAAATATCTGAATAAAGTCCAAAAAACTATAAATCAAAATTTGAATGAATCAATCTGCTGTGTGAGTGGTGAAAAAGACTTCTGCCCTTTAGACATCAATGTAGAGAATCTGGATGAGTCTTCACTAAGCTTGAGCTCACAGAGCGCTTACCTCCAGTCACTGGGTAATGCGTGTCAACGAAATCCTCCAACTACTGGGATGGAATCCAATCAATGGGAAATCCGTGTCCACGAAATCCTCCAAGTGCTGGGATAGAGTCCAGGAACGTTCTCTGTGTGCAATGATAGTAGGGGTCCAAGCGCAGTGAAGTCAGCCCACCAGGACGGCTACAAATATTACCGGGAGCAAAAATGGAAATAAAAGGCTCTCATTGTGAAGTATGTAAGCACTTTAAAGGTTTAATAAAAGTAAAAGTTGTGCTTACATCAAGAAACAAATAAAAACGCCAAAACAGTGGGACTTCCGGTGGACGGTCAGGGTATCGCGTCACTTCCGGTCATGTCTAACCTTACGCATTACGTCACGTGACTTCATCAAATATTTAAATGTAGTTAGGATTTTTAACTGGGGCATATCGGTTAGCGTCCGGTCTCGTAATGTGTCTATTGGAAGCAGAGCTGACTTATCCCAGTTAACGATCAGTCCTGAGAACCTACCGAAATCCCTAACCATTTGGATCACTGGGGCCAATGAATTGTTAACATCACCTATAAAGAAAAGGATATCGTCCGCAAACAGCGCTCTCCTATCTTCATCTAGGCCCCTTTTGAATCCCTGGATGTCTTCCTTAAGCCTGGTTTTGATAGCTAAGGGTTCCATGGCCAGTGCAAATAGGAGTGGGGATAGAGGGCACCCTTGTCTCGTTCCCCTCTCCAGTTCGAATAGGTCTGAAGCTACGCCATTGATCTTGATTTTGGCGCGTGGTTTGTTGTATAGGAGCTTGACCCACCTAATAAAGGACAGGCCAAACCCAAAACCTTCTAATACCCTCCATAAGTAAGTCCACTCCAGGCTGTCGAATGCCTTTGCAGCGTCCAATGCCAGCAATGCCATGGGGCCCTCATTATCAGTAGGAACTTGTATGTTTAAAAAAACACTTCTTATATTCAGGCTTGTTGCCCTATTTGGGATAAATCCTGACTGGTCAGGGTGAATAAGGGTCTCAATACACCCTTTTAGGCGAGTTGCAAGAACTTTTGCGAGGATTTTTACGTCCGTGCAAAGCAGTGAAATTGGCCGATAGGAAGAGGGGTCTAGTTGATCTTTTCCCTCTTTGTGAATAATGATAATTGTTGCCTCCATCATGGAGGGAGGGAGATGTCCTTTGGAGAAGGCGAAGTTCAAGGTGTGTAGTAGCTCTGGTAACAATATATCCCCATATTGCTTAAAAATTTCTGATGGGAGCCCATCGGGCCCTGGTGATCTTTGGTTAGCCATCTCTGTCACAGCACGTTGCAGTTCCTCCAACGTGATCGGGGACTCCAGTTTTTTTTTTCCCTATCTAGCAAATTTGGAAATGAGATTCCCTGGAAAAAAGCTTCCATATATTCATTCTCGCCTCTGGATTTATACAGGGATTTGTAAAAAATCGTGAAACACATGTCTTATCTCCCTTCCTTCGGTTACAATGTCGCCTGTGGGACCCCTGATGCCCCTCGATATTAGAAGAAGGGGTGTTAGTCCGCACCAAAAGCGACAGCACACGCCCCACCTTCTCCCGTTCACCAAATTGAAGTTGTTTTTGGAAAATTTGGCGGTTCTCAGCCTTCCTCCTAATTGCCATTTTGTAAACCTGTGGTTTTTCAAGCCATTCACCTTGTCTACTTAGGGAGGGGTCTTCTATGTAACGCTGCTCAGCTAACATCACTTCGTTCCTGATCTCTTCTGCCCATTTTCTAGATTCCCGTTGTAGTCTTGCCACCTTTTGTATTAACAACCCCCTTAGATATGCCTTCAAGGAGTCCCAGACCACATCAGCCTCTGCCATACCTATATTAATTTGAGCATACTCCCTCAGACCGTCCGATAGTTCTTGTTATTTCCTGATTAATTCCAGCCAATATAGGCTGATTTTCCACTCCCGCGGGGTTGGTCGTTCATTTCTCCTGATTACTAGTTCTAATGGTGAGTGGTCTGAGACCCCTCTCGGGCCATACTCTATTTCCTTCACCCTGTTCAATAGTATTTCATTACCCATAGCCAAGTCGATTCTGGACAGGGTGGCAGAAGAGCTAGAGAGACAGGAATACTGACAGGTCTGTGGGTGATGGATATGCCAGATATCTTTTAGCCCTGCCTCCTCCATAAACTGAGCCAACCGACTCCCTCGTTCGGTCTTTAGGTCGAGTTTTGGGGGGAATCTATCGTGCACTCTGTCCGGGACTTCATTATAATCCCCTACTGCTATCAGGGGGATATCTGGTTTATCCAACATAAACTCCACTAATTTCTGTTATATAGTAAAGTTAAAGGGGGGGGGACATATATATTGGCTAATATGTAGGACTTATTCTCTATTGTACAGGCCAAAAAGATATATCGTCCCTGTTCATCTATCCAGCTCTGTTCGCAGGAGAACAACAGCCCCTTACTCACCAATATACTGACCCCCCTTGAGTATGAGGAATGTACCGAGTGATAGCGATACGGAAACTTACGTATACCCAGTTGGGTCATACTATCTCTGGTTAAATGTGTCTCCTGTAGACAGAGTATCCCTGGTCCCCTCTCCTCCATAGATGCCAAGACCAGTGCTCTCTTGGTAGAATCCCCCAGCCCTCTTATATTCCATGACCTAATTCTCCAAGCCATAATCGATATACAGTAAGAAATATGCAAACATAAACAGAAACATGAAGTAGCACTTCTCCCTCCCACACGACTGCTTGTACGGACCAAATCCTCTCCCATTGCTAGTAGTATTTAACGTATGCAAGGTACCTGAAATATCTCCCTCCCAGAAATTACCCTTCGCCCCCCCTCCCCCCTCCCTCCCCCCACTAGATCCACCCCCTCCCTCCCTGTCCCCCCTTGCCCATTGGGGCTCCCCTTGGGGGCCTCTCCTGTGACCTTACCACTCTTACCCAATCTCATCAAAACTGCCATCCTACCACTCTCCTACCACTCTTACCCCAGTGAAGGTCTTCCCTCGCCTCCCCTTTAGCAAAATTTAAAGCTCCACTTTCCCAAAGTAAAACCTAGAAAAACTTATGCTCATATATCCAACATATCCGTTTCTAAAAAGTGTTAAATCTTGAAATCTTGAAATGTGCAAAAAGAAGTGATGTCTCCAAGCCCCAAAAGGGGACAATCAATAACAATTAATAGTCCATAACAATTAGTAGCGTGAAAAACACAGGTGAATACCCCCCCCCCAAAAAAGGGGGAAAAAATATTTCAGAGCGTATACCATATACACAAAAAATAGTGACCCAAAAGGGCCCAAAGAGCTCCCGAAGGGCTATCGGACCATTAAACCCCCAACTCTAATACAGGATACATCATTGTGATTAATTGCTAAGTGAAAAATAATGGCTCAAAGCCCAAAATCCCTCCCTTCCTTATCCTAATAAAAAAAGAGAAGAAAAAAAAAACCCAAGGAAAAAGAAAAGAGAGGGAGGAGAGGCAAAGGAGAAAAAGTCTCCTATGCCAAATTGCTAAACCTTCAACCAGCGACGCTTGTGTCATAGCTATGTCCAAACTAGTGGAAAAAGAAAAGGAGTGAGTGAAAAAAAAAAAAAAAAGAAGGGAGAAAAAAAAGAAAAAAGAAAAAAGGGAAACCGGCAGTCTTATGGACAGTCTTATGGATGAGTCCTATAGATCCTTACGGGTGTCTTCCAACCATTTTGTCGCTTCTCCTGGTGTATTGAAGAAAAAAGTCTTGCCCAATGCTGTTACCCATAAACGGGCTGGGTATAACAAAGCATACACAACTTTATGCTGCTGCAGAGTGTGTTTGATTGGCACAAATTCGGATCTATGTTTTTGTAGCTCTGGGAAGAAGTCCGGGTAAAACGATACTCTGGAGCCATTATAGCTAATATCCCCCTTCTCCCTGGCTTTTTGGAGCAGGGTGACTTTATCAGCATAATTAAAAAATTTAAAGAGTAAGGATCTAGGGCATCCGCCTGGCTGCGGGGGTTTTGAGGGGACCCTATGCGCTCTTTCAATGAAAAAAAGGTGAGAAAGTAGTGTTGTCAAAAATCTCTTTAAGCCACCCCTCCATAAATTTTATGGTGTCGGCGCCTTCGCACCGTTCTGGAAGGCCGATCACACGAATATTGCTCCTTCGAAGCCTATTTTCCATTTCATCTAATTTAGCTGATTGGAGGTTGTTTTTTTCCTGTAACTCTCGTACTTTTTGCTCGATCGGGTACAAAGTGTCTTCAAGGGCACTTGTTCGCTCTTCCAAGGTCACCACCCTTCCCAGAGTACTACTCATATCCTGGTGTATTATGACAAGTTCGTCTTTCAAGCTTCTTAATTGGTTGTCAAAATCAGCCATTAGTGTTTTACAGTCATTAACAGCGCTTAGGACGTCTTTCAATGTAGGTTCCTGAATTGGCTCAAGGCCGGTTTTTACAGGGGATCCAGGTGTAGCCAGAGCAGCCGACGTAGCGACAGTCTCGTTATTCTCCCCCCCAAGTCCCTTACTAGTTTGGGTTTTAGGCCCTGTTAAGTTAGCTGGATTGGATGGTTTAGAAGCTGCCGCTGACCCCAAACTCCGCCTATCCACTGACAAGCCTGACGAACCCTTGGGTTCCACTGCAGTGGATGATGACCCCCCTTTAGCAGGGGAATGGGTTGTGGACTTGGGGGGATGGAAAAAGCGATCTAATTTAGCTGCGGCTACCTGGCTGCCGTTCTCTTTGTCCTTTGCTGATCTTGTAACAGGGCCCCCCTCTGACTGGGGCGCATTTTTAGACATGGTGAACATATTATATATATAAAAAAAAGAAAAAATTGCGATTTTAACAATCCTTCAGCTAGCTAGCTTGTGACAAGGCTAAGCCTTACACATCAGCTATATGCAACCGACTATAGACAAAGCCACTCTTTAGCCTTGGGTATAATAGATTCTTTACAGATTTTTTTCACTCTTTGGACCAGAAAGGGAATAAGCAAAAAAGAGAGGAAAAAGAGTTCATAATAGTTGAAAGCAGGTAATTGGCATCAAGTCTCTCATCTCATGTAGGTTGCAGACTATTACTGGATGTTTGCATGTTATTGGTAATAGAGTGATTAAATGCAGAAAACTTATAAAAAAATAAATAAATATGGAGATCTTAGGGGTCACGACAAATTACAGTCAAAGTGAGGAAAAGAAAGTAAAGTGCATAGCATGATGCGTTTTTTTAAGTTAATCAATTTTCTGATTGCTTTTAAACAGTCCCATGCACAAATGCTATGGTGGTTACTCACTCTGACTCTTCCTTGTTGTCTTATCCCGGGTTCGCCGCTGTTGAGCGAATCGCAGTGTTGTAAGAGCCGTCCTCCTTGATTTATTCCTTAATGTTGTTTGCTCCGCTCCTCTACTCCCTGTATTACAGGGTCTCAATCACCCCTCCCTGACTTCACCCGTATCCGCTCTCTCTACTCACGCCAAGGCGAGAGAGGCGATGGGGGGTCTATAGTGAGAGCACCGAGAGACCCTCGGTAACCTTCAGTGGTCGCCACCGCCGGCTCCCCGGCTTGAGTGCGCAGTGATTCGCTGGGCCGGACACGTGTTCCTGACAGCTGACTGCCGTCCTCCAATCGCAAGCTCTCGCCTCGGGTCTGCAAACGGACCTCCACGGACCTCCAGGGGGAACTCCAGGACAATCTCCGGGGCTTCAAGGAGAGATACGGGGGCACCCCCGTCCAGCACGCCTCCCGCCACAGGTACGATCGACCAGCCTTTCTCCCTCAGCTACAACGTTAGGCAGAAGGGTTCATGCGGACAGCACAAGCAGGGGATTAAACGGCATATTCAGCTGCTTGGGGTAGGGAGGGCAAGGGAGGCTTCTCACATCTCACCGCATCTCACATACCCGCCTCACGCTGCACACCTCTCTCCACACACCTCCACACACCTGCATCCGGTCACGCCCCCCCTCTTTGATTTTCTAATTGTTTCCATTTTACTAAACAAGTCAATTGGTTTAATGAATTCTGGTGTACCTATTTCATTGTTATTATCAAAGGAAAATTGCATGAACCCAGAGTGTCAGAGGACTTGCAGGTTTAGGACAACCAGTGGGGTACTGATTAAACCAGCAACCTTCAAAATAGGCAGCACTACAGTTACATAGTTCAAAACCCAAGAGGTGCAACGCCAATTAAATAGCAGAGTCCTTAAAATTTTCTTAAAAAGTCCAAAAACTGAGGATGGCAAAAGATTCCCCACACCAACTGTCGTGAGATGAAGAAATAAATGCACTGGTCATAACTGTGAGGTAGGGGGCAAAACTGCTTACCAGAATATGTTGACCCTCAAAGTATAGAGAGGTCTACAACAGCATGTGTAGCGATAAGGCTAGAAAAATCAGCAGCTCATAACTTGTGATGACTGAGTGATCCGTCACTATAGCTCCTTCACATGGAAATTCCTCATGGTCCTAAGACAGGTAATTCCCAGCAGTGTGTGCAATGGAAGCTGTGATAACCTTGAGGGATGCAAATTACACAAACAATAGTACAGTATGTCTAAAACTAAACTGTCTAAAACTGTAATCACTAATTTATTTCAAATATTGCACTCACAAGAGATAAAATTCAAACAAGCAGATCAAACACTTATTAAAGATGGCAGCAGCATTTGGCGTGCTTACGTTGCATGGTCATGTCCCGCCTCATCAGAGGCGTGGCGGCTGGATGCAAGCACGCTATAAATATATGTAGCACTACCCCCCTAGGAGCTGATGTTTTAAATTTTGGGTTTGCACGTTACCTCTATGTTCATTGTCTAGGTAGAGATGTCTGTAGTAATTGGAAAGTTCACACAAGATGTAAAACCTTCAACTGTAGGCTTTATTTTCGCTGCATAAACTTGTTAAGGAAGTAGAGAGTATAGAGAGAGAGGGGGAAGGTTCAGGTACGCAGTACAGAATGCACAATAGTTCTCAGAGTTCCAAACCTTGCCACTCAGTCCTGAGTGGGTATTGCTCACACGGATAGACCCCTCTCACATGACCTAGCAGCCAGAATGATGCACAGACAGCACATGAACAGTCTCTGCCACAGACTGTCTAAGTACACAAAATTAATATTCAGGAATCCTCTGCAACAAGATTTATAGTCCAGAATTTCTTTCCTTACTGCCAAAGGGCCTTTAAGCCAATCCGGCAGGCTGTAAGGTATTGTAGATTAGCAGGGCATCCTTCAAGAAGTTACCAGGCCTCTCCCAAAGTACCAGTCTTCTGCTTGGTCCTTCCTGGGACAGGTCTTCCCCTGGCTTCCTTCATTGAGTGGCTTCTATCCGCAGGACAGACAGCACAGGATCACCTCCTAAGCGTAGGCCCCAGCCAGGATACTGGGCCTAAACAAACAAAAAGCCGCGCCAAGCCAATGTAAGTGATAAACCTCTCCTTTAAGGAATGGAAATTAGCAGAAAGTCCAAGCAGAGTCTTTATACTCATAGGCAAAAGCTACTGTTGTGATATTCAAAGAAAATGATTCCTTAAAAAGTTGCTAATGTAGAAATAATGGATCTTTCAATCACCCGGTGACATGTAAACAAATCGTGAGGTCCCTCCACCGAGAATAATGAGCCTCTTACCAGATGGCAAGTAACCAGAGCAGTTGGCTATAGCCCAGCCACGGCCTTTAGGTTCCCCAGAAGTCACAGGACAAAATCACCAGCGTCACGACCGTATCTGAATCGATCGCTCCAATGCAGGGAATAATATAAAAGAAAGGACGCATATAGCGTAATACCGCTGGGTAACAGATTTTATTAAAAAGTAATGTACTGATGGCGTGGTGCACGTGAAGCACGCACGTCGGAGGGAGGAGCTGCAAGCGCCACGGGTCTGACCCAGGAGAGGCTGCGAGGGATGGAGGGACCTCGACCCGGCGGTGTTCCAGCGACGGCGGATGCCTCGCAGGGAAGGTGGTCACCGAGCGGGTAGTCCGTTCACCCCGCAGCCCACGCCGACCTCCTCCGCTCTCCGGAAATCTTTTTTTTCATCCTCCGCCCCCCCCACCGTCCCCCCCCCCGCAGCAGGGGAAGCTCACCAGGAGGGAACAGCTGAGAGGCTTCCAGCTGGGGCACGTTGGTTGGCCGCCCGCCCCCCCCCCCCTCCTGCTCGGATCAGATCCCTGGAAACCCTGTCACGAGGAGGAATAAAGGAAAGGGTAAAAACAAAGTTTCCTTTGCAAGAAGACCAGCGAACGAGGTAATATTAACCCTTTTGTCTTTGGTATATGACCTTAGGAAGGCAGCATGTGGATCTGGACCTAGCCCAAGCAGCGGAGACAGGGTGAGAAAGTGGAACCTAGCTATTTACCTTATGTGTTACACTTCAAACGTCATATAAGTGACTTGCAAACTTGTTTTTTTTTTTTTATATATACCTTTTCTCAATATATTCCCTAAGAGTTTAAACGCTGATGGTTTAAAAATGTCAGCCCTGTTTGACGTGGACTTTAACGTGGTCACATAGTGGTTAAATACCAGACACCCTGGTGTCACCGTACCTACCTCGGTTAAAAAATATATATAGCCCTGTTAGACGTGGACTTCAATGTGGTTACTTAGCGGTTAAATATCAGACACCCTGGTGTCACCGTACCTACCTCTGCTAAAAACTATATATATTAAAAAAAAATAAAAAAACATGTGGGGTAATCAGGGCTGGGGGCTTTGTACTGGATACAGTAGGCAAACATCAGAGGCATACATTAAATTCACTAAATATGCACTATGCTTATGATTAAGCTTGGCTGTCTACCAAAAATAAAAGAATACGATTAAGGAAAAGAAAAATTTCCTATACTTGAGGAGCATAAGAATGTATGCCCTATAGGTTTGCATACCACACGCACCTGTAGGAACCGCCACTTAGGTGTTAGCTGGCAAGTACTAGTCACCCAGGAGATACCTCACTTACCTCCGCAGACCTCTGCGAAATTACCGGGGGACTTGATCGGCATACTAGAGACAAAATCAGAGAAATTTTTTTTTTTTACCCCCCCATCGGGCCAGGCCCGGAATGTTGGACTGACGCGCTGGAAAGCCCGAGGGACATTTAGAAACCTAAGAGCAGAGGTAAATAACAGGGCACAGGGCGTAACAGCCCAATTGATTTTGTGGTTTCTGGTTATCACAGAAGGAGAAAGGAGGGGTGCTATAAGAGAGGAGAGAAGAGGTAAGAAAAAGAAGGAAATAAGTGGCATATAAGGGGGAGGAGGAGATACAGCCCCCCTACTCGGCCCGTTGTTGCGTTGTTGCGGAAAGATTGCTGGATCCCTATTGAAGACGATCCCTAAAGAAGGCTGGTTCAAACGGGGGTAGTATCACCTTTGATGTAAAACGTATGCAACCCCTCCCTTATGAGTTTACCCAAATGTATGTGGGAAATTAAAGAAATATTCAACTTTTAAGGTCGTCCGGAATTGCCGGGTCAAAACATCCTTCCTGTGCTTCTTTTTTTTTTTTTTTTTGCATCAAACTGGGGAAACGCATCAGACAGACAAAAAAATATAATATGAACAGGTCAACTAGGGGGGCGGCCCCGAAAATCCCTAAAGAGACTTCCTCCACAAGTACGATCAGACATTATATGACTCCGGACGGGAGTACCAAGAGCCCAGGTCAGATAAAAAAGATGGAAAAAACAGGGACAATGAAAAAGGGAGCGGGGGAGGTGGCCACCCCAATTGCTGACATTTCAATTGAATCAGAACAAGCAGCCAGTCAAATGCATGACATCAGCCGGGAGTCTCACGTTCCCACTATGGGAGAAATGGAGGCCATGTTAAAGAGGTTGGAGAATGTAATAAGAGAGGAAATCCGCACATTAAGAACGGACTTACATCACGTGTTAGAACGAGTAGAGGAAGTCGAGAAAAGGATTGAAAAGCAGGACCTTGACCTTATTGAAATAAAAAAACAACATCTGTCGTTGAAACAAAACCAGAGGTGGCTGCAATATCGAATAGAAGATCAAGAGAACCGTAACAGAAGGCAGAACTTAAGAATACGTTCTATTAAGGAGGAGAAGGGCGAAGACTTGAGAAAAATTCTCAATGACCTACTCCTCCCCCTCCTCGATAAAGCCTCTGAGGGTCCCCTCAAATTAGAACGGGTCCATAGGGTGGGAAAGACCAGAGAGGGAGGAGGCAATTGGCATAGGGATATTATTGCTAGGTTCAGACATTTTGAACATAAAGAGGAGATTTGGCGAAAACTGAGAAAAAAACCGCCGCTATCCTATGCTGGGACTGAGATTCAGATCTTCTCGGACCTGGCCTGGGAGACCCTGGCCAGAAGAAGACACCAAAAACCCTTATTGGAACAGATGCGCTCACTTAATATTAATTACCAGTGGGGATTCCCGGCCTGCTTGATAGGCCATAAGGAAGGGGTGTCAGCAAAATTAATATTTCCAGAGGACCTGGTGGGATTTTGCCGCAAATTCGATATGCCTGTGGTGGACTTGCCCGGATGGGAGGAATAGCTAGTGGAAAGATGCTTGACCCCCAGGGTGGTCCTGGGGGATTGGTCCCGGGGGATACTATCCGGTATTGGGGGGAAGGGGTGAGGGGGGGGGATGAGCGGAGGGAGGAGGGGGGAGGGCAGATCTGTTACCCCACCCACTAAAGATCAAGTCCCCGGAATTTCGGGAGAAAAGAGGGTGGGAGGGGCGTAGAGGAGCTCCACCTCAGCCATAAGAGCCGATGGGTAGGGGGTACCAAGGATCCCTACGGTTCAGAGGCGAGGTATTGGCCTGGGCAGGGGGGGAGGGAGAGGGGGAGAGGAGGGTGGGGGGTGGGGGATGGGGAAGGGAAAAGGGAACTTGGCTCCCAAGGAATCTCATGGACAGTTCATTAAGAAATGATCCAGCCATAGAATAATGACTGAAGTAAAATTTCTATCTTACAATGTTAAGGGTTTGAATTCAGCCGTTAAAAGACTCAAGGTCCTCGCAGAGATTGAACAACTTAAAGCGGATGTCGTGTTTATTCAGGAATCCCACTTAACCATAGAGGCGAACATTAAGCTTTTTTCACCCGCATATCCCACTTGGTTTTACGGGGATTCTATCTCGAAACGCGCTAGGGGCGTGGCAATTGGGTTCTCAAGGGGGTTTGGATTTACCCTAGAGGCAAGGAAGACAGACCCAGAAGGGAGATTTATATTCCTTAGGGTAAGGATTGACAACATGGTCTATACCTTAGCAAATATCTACGCCCCAAATGTTCATCAAACCCAATATTTAGGGAAAATTCTGGGAAAGTTAAAAGACTTCGCCGAGGGTTATACGATCCTGATGGGGGACTTAAATTTCGTCCTGGATCCGAAAGAGGATAGTACGTTCCGTGGGAGGGAGACAAAAAATGGGCTTCTACAAAGAATTAAACAAAAGATTCATGACCACCAATTAGTCGATGCCTGGCGGATTCTTCATCCTAAGGAACATGACTACACGTTTTACTCCCCCCCCCACGGAACGTACTCCAGAATCGACTACATCTTGGCGGACCACAGGCTTCTGGACTCTATAACGGAAACGGACATAGGAATTATGACGGTGTCAGATCACGCTCCAATCTCTATGAAAATTAAATTGTCCACACAAAAGAGACAGAGGCCGGTGTGGCGCCTGGATGATAGCCTGATACGCGATGAAGGAGGGGCAAGCAGGGTGGAGGAGGAATTAAAACAATTCTTCCTCATCAACGATACAGAAGGGATAACCAGCGCAACCCTTTGGGAGACACACAAAGCCTACATCAGAGGAATTCTAATTGCGGAGGGCGTAAAAAAAAAAAAAGAGTTGAAAAGTAAAGCAAACACCCTGACTAAAGAGATAGAGACCTTAGAACGCGAA
This sequence comes from Rana temporaria, assembly GCF_905171775.1. NCBI lineage: Eukaryota > Metazoa > Chordata > Amphibia > Anura > Ranidae > Rana > Rana temporaria. Next base: position 36,722,849 of record NC_053498.1, on the reverse strand, counting down.
CATAAAGCGCAGGGATTAAAAGAAACATACCTTAACTTAACAATAAAGAGAGACGCCCTCAAGGAGACCATGGAACAGGAAGCGAGAAATAAACTTAACTGTATCTCTAAAGAGAGATACGTATGGGGTAACAAACCAAGCAAGCAACTAGCTAAAATGGCTCAAAAAAAGAAAGCTAGAAACTATATCGAAAAAATAAAAAGGAAAGACGGGAACATGGTTTACGCAAATAGAGAAATAGCGGATACTTTTAAAAATTATTACGAGGAACTTTATACACTAAAAAATCCAGGGTGGCAGGCAGGGGAAAGGGAGGGGAAGATCCGAGAATTTCTAGACAGGGCAGGACTTCCTAGTTTAGAGGAGATGGAAAGTTTAAATATGGACCGCCCCATAACTGAAGAAGAAATAAAAGAAGCTCTAAATTCCACCACGGGGGGTAAAAGCCCGGGGCCAGATGGGTTTTCCCCCCAGTACTATAAGAGATTTAGCAACATTTTGATCCCAAAGATGTGCAAATACTTCAACGGGCTAGGGTCTGAATTTGAAATCAGCAGGGATGCTACTACGGCTATGGTCGCAATAATTTTAAAGGAAGGGAAAGATAGCTCTCTCTGTTCGGCGTACAGACCTATCTCTTTGTTAAATACAGACACTAAGCTCTTTGCCAAGATTCTGGCGGGGCGATTAAAAGGGGCTATGCACGTTTTGATTCACCCCGACCAGGTAGGATTTGTGCCCAACAGAGAGGGCAAAGATAACAGTCTCAGGGCTATCCTCCTGCTTCAGACCATAAGGCAGAATGGGCCCCCAGGTCTATTCCTGTCAGTTGATGCTGAAAAAGCTTTTGACAGGGTAGACTGGGGGCTCATGATGGAGACTCTCAATGCCATGGGAATAGGAAAAAGGATGTCCCGCTGGATTAAAACACTCTACCATCACCCTTCAGCAAAAATAAAAATTAATGGGACACTATCGGACCCCTTCGAGATGAAAAATGGGACAAGGCAGGGATGCCCCCTGTCCCCCCTTCTTTTTATTCTTTCTTTAGAGCCTCTGTTGTCTACTATTCGTAACGACCCCGACATTAATGGAGTCAGAGTAGAAGGGGAGGAACATAAATTATCGGCTTTCGCCGATGATATTTTGTTTTATCTAACCAATCCGGCCAAATCTATCCCAAAGCTCTCCAAAGTGTTGCAACAATATGGTGCTATTTCTAATTTTAAAATTAACGAAACTAAATCTGAAATTCTGAATATTAATTTAAACAAAAAGGAGGTGGGTCGGGTCAAGGAGATCTGTGTGTTCCCCTGGACCAAAGAATTAAAGTATCTAGGAGTCAAACTGGCCAATACAACCCAGAAGATGTATAAAATAAATTATATTCCCTTACTAAATGAGATCAAGAGCGAATTAAAAAGAACGGTCAATAAACCCATTTCATGGATCGGACGCATTAATATGCTGAAGATGGTTGTAGTCCCAAAAATTCTTTATAAATTTTTATTACTCCCCATAGCACTCCCTCAGCAATTTTTGAGAATTCTTAATTCCTTGTTACTAAACTATGTCTGGAAAAATAAGAAGCATAGAATATCCCTCTCTATCCTAAAACAGGGTAAGCCACTCGGCGGTCTGGCAGTTCCGGATATTAAAAGTTACTATAAGGCGGCGGTTTTAACACGTGCGGTAGAATGGGCACGGGATAGGAAGGACAAAAGGTGGGTGCAAATTGAGAAAGCACTAACTAGTAAATATTTGAATAATATTATTTGGATTCCCGCACAACACAGAGCACTAGACCACAAAACACATGATTTAACACGGGACACTTTAAGAATGTGGGACAAGACTCTGACACAAATAGAGGGTAAATTTAATTCCCCATTAATGAACCTTAAAGAAAATCCTTATTTTGCACCAGGGGAAAATAAAATTGGAGGGAATTGGATTAAGGTAGACACGGTATATTTAGGGGATATTATTAAAGAGGGAGAGATAATGACCTATGAAGATTTGAGATCCAAAACGGATTTTTGGAACTTGGATAGGTGGCATTACTCCCAGTTGCATCACTTTGTGAGGCACCTCCCCCGTCCATTACGGACGGAGGCGGAGCTAACTCCACTCGAGAAGATTTGTAAATCTAAGAATACAAAGGGCACTATCACTAAATTATATGGATTATTGGTAAAGATAGGTTCACGGAGCGAAGCACCCTTTATAGGTAAATGGGAAAGAGAGTTAGGAACCACAAGAGGGACAAACAGTTACAAGAGGATTATGCATCTTACCCATTCATCCGCAATTGACGTACGAACCGCCGAAACAAATTATAAGTGTATCTCAGGGTGGTATATTACACCAGACAAAGCAAATAAATATAAAGCAGATCAGACCGCAGAGTGTTGGCGGGGCTGCTCTGAAAGAGGCACGATGGCCCACCTTTGGTGGTTATGCCCAAAAATACAAACTTACTGGGACATAATTTTGAGTCAAATTAAAGTTATTACGGGCAAAGATTTAAAGAAAGACCCCTGGGTCGTGCTCTTTCATTGTAGCCAAGAGGGGAAAAAAATATATAAGCAGTCTTTAATTCCTCATCTTCTAAACGCCGCTAAGAAACTTATACCCAAAAAGTGGCAGGAGACGGAAAGTCCACACGTTTGGAATTGGATAGACGAAGTGGAGGAAACGTACAGGCTGGAAGAGTTAAAGGATAGTCACCTAGAGACGAGCGGCGGACATAGGGAAAAATGGGAAAAATGGAGGGAGTATAAAAAAACATGGAGTTATGCAGAAAGAGTTAGGGCATGCCACTAACAAGCCATGTGTCGGCAACATGGAAATTATAACACTTCCCAGGCTAGGGTCTTTCCCTAGAGCGAGTCACATACTATTCATGATCAATGAACGTTAAAGACTGTTTTAGTTTGCGAAGGAAAAGTTAGGAGATTCCTGGGAGCCAAGAGGGGGGGGGGGGGGGCGTTAAATAATATAGAGCCACAATGGCAAGCTATTGTAATAATCCATTCCCGCCATTATTATAGTGTTGGCCTATATTTTTTTTTAAAAAAAAAAGGGAAAAAAGAAAAAAAAAAAGAAAAAAAAAAAACATAAGGAGCATAGTAAATATACCACACATGATGCAAACCACAAAATGAGACGTAAGACGCATCAAACCATGAGCCGGTCTCTAGAATTTGGTAAAAGCTGAGGTGGTAAGAAAAAAAAAAAAAAAAAGTAATGTACTTACAGCGAGTAAAGATAAAACAGCGTGTGTTAAAATGTAAATGCCGGCCGGCATGCAGGAGCCCTCCTCCCGAGCGTGGTGACGTCACTGGCGTAGCCTCCCAGTGATGATTCAGTTGATGATTCACAAAGCATTTGCGCACCAATGTGCGCCGGCCGAACCTAAAGTTGGAGGCTTAAGCCAGTGGAAGTGGAAGTGGGTGTGAACTTATGCAAATGATTGTGTGAGCGTGGTGCAGTGGCTTACGCCCGGCCTAACTTCAACAGAGCATGCGCAGTGATGTTTTAGCCGGAGCGCTTTCTTGTGCGCATGCGCGCATCTAGGTCAGCCGAACTTCCTGTTGTAGGCCGGCCTATTGGCTTGCCTCGAGCGTATAAGTACGGCCAGACATGCATCCGACCGATGCAAAATTACATCCTGTTTTCCCCCCCTGAGCTTGGTAATTTTGCCCCTGGCTTCTAAATTTGGATTTAGGATGTCTGCTCTCGTGGCTGCTCCCGTGGCTACTCCAGCGGCTGCTCCAGTGGCTGCTCCTGTCACCCTTAGGAAGAACATTTTTACTGCCCAGGAGAGGGCTATTATCATCACAAGGATGGAGGAGTTTCATGAGTCCCTCCATGGCTCTGAAAGCAGGAATACGACGCGTGCCACGAAGCAGGAGATCCTTAACACTATTGCCACTAGGGTCAATGCCCTTGGCAATGTCCCCAGCCTTGCTAAGGATATTTTGAAGAAGATCAATGTCATGCGGCTTCGGGTGCGGGAGAAGCTCGCAAAGATAAACAAGCACCGGACTGGCACTGGGGGTGGACCACCCTGTAATGTGGAGCTGACCCCGGAGGAGGAGAGGATCGCCTGGTGTCTGCACAGGGAGCAGGTGGAGGGGATGGAGGGGTTTGATTCCCGGCAAGAGGGCTTGATGACAGGTAAGTGTGTTTTATATTTCCTATCTGGTGTGTAGCATTTGTGGCTTGGGGAAGGGAACATGTGACAAGTGTGTGGGTCCTCCAACATGTGACTGCTTTATGTCATCCACAGATGTGCAGGAAGGGGCGGGCCCATCTGGGGTTGTTGGCCGTCCCACCACCTCTTCCGAGGAGCGTTATGAAGACCCCCAAGATACTGTGCAGGAGGGGACTGTCCACACCATGCCAATCGAGGTGGTGTTGGATGAGTCGTGGACCTGAGCCAGATCGGGCTGATTATTGAGGAGACCATGTTCATGGTTGGGCCCTCTACCACCTCCACCCCCATGATAGGAAGCCCCCCTCCCTTACCCACCAGCAGGGCAACCACCACCATGACCTCCCCATACACCCGCTCAGTCGCCTCTTCTGGCCCCAGGAAGGCGACCAAGAAGACCAGGGGTGTAGTGGGCGATGTCCAGGAGCAGATCGCCCAGGATCAAACCTTGCAGACCCGGCATATGGGGGATATTGCTGGGGATCTGCGTAAGATTTCAGAGGATGCTGGACATCTGAGGGAGGCTGTAGAAGCGGTCAGCTGTAACAGCTCGGCAGTAGCCACCTGAATGGTAGACCTGCAGGCCACCACGGCCAACCTTGTAAGGTGGATTGCCTTTGTGAGGCAGTAAAGGCAAATACCACTGCGGTACATGCTGCCATACAGGAGGAGGGGAGACGGAGGCAGCGGACTGAGAGGGCCAACCTCACTAGACAATTGAGGATGCAGGCCCAGACAAACCTCTTCCTCAGCAGGATAGCCGCTGCCTTGGAGGCCAGGCAGCCGTCACCTGGCAGGAGTGGGGCCACCTGCAGATGTGCCACCTCCCGATCTGCCACCCCCCCCACCCCAGGCTCCGCCAAGGCAGCCGTCACCTGGCAGGAGTGGGCCACCTGCTGATGAGCCTCCTGCCGATCAAACACCCCCCCACCACCCCAGGCTCCGCCCAGGCAGCTGAGGAGCCAATCAGCTGCCACCAGGCGCAGCCAAAGGAAGGCTAAATAAAAGCCTTTTTTTTTTTTTGCTCAGGTGATGAGCTTTATGATTTTTTTATTTGCTCAGGTGATGAGCTTTTTATGTTTTCTTTATTTGCTCAGGTAATGAGCTTTTTATGTTTTCTTTATTTGCTCAGGTAATGAGCTTTTTTATTTTTTACTTTGCTCAGGTGATGAGTTAATTTGAGTTCTGCCAGCACACGGTGAGGAGTGCTGCTTCAGTGTGACTGGTGTGTGAATGGGGGGGGGGTGTCACTCCTGCTGGCAAAGGGGTGTCACCCTCTGCCGTGTGAAAGGTGTATGAATGTACAGTGACATAATTGGAGCCTTGGCGTGGCGTTGCTGCTCCCAAGTCCCGTGTGGTGTCCTTGGGTCTAATCCAATTAGATGAGGATGAGATGTGTCTGTGCTAGAGGTGCGCATCTTCACTGGCCTCACAATTCGATGCGATTACGATTATCATGTCAACGATTCGATTCGATTCGATATCACGATGCATCAAGATTACTGCACACGGTTTTCTTTAAAAAAAATTCAAGCAGTCAAGAGAACTCTGATTTATTTTTATTTTATTTTATCTGTTCTTAAAAAAAAAAAAAAAAAAAACACACAAAACTCCCTGCATGCAGAAAAGTCTAAACACAGCAGACAACACCTTAGAGGAGTTCCAGGCTCCCCCCCCCCCCAACAAAAAAAAAACTAGAGGAGATGGTCAGAGACTGCAGACATGATACAAGAGATGATCAGAGACTGCAGACATGATACAGGAGATGATCAGAGACTGCAGACATGATAAAAGAGATGATCAGAGACTGGGGACATGATACAAGAGATGATCAGAGACTGGGGACAGAATACAAGAGATGGTCAGAGACTGGGGACAGAATACAAGAGATGGTCAGAGACTGGGGACAGAATACAAGAGATGGTCAGAGACTGGGGACAGAATACAAGAGATGGTCAGAGACTGGGGACAGAATACAAGAGATGGTCAGAGACTGGGGACAGAATACAAGAGATGGTCAGAGACTGGGGACAGAATACAAGAGATGGTCAGAAACTGTTGGAAACTGATACGCCAAGTAGCCAGCACTGGGCTCTAATGCGCTGCTGCTGCCATGGAGACAAAGACCAGCGCTGTCAATAGCGGTGCCAGGACAGCAACCCTGGTTGTTCGCCCACTGGTCCACTGTTGGAGGATTCCCCCATCCACCTGGAATGTGAAGATGGGGGAACTGGATCTTCTTTTTTTTTCCAGTGTAATGACCAAACGGAAAAAAAAAAGCAATCAATATATGGGTTGCATAAGTGGCTTGGTGCTAACTGGATCTTGGAAGAAGAGAGTGGGGGAGGGAGACAGATAGTCAGATAGGGGAGAGAAAGGGACAGTTCAGTGATCAATGTGTAATGAAAAATGCAATGCTCACTCATTCAGGGACCAGGCTGGAAGGTCACACACCTTGGAATCTGTAGCTGCTGGCTGTTCTTCATATCTCCCGCGCACATCCCCCCCTCTCCTTCACAGCTGGACATCCGGATAGGAGTGGGCGGGCCAGGTAGACACACAGAGAGAGAGAGAGGAGGAGGAGGGGCAGCTGTATGCAATGCTTCGTTCCGTTCATTAGGGAGGGGGGAGTGAACTTTGCTGGGCTGTGTGCTGTGTAAGACGAGTGTCAGACACTCAGCTCGGCTGCAGCCTCTGGCCCCTGAATGTACAGACTGATTTCTCCTGTCCTACTGATGGGATAAATCAGTCTTTCTCAAATTGTTACAGCGATAATGAGAGGCTGGAAACACTGCATTGCATCCCCCCCCCACAGTGCAGGATCTCCAGGGACTTCGGCAACACTGATTGTTCAGTCACTCCCACGGACAGCCAGTGATCTGTCTCGCAGCTCCGTGCCCGCCAATCAGGGAGATGAGAGGGGTCACTGTCCATATCCTCAGGAGGGGAAGAGCCTGGGTGGGGGCAGCATACAGCATACTGAGGCTTGATGGGGAAACACGGCACCAGGCTCAGCCAGCCGATCGGTGCAAAAATTCACTGCTGTGCGGGGGAGGAGCCGGGATGACGTCATGCATAATCGATTAACACAGGCTACCGCATCGATGCAGAATCGTCCAGGGCATAATCTCGATGCATCGATGCGGCGATCATTTTCAACACCCCTAATATATATATACATAATAAACATAACCCACAACTTTATAACTGCTGTCTGACTGAGGTAAGTGAAGGAATGTAAAACTACCCCATCGGCTGCACTATCACCACCTCACCATCCTGGCCCCTACCCATGGTGCCACAAGCTCAGGGACGAGCTGTTGCTTTTCATGCCACTGCAGCCCAATGTTTTTGGTAGCCCACTAAATTCAGCTAGGGAGGGTACCCATACCTAGATAGGTCCATCCCATATCATACCCGGTTTTCCTTCACTATACCACCAAGACCCATGCCAACCACACACTCAGACCTACTAAGAACGAAACACAACAACAAGGGCGGGCGGGAAAATTCTCCCTGTCTGATGACTACTAGGGATGAGCTTCGCGTTCGATACGAATGTATGTTCGACTCGAACATCGGCCGTTCGATCGTACTTCGAAATTCGAACAAAACGGGTCGTTCGCGCCAAATTCGAGTGACGCAAAACGGCCCATAATTCACTGCGGCGTTGAGCGCTGATGATTGGCCAAACATGCTGTATGTCCCGCATGCTTGGCCAATCACAGCGCGCAAAAAACAAAGAGCCATAATTGGCCAAAGCCTGGGTTGCTTTGGCCAATTATGGCTCAGGGCTTTAGCACACGCCCCACACTATAAAAGGCCGCCTTCCGGGCGGCCTTGTGTAGTGTGTTCCGGCTTGTTACAGAGAGCAGTTAGAGAGACAGAGAGATTATCTTTTTAGATAGATAGAGCAGGGTAGTCAGTTTAGCTTGAAATACAGTGTGTAGAGAATATATATACATCCCTAGGAGTTGTACATATATTTATACACTGTATAGCTTAGCTAGATCTGCTCTTAGTATTTGTCAGGCAGGAGATTGTGCATAGCTGCAGTGCTCTAACGTGTTGTATTGCCTGCCTGTGCGCTGTGTAGTTTACACCTAAACGTACTGGGTGTTACTGCACATGTCCTGTTTATTTGAAACTAAGCGCATTTTGTGTAAGTGCAAGTTTGCTCTTTAATAGCACGTAAGCGCATTTACTGCAAGTGCAATTTTGCGCTTTAATCGCACGTAAGCGCATTTACTGTAAGTGCACGTGTCCTGTTTATTTGCAACTAAGCGCATTTCCTGCAAGTGCAAGTTTTCTCTTTAATCGCACGTAAGCGCATCTACTGTAAGTGCACGTTTGCTCTTTAATAGCACGTAAGCGCATTTTCCTGTAAGTGCAAGTTTGCTCTTTAATAGCACGTAAACGCATTTACTGTAAGTGCACGTGTGTTTATTTACACCTGAACGCATTAAAATGTCTGGAAGGACAACAAACAGAGGCAGAGAGTCACAAGGGCAAGCAGGCTATGCATGTAGAGGCAACGCTGGTGGTGGACGTGGTGCATCCTCTTCAGCATGTGGCCACTCGTCCTTCTTTTCGGGAGCTGGCCGTGTTGAGCCTCAACATGCAGAGAAATTAGTAGAGTGGATGACCAAGCCGTCCTCATCCTCCTCATCCTCTCTCACACAGACTGATCTTAGTTTGTCTGGCAAAGCAGCTGCCAAGGCTTTCTCTTCCCTCTGCACAATGGCATCACACAATCCTTCCCTAGTCCCACCGTGTCCTCCTGAGGAGTCCCCCGAACTGTTTCAACACAGTGTTGGGTACATGCTGAATGAAGATGCGCAGCGTTTTGAAGGCTCCGATGATGGAACACAGATAGAGGAAGGCATTGATGTGAGCCCAGGAAGAGGGGGTGGCCGAGAGGGACAGCAATCTGGCAGTGATGTTCCCCCAGCTGGAGCATACTGCCAGGTTTTCGACAGTGATGAGGAGGGAGGGGATGATGAGGTCACTGACTCTACCTGAGTGCCTGATAGGAGAGAGGAGGAGGAGGAGGACGACGAGGCACAGGCACATCTCCAAAGAGGCAGGATGCCCTCCAGGGGTCAGGTTAAGGGCACACCAACTGCATTACATCGCACATCTACGCTTGTGCATGGCGCTGCTGTGTCTGAACAGCAAATTTCCCTGTCCCAGCTGCTGCAGCGCCGAAAGAAGTATGCTCCCAGCCATCCACATGCCCAGCGGTTAAATGCTAGCTTAGCAAAATTGCTAGCACTTCAACTGCTACATTTTCAGTTGGTAGATTCTGCCCCCTTCCGTGAGTTTGTGGAACGTGCAGTACCTCAGTGGCAAGTACCCAAACGCCACTTTTTCTCACGGAAGGCGATTCCGGCTCTCTACCGGCATGTGGAAGGCAATGTCCATGCCTCGCTGGACAGGGCGGTCAGTGGTAAGGTGCATCTTACCGCTGACTCATGGTCCAGCAGGCATGGACAGGGACATTACCTGTCTTTTACGGCTCATTGGGTGACTTTGCTGGCAGCTGGGAAGGACGCAGGGCAAGGTACAGTAGTTTTGGAGGTTGTTCCGCCACCATGCCTCCAAAACACTACTACTGGTTGTGACACACCTCTCTCCTCCACCCCCTCCTCTTCTTCTTCCTCTGTGGCCTCTTCCTGTGGTGATGTTTCCTCAGAACCAGCCGTGCTCCGTAGGCATACGAGGGGCTGTGCAGGAATCCAGCCCAAGAGATGCCATGCGGTGCTAGAGCTGGTGTGCTTGGGAGCCACACTGGGGAAGAGGTTCTTTCAGCTCTGCAGGGGCAGGCTCAGAGGTGGTTGACGCCACGCCAGCTGAAGCCTGGAATGGTGGTCAGCGATAATGGCACCAACCTCCTCTCTGCCCTGCGACAGGGAAAACTCACCCATGTGCCCTGTTTTGCGCATGTCCTGAATTTGGTGGTGCAGCGGTTCTTGGGCAGGTACCTGGGCTTACAGGATGTCCTGAAGCAGGCCAGGAAAGTCTGTGTGCATTTCCGGAGGTCATATAATGCCACTGCTCGGCTGACAGACCTCCAAAGGGAATACAACCTGCCCAAGAACCGCCTAATCTGTGACATGCCCACCAAATGGAACTCTATGTTGGCCATGCTGCAGCGGCTGCACATGCAGCAGAGGGCCATCAATGAGTACCTGTGCCAATATGGCAGCAGAACTGGGTCAGGGGAGCTTGGTTTTTTTTCACCACGCCAGTGGGCCTTGATCAGGGATGCATGCACTGTCCTGTCACCATTTGAGGAGGCCACGAGGATGATGAGCAGTGACAGTGCATGCATCAGTAAAACTGTCTCTCTTATTCACATGTTGGAGCACACGCTATGTGGAATAATGGACAGGGCCCTTGAGGCAGAACAGAGGGAGGAAGAGGAGGACTTCCTTACCTCTCAAGGCCCCCTTTATCCAGACAGTGGTCCTGCTTGCCCACCTAGCACACAGGAAGAGGAGGAGGAGGATGATGAGGAGGAGGATGATTGTATCAGCAGCATGGAGGTGGAGCCTAGCACTCAGCATTAGCAGCAGCAGTCTTCAAGGGATCATTTACAGTCCCAAGGAACATGTGGACTTTTACGTGGCTGGGATGAGGTGGCTGCGGATCCTGTCGTCCTCAGTGACCCAGAGGACTGTGCCCCGAATGCCTCTGCAAACCTACGCTGCATGGCCTCCCTGATCCTGCAAAGCCTGCGTAAGGATCCTTGTGTACGTGCTATCAAGGAGAGGGATCATTACTGGCTGGCAACTCTCCTTGATCCACGTTACAAGAGTAAGGTTGCGGACCTTATGTTGCCATCGCAGAGGAAGCAGAAGATGAAACTTCTGCGGGAGGCCTTGCAGAAGGGTCTGTGCAATGCGTTCCCAGAACCGGGGGGATTACCAAAACCTGGCCCTGGACAACGTGTTGCTGAGGCTTCGGTGAGTCACAGAAGGAGCGGTGGAGAAGGTGGCAGTCTGACCGATGCGTTCAGACAATTTTTTAGTCCGCAGCCCCAAGGCATGACCGGTTCCAGCAACCATCGCCAGCGTCTGGTTTACATTGTCCGGAAATACCTAGGGGCAAGATCCGACTTGGACACCTTCCCCACTGAAAATCCTCTGTCATACTGGGTCTTGAGGATGGATCACTGGCCAGAGCTTGCACAGTATGCAATTGAGCTACTGGCTTGCCCTGCATCCAGTGTTCTTTCAGAACGCACATTCAGTGCTGCTGGAGGCTTTGTGACCGATCACAGGGTGCGCCTCTCCACTGACTCTGTTGATCGACTGACCATCAAAATGAATCAGGCTTGGATCAACACCAGCTACCAAGCACCTGATGCTGATGTTACTGAATAATAATTTTTTGTTGAAATGTCAGATCCCTTTGAGACTGCGTATGCTGATGCTGAGTGACTGTCCTGTTATGCTGCTGATGGAATATCCTTCTCCTCCTCACTTTTCTTGCTGATAGCTAGTAAGAAATGTTGTGTTTCAGGGCTCCGCCACCAGTGCCTAAGGCCTAATTTGTGTGCCCCTGTTTAACAGGGGCGTCTAATAACAATTTTTGATGCAATACTTTGCACGTGGCTCCTTGTTGCGCTCAAATTACAGTTATTGGGAGGGGTTATGGAAAGTGATGGTGAAGCGCTGTGAACTAATAATAGAAGGGGGATCTCAATACCTAACAAGTAGGTAACCCTAAAGTGAAATACATAAATAAATAAATAAATACTAGGTGACTATTACAGGGAAAGAAAGGTGAATAAACATATAATGTGAACATAAAGTGACACGAATGTACCAGGCTGGATAAACCAGAAACACAGTGGTAAAGGTGCACGGATATGAACCAAACAGTAGCTTACACAAACTAAAATAACTGTTTACAGAAACAATGTATAACAGAAATACGTGAAAAATGGTCTATTTAAAAAAGTGACATCCCAGAAGACAGTCCGGTGTGGCACGAATGTACCAGGCTGGATAAACCAGAGACACAGTAGTGAAGGTGCATGGATGTGAACCAAACAGTAGCTTACACAAACTAAAATAACTGTGTACAAAAACAATGTATAACAAAAATGCGTGAAAAAGTCTATTTAAAATAGTGACGTCCCAGAAGACAGCCCAGTGTAAAACTAGGCAAACTTCGGTGCGCACACCTCTTGTGGTACTAGATGCTCACCTCAGAGCCATAGCACGGATGGCTCAAAGTACCAAACAATGTCTCCCTAGGGGGTGCAGTCACATGGATTGAGGTTGAGATGAAGGGGGCTCCTCATCAAATATTCATACAAACATGGAAGCAAAGATAAATGGATAATAGCATAATCCTCTGGGAAACCTTGGAAATTATATATCACATATACACGCACTCACATTGAGGCTGTGGATAGTGGACCTATCTCCACGAACACCGCGTTCGTATCCGGAACTGGTATGCTGGAGGATCACTGACAGACAAAACAACTCTCACTTCCACCTTCTCTGTATCTTCCACCTCCTGTCCGTAGTATCAGCCAGTGCTCAGGGGGTACAAGATGGAAGAAAAGAGAGGAAGGCCCATGGTGCAGTATCTTATGAAATTTATTAGGGTACAAGTAGCAGCAAAGTAAAAACTCACATTTAAAATTGGGGCAGAAGCAAAACACCTACGAGCGGCGAGCTCGTCTCATCGCCGTCGGTCTGTGTCGGCTCTCTAACTCCTATTCCCCTACGCGTATTCGTCACATCACACGACTTCTTCAGGGGATAACGCAGGGTGTAAGCAATAGGCTTAAATAGGCTGTAAAAACGTCTATTAGACTGGACGTCCGTCGGCCATTTTGTTGTAGCCCAATGTAGTATACCTATGTGTTGCCAACGTTGGACAGGACACCATGATACCTAGGTCTTAAGCAGAAAAGTAAACCAGGCAGCAATGTACACATAGGAAACATATACATGGACCACACACCAAAAAAACAAGCCATAATAAGTGCATTGCATCTTATTGCAGACGGAAAAAACTATATACATGGGGGACAGTAATGACTGGTAAAAATACTATAATTAGACAAGTATAAAAACATGGGTGAACGATACAGGAGGCTGTGTATAAAGCAATTAGGTGGTTGCCAAATTGAAACCAACACACCTCTCACAGCGCTACAGCTTAGGAGACTGTTTGTAAAACAGTATATAAATGGGACACAGAGAGGATACCAAATTTTAAAGCCAGGACACCTGGAGGTAGGTAGTCAGGCATGAATAAAAACACATAAAATATATATAAAAATATATTGTAAATATAAAAACAGCTATGTTCAATTGAACAATAGGTGTGGTATAAAATAGGTAGTGGAGCTCCAGAGCGGACATGTCTGACGACTGGGTATAAATACAGACAGATATATGACATATATATATAAGACAACCATATGGTAGCAGGGTGGTGCCTAGATTAAAAACTAGAAGTAGACGCTGAAAAAACAAGACGAAAGTAAAAACCCACTGGTACGCAAGGGGGAAGGTAGGTCAATAGGACACTCTCAGAAATCACTAAGGAAGCAGTTAAAGGGTCACTAAAGGAAAAACATTTTTTTTGCTGAAATGACTGTTTACAGGGTATAGAGACAAAAGTTAACTGATTCCTTTTAAAAATGATTAAAAATAGATTCAATTCAATCATATAATGTGCCTCTGGTTTCACTTTCGGTTTTAAACTGGTTTCATGTTTCTGTGAAGTAAAGAGACCCACAGAACAAAAACAAACAAATCCAGGGCAGTGTTTTGTTTTTAAAATGAATCTGATTGGTTCTGAGGAGTTTTAGACACACAGCTTGGACCACAGTGAGAAGCTTGCATGAGATTTTTCATAAGGAGCCAGACAAGCAGGAAGTTTGGAGATCACAGCAGAATTACAGCTACTTCAAAGCAAAAACGAACAATGAGGACATGAAACCAGGACTGCAGTAGGGTAAAGGAAGCTATTTAGCTAAAAAAAAAATTACTTTAGTGATCCTTTAAGGTCAAAATCTATATTAAGACCCTTTGGTGCAAAAGTATCCATACAGAAAATAAATTTAGATTCTAGCTGGCTTAGAGACCTCACCTTATGTCCACCTCTCCATGGCCTGACTTAAGGTGCAATACCCCAGAATCTCAAATGTGAGGGGTCCCTGTTATGGACTGTGTCGAAATGTCGAGATACACTATGCTTGTCAAATCCATTCTGGATATTGACCACATGTTCCTTAATCCGTATCCTAAGCAACCTTTTGGTTCGGCCAATATATTGTAGGCCGCAGCTACACTCGAGCGCATAGACAGCGCCCTCAGTGTTGCAACCAATAAATTCATTAATTTCATATTCTATCCCATTACTGTTGGATTTAAAGGGAAAAGGAGGCAACACCCACTGACCGACAAAGAAAAGACACCACTTTGGAGCCTAATAATATCTGGGGTCTGGTGAGTGTTGATTTTAACCATTGGTGATGGTGGCACATCTTTGTCGGGTGGAAGAGATAGCGGCACTTTCCTGTACACAGCATTACCAACATTGAACCTTGTGTTTGCTGGAACCTATTGTATAAGAGCAAGATTGCCTGTCATTTGGACTATTTTTAAGTGCAGCCAGCACATTGCACATTTGTATGGTTGTTTGATAAAATAAATATCAATAAAAGTGAAATTATTATTTTGTTCCAATATCGGTTATTGGACAACTCACGGTGCAGTTGGCATACTGCATATTGGGTTTTTACACACACATATATATAATATAATTTTTTTTTTTTTTTTATAATATCTTTCGGATTGTTTTCACTATTTGGTTGGTCAGTAGCAGCAACAGCCATTTTTCTCATAGAAGCACTGTGGCATATGGATTGTATGCTGACACACTGATCTAGATATATGATTTAAGTTTGAAATCACTGTGTCACATTTGTATGACTCATATATTTCTTATATTTTTTATTGTTTGTATTCAGGTTATTCACACTTAAGATTGGGTACATTGTGGCCCTGATATTTCACTTATGTCCATATTCCCAGAGATTAAATACCTCTGGATAATTAGATCAGCGCAGTAACATTTTTCTTCTTAGAATACCTTCTGATTAGGTTTTTTGGTATGGGTACAGGCGTAACATCTTTTGCACGGATAAAACCCTTTGCCTGTGAAAAAGGTAAATTGTTTCTTTGGTGGATCTACGACACTTTTGACCAATTGGTCTCTAAGAGTTGGGGCTCTTTTATATATAAATGTAGGCCTCTCTGGTAGAATCTCTTTCAGTTTGGTATCCGCTTTCAAGATGTGCCAATGTCGATTAATAATTTTCTCGATTTTCTTATGGTGAATATTATAGTCCAATATCATAGGGACTGAATCTGGTTTATTATTTGGTTTCTCTTTTATCTCTAGGAGAGCACTTCTAGGTACTTAAATGACTTCTTCAATTTTCTCCTGGATAAAAGAGTCTTCATAGCCTTTCTGTTTGAATCTGTCGCCAATCATATTGGCTTGCAACCGGAAGTCTTCAGTATTTGTGCAGTTGCGCCTAAGTCTAAGAAGTTGACCTTTAGGGATGTTAAAAAGCCATTTTTTTTGGTGGTAGCTCGTAATGGGAAGATAGCTATTGCGATCGACATTTTTGAAGAACGTTTTCGTAGCAAACTTATCTTTGATCCGAGAAATTTCTAGATCTAAAAAAGAGATCTGTTTCTCTTCAATTTGCCACGTAAGGGTAATGTTTTTAGAGTTGATATTTAGTTTCTCAAAAAACAAAACAAGGCCACAACGAGCTCCCTTTCAGATAATAAAAATGTCGTCTATGTACCTTTTGTACATAACTAAATCTTCATGTTGTTCCAAAAACACAGATTCCTCTTCCCATTAGACATAAAAAGTCCCGCCACACTAGGGGCAAACTTAGCCCCCATGGCAACACCAGTTGTTTGCTGATAGTATTCGTGATTGTACCAGAAATGGCTATGTTTAAGACAGAAGTCCAAGCATTTGACAATGTATTTCCTCTGGATACAGGGCAAGTTGGAATGTCTACGAAGTCCCCATTTGGTGGCTTTGCATGCAAGAAAATATGGGATGTTCGTGTAAAGGGATGACACGTCTGCTGTAGCCATCAGAAGGGGCCCTATGTCATTTCTACTCTCAAGCAAGGAGAGCATGTCCTTGGTATCTTTGAGATATTCCCTAGTCTTCTGGACCGCTGGTTGAAGAAATCTATCGATATACTGACCCAGTCTAGCCGTGATGGACTCTATTCCATTCACGATGGGTCTCAGGGGGGGGGGGGGTTCGTCCTATCTTTATGGACCTTGGGCAGTGCCTAAATGATAGGGGTCCTACACGCCTCCGGTATCAAATACTTTGCCTCCTTTTTGTTTAGGACTTCTCACTTAAGGCCCAGGTGCACTACCTGTTCTAGTTCTTTCCTCCATTTGAAAATTGCATTGCTGGGTAGTCGGTTGTAGGTATTATGATCTTCTAGCATTTTTATCATGCCATCGTGGTACTGTTCGGGTGTCTGTAACACAATGCCACCCCCTTTGTCTGAAGGTCTAATGACAAGTAGGCATGTGCAATTTTTTAAGTTACGAATACGTTTTCCGTCAATTTTCGTTATTTTAGTTGATTCGTTAACATACGAATGAACGAATGGTTTAGCGCAATTGATAACGAATAACGATATTTTCAAAATAACGAATATGAAAAACAACGAAGATACGAAAGATGAAAGAAACGAAAACATAGAAACAACGAAAATACCGAACCCAAAAAAAAAATAATTACGAAAAACAAAATGAACGAAAATGCAAACTTACTAATATTCGAAGACCGAAAAGAAAACGAAATGCCGAACAAAGGCTAAAAAACGAAAATCAAAACTAACGAAAAATAAATTACGAATCTTCGGAAAACTGAAATGAAAACAACGAAAATACAAAATAATGTAAATTAGCGTTCGTTAGTACTGAAATATTTCTGGACATTGACCAATAGCCACTGAGCGCTGTCCCTTTCCTCTGAAGAGGTTTGTTCCTTCCCCCAATGAGCTTCTTTCTCATTACCTCCTGGCTCATTGTGTCTTTTTCTGTGTTAGACTGCAGTGCACTGCATCTAATTTCTAGATTTGTATTTGTAATATCTGACATATTTTAGTTTTCTTCTACGTCAGACTTCATTCTAGAGAGGGTGTGTGTGCTAACTAAGACAGTCAAGTCAATCACAGTAAAATCCGAATTACAAAATTACGACGAGTAGTGTGTCGAATAAACGTAAAATGTATTCTAACAGAATTACGAATGCAATAAAATCTACAAAAGTAAGTTTTTACAATCAAAGGAAATTAGACATGAAAATACGAATGATCATAAAGCAACGAAAATATATTTCTTTACGAAAATACGAATGCGGCATGATGGAAAATATAATGTAAATACGAATAGCAAAACAACGAAAATTAAACTAACGTAAAAACGAAGGAACGAATAAAATCATTTTAAAAATACGAACGCGGCAGAATACAAAATATAACGAAAATACGAATCTCCATTCAACGAAAAATAAACTAACAGAAAAAAACGGAAACGGAAAAAAGAGTGTTACGAAAATACTAAAGAGTACGAATACGATAACTAACGTCTTACAAAATTACGACTCGTTACGAATCACGATAAACGAACAGAAACGAAACAGAAATAAACGAAAATTTTTGCTGTGCACATGTCTAATGACAAGGTCCCTTCTTTTGGTCAGTTTTTTGATCCCTATTTTCATTTCCCTAGGTTCTTCTATTTTCTTGACCGTTAGGTTTTTAATTTCCTCTGTTACCATATTTTTAAACACATCTAAGTGTTTGTTGTCTTTAGATTTGGGGTTGAATGTAGATTTGTTTCTTAAATTACTGTGCACCACTGCATTTTCTTCTCTTGGCTGAGCATTGAAGGGCTTTTCAATCAGGTATTTCTTGTTTAATTTTCTGACGTATCTTTGCACGTTGACATACGTCTGGAATTTATCCAAATTCCTTACCGGCGCATACTTCAGGCCTTTATCAAGTACTACAAGTTCTTCATGAGATAGTGGTGCACCTGTAAGATTAAAAATCCCCTCTCCATCTATTCTCTTCGTTTGTTTTCTTTTTCCTGCTCTGCATCCTCTTTTCTTATAGGACTTTTTCTCATTGTTTCCTCCATTTTCCTTGGGGGAGGGTATACCCTCCCCCTGTCCAAAAAAGATTGATTTGGTCCATTTTCATATCGGTATTCAAATTCTCTTCTCCCATCTCTATCGACATCTCGTAAGTCTCTCAGGGGGGCATAATGGTTATAGATATAGATGGGGCTCCTCTCTCTTGGCCTCGAGGTGGGGGACCCCACCCCCCTCTAGGGTCATAATATCAATTTTTGATGCAATACTTTGCACGTGGCTCTTTGTTGCGCTCCAATTACAGTATGTTTGAGGGGTGCCTTTTTTCTACAATATTTCTTGCACAAAAAAATAATGGCCCCCCACCATCCCTAAAATAATCGACATATTGTTGCCACACAGCACGTGCGCAAGCAGTATTAAATTACTTTTTTCTTATAATAATCTCATGTTGTGCAGGGACATTTATAAACATGTGCCACTACTATAGACACACAGCAGGTGTAATATTTAAAGGAATTTTTAATTTTAATTTTTTCACTTTAAGCATCATTAATCTCGCTGCTCCGGAAAAAACAGGCATTTTTAAAACTTTTTTTTCCATTGATACATGTTCCCTGGGGCAAGACCCGGGTTCTGAAAGACGTTTTCCAACATTAAATTGAATATTGGTCTTTAAAATTAGCGTTTTTGAATTCGAACGTTCGAGTCCCATAGACTTCAATGGGGTTCTAAATGTTCGCGCAAACCCGCGGTCTGTTCGAACGTTCTGGTGCGAACCGAACGCGGGTATGTTCGGCTCATCCCTAATGACTACCCTCCTGCTCTGCTACCCGGGAATGAGTTAACCCCTCCCACTACCCGGGACACATTAACTATTAGCCCACCCCCTTCTCCTAACTCACTCCCCATCCTCTAGATTTTTCACTAACCACTCCCTATCCAGCTTCCTGGTGTTCTCCCCACAGCTTCCCCCAGTCATGCTGGCTCTACTCCCAGGTTCCCTTTTGTTCCAGGCCTGTCCTTGACTGGTGTATTGCTGATGTCCCGACTCAACCCAACATAAGCTACCCGTAAACCATAAACTTAGAAATTGATGACAAAAAACGGCTTCTTGGTTAAGTGGCCAACCGGCCCCTTTATTTAACAAATAACAATTCAATAAAAAATTACTTCCATTAAATATATAAATATATATATATATATATATATATATATAAAACAAAAAAAAAAAAAAATATATATATATATATATATATATATATATATATATATATATATATATATATATATATATATATATATATATATAGTTACACAAAAAAAATAACCCACAACTTTATAACTGCTGTTATACTGACTGAGGTAAGTGAAGGAATGTAAAACTACCCCATCGGCTGCACTATCACCACCTCACCATCCTGGCCCCTAGCTGTTGCTTTTCATGCCACTGCAGTCCAATGTTTTTGGTAGCCCACTAAATTTAGCTAGGGAGGGTACCCATACCTATATAGCTCCAACCCATCCCATATCATACCCAGTTTTCCTTCACTATACCACCAAGACCCATGCCACAGACTCCCACCAGTGAACACCTCATGCATGGGAGGCCCGCCACAAACGCCAGGCCCGCTGCAACCCCTCCTGGAGCCCCAGGAACCACATGTCCGTCCCCACGGCCGACAGATGAACACCATCTGCCCTCAAGTACAGGCCAATATCCTCCTCCAACTCGCAATGACGGACTACCAAACCGCCATTCCGCACCACGAACCTGGCCACTGCCCTATAGACCTTTATCCTGGTCTTGTTAATGCGATCAACAGACCGGGCCCCCCTCCAAGCCGTCCTGCCAATGATATCTGACCACACCACTACCATCTCCGGGAACGCCAATCTTAAGCGCATGAAATCCCACTTGACATCTCTCACTAAATCCCTTGAAGCCCTGAGACACAAGCCATTACCCCCAACATGCAACAGAAGCACGTCAGGGAGCCTATCCAACCGGGCATACCTCTGCACTTCGGGAAGGACACGGGACCATAACACGACCGGAATCCCGATCCAGCGCACAGAAGCCTCATCCCGACTAAAACCCAGCTGTCTCCCCTCCCTCCTAACCATGGCCCGTTTCGCCCGCAATGGACGTACGAGTGGCCCAGGATCCACATCAAGCACGTTGGGCCTGTAAGACAAAAAAAAGAAAAAAAAGGGGGGGGGGACATAGACACTGTCCCCCTCACTCCAAACCCCCTTGCTACCGTTTGTTTTTATTGTTGATATTTTATATGGTTTCTCTTTTCTTTTATGTACACAAGCCATCAGTTCGTCTACGAAATCTTTTTTCTCTTGGATTGCTTTTTGGTCCAGAATAGACCAGCGGACCTCCTTCCAGCGCTTAGACACACCCTTCAGGGTGTATGCGGCGCTGTAAAGAAATATTAAAATCAATCCATCAATCAATAAATCACAGAAACACCCCAACACCCAACACAACACCCCAAAACATAGAACAAACACTGAACAGCAGGATACAAATACCCAGGCGTCCCGCCACCAAACCCCCTAAAGTAAATGGGGGGCGAACGTAAAGCCGAAACCGCTGAGACTCCCAGCGACCAATTCGTTGAAGAATCTGGTCACTGACCCCCCACTTTGCTGCCTCCGTGGCAGCCCCAATCCGGAAAGAATGCGAGGAATAATCCTGCGCCGAGAAACCGCCCACTGACAAACACCTCCGGAACACGGACACGAACTGATACCGTGACAATGGTGAACCGTTATCGTGTACCAGGAGCGCTGCCCCCCCTCCCAGGAGGCCGAATCCCCAACCAACCCCGAAGGACCGATACCGGGCATAAATCCAGCCCGGCCACAGCCCCCAAGAACACTCTCACCCCTTTTCCCCAACTGATCCGTTTTTGATCTGCGGATGACCAACTCGACCGAGTCCGACCCCACCGCCACATCCGAAAGGGCAAGGCCCCCAGCCACCAACTTGGAAGGGCTAACCAGTTCACCCACCCGTAACGCCCCAAAAAAGGTCAACACAAATGCAGTCTGGAACAATTGTTCCTCGAAAGCACCTGAAGGCAACGTCCCAAACAAAACCCCCAACATACCCAAGGACACCGGCCGCCGTGAATCCGGCTTGCACCATCCCTTCCTGTAACCCCTCAGCGCCTTACGCATGATAAAGGCTTTCGTCACATGCCGCACCCCGCTTAACTGAAACAAAAACGCAAGCCCCGACATCTTCCTATTCACCGAGGCCACAGACACCCCATCCTCACAGTTCTTCCCCAAAAAATACAACAATACCTAGAGCCTGTTGTCATCGTTTGAACAACCACCGACGCTACTCACCAACTCCGACCATTCCCGCCAGACACGCTCAAACTCCCTCCACGTAGCATCCGCCACCGAGTGACACACCAACGACATCACGGTGTCAAGACGAGGTCCCACAAGTGTCCGGGGCATGCAACGCCCATCCGGTCAGCTCCCGGAGCCAACTGCTGAAACCTCTCCCACTGCAAACAAGAAAGCGCGTCAGCCACTTCGTTCTCCACCCCAGGAATGTGAACAGCAGACACAACAATGTTTAAACACAAACACAGCAACACAAGGTGCCGCAACAAACGCACAACAGGCAGAGTGGATGCCATCAGGGAATTAATGGCCTGAACCACCCCCAGATTGTCGTAGTGAAAACAAACCCTCCGGTTCATGAACTCCGCGCCCCACAGCTCCAAGACAAGCACTATCGGAAACAATTCCAATAACATCAGGTTACGAGCAAGGGGCGACTCAGCCAGCTCTGGCGGCCACCGATCTGCACACCACCGCCTGCTGAAAAAAGCTGCAAACCCCACTGACCCGGCAGCATCCGTGAACAACTCCAGCTCGTCCGCACGAATCGCAGGCTCCAACCAAAAGGACCTACCATTATAGTTCTCCAAAAAGGAATCCCATACTTGCAAGTCCGCCCGATGGTTCTGACTTAACCGAACTTAACCGAAAAATAGAACACGTTTTAAAATTTTCCTATGGTTAAAAAAACGATTGAAAAAAATCCACGCATGCTCAGAATCAAGTCGACGCATGCTCAGAAGCATTGAACTTCATTTTTCTCAGCACGTCGTAATGTTTTACGTCACCGCATTGGACACGGTTGTATTTTTGACCGATGGTGTGTAGGCAAGACTTATGAAGGTCAGCTTCATCGGGTATCCGACGAAAAAATCTTTCGGATTAGATTCCATCAGATATCCGATTGTGTGTACAGGGCTTTAGAGCAATTGCTTATGTTTATTATTAATGGATGAATGATCTATGAAATCATGTTGTACTTTACTTTGTATAATAATTGTATGTGTATACAAGTGAACTGTTCTTAACAGTATATCATGTCTTTTACCAAAGATTGATAATTTTTTACTTGTTTTGGAATTAATAAACAATTTTAATGATCAATATAAACTAGATATTTATTCAGTGACATGCCGTATATAAAGTCTCATTCTTTACTCTTCCTTTTTTGTTTAAACATATATTAGGGATGGAGATTTGTCACTGCCATGATTAGGTTGTGTCAGGTCACATTATTACAACTGGCCACATCCATCCATTTAGTTCACCTGTTCAGCAAACAGCTTGAGTTTGGGTTGAAATCTTGGTAAACCTGGACCCGAACCTGAAGATCATACCTTCATGCCCCATACACACGATCACTTATTGTCTTGGAAAAAAATGTTATTTTTCATCATAAAAAAAAACAATTTTTTTTCAACTTCATCTTTAAAAATTATGTTGCCCACACACCATCGTTTTTGAAAAATGATGAACAAAGCGACGGCACTCTAAAGGGGAAGTTCTATTCGCCTTGAGGCTGCTTTTAGCTGGTTACTTGTTAGTAAAAGACGATTCATGCTTTTTTGTCTGTTACAGCGTGATGAATGTGCATATAAAAGAAAAATGTTACTGCGCTGATGTAATTATCCAGAGGGTTCAATCTCTGGAAATGTGAACTGATATAGTGCACTATCCACCATATGTGACAAAAAATATATCAGGGACAGAGTGTACCCAATATTCAGTGTAGATAAACTAAATACAAACAATATATAGAAATATACAAATATGTCTCATTACTTTAAACGTAAACAAAAGATTTTTGGTTAGTGTATCGGCATACACATCAAAATGCCATGATGCTCCTGTGAAGGAAAAATGGCTACTGTTGCTACTACTAGCCAACTAAATAGTGAAAACAAACAATGCAAAAAAATATATATTGATGAGAGCTATTCAAAAAAACAAACGATGTGCAATGTGCCCGCTGCACTGTGAATAGTCCAATGACAAACAATGCAAAAAAAAATTATATATATATATATATAAATAAAATATATAAATAAAAATATAAAAATAAAATAATCAAGAAGCCAATGAAATGTGCAATGTGCCAGCTGCACTGAAAATAGTCCAATGACAGACAATCTTGCTCTTGTACAATAGGTTCCAGTATAGAAAGAGTTCAATGCTGGTAATGCTGTATACAAAAAAGTGCAACTGTCTCTTCCACCCGACAAAGATGTGCCACCATCACCAATGGTTAAACTCAACACTCACCAGACCCCAGATAATAATAGGCCCCAAAGTGGTGTCTTTTCTTTGTCCGTCAGTGGGTGTTGCCTCCTTCTCCCTTTTATAAGATATCCTTAAATCCTCAAAAACAAGGGGCTCATCATGGTGTAGTATATTAAAACTTGTTTATTAAAAAAGATAAAAAGTTGCACTTACAATAAGGAGTGCCTCCAACCGGCACTGAGTGTCTTTGGCAGTGTCAACCGTTAAAAGCAGCTGATCAGCATTTAAATAGCGTCCTAGAAGGTGTGCATGCCCCGCTTCTCTCCTCATGTGTCGCTACAAGGGATCCTGGCGTGCTAGTGTGCTTCCCCCTCCTTGTATGTGTCCAGACAGCCTCTACGCGTTTCGCTATAGCCTCATCAGGAAAGCTGTGGACACTAATTCTTTAGCTGTATTTATACCCCTACACATCACCTGTAAATTAGCTCTGTAGTCACTGAATGCAGGAAGTCCCCCGGCCGCCATCTTGGCTAATGGCGCCAGAAGTTCCAGTCCCGCCATTTTGGTTCCTGGATCCCTGGTTCCATTACAGTCGTATACCATTACGACTATTTGTGCCGAGTGTTTGTTTATATGCCCGGTAGCCAGTATGGTTTTACATAGCGTGATGAATGTGCTTACTCCATTATGAATGGTAGTTTTACCTCCCGTCTCATAACTTGCTTCTGGGCATGTGCGGGTTTAAAACGTAATTTTTGCCCACACACGATCATTTTTTACATTTTAAAAAATGACATAAAAAATTGAAGCATGTTCGAAAAAAATTTTGGTCGTTTTTCAGAAGACAAAAAACGATGTGAAGCCCACATACGATCATTTTAAATTACGTTTTTAAAAATGTCATTTTTTTCCTTCACAAAAAAGTGATCATGTGTACGGGGCATTATCCTGAATAGTCATCAGCTCAAGAATGTTTGGATCCTAGTCTGCACCCACCTAAGTAAGCTCCCCAGGAAGTTGTCACTGTACTCGGCCAAGGCATTTCCCACCCAGCATGTATATAAAATAAATAAATAGTGCTGTGCTGTGCTGTGTTATAGGGTAGATGAATTAAAGAAAAGACAGTTGCTATAACTGATATGTGAACATCAAAAAATATTATTCGCTGATATTGGTGATACAAATGACATCCAATCAAAAATACAGAGTGCTCAGTGATATTGAAGCATGCACTGCTATATAGTAGCAAACCTAAAGCAACACACGAGTGATAATAAGAAATTCTCTTCCCCTCCCCCCTTTTCTTTTTCCCTCCCCCCCATCTCTTTGGTAGCGCGGTAATACCCTATCCACTACCTGCACGTATATGCCTCTTGTATCTGAGGTGGGAAATTCCCTGGCCTCAGATGATTGAGCCAGTACAGGTAATAGCTTCCTGGCAGGATCGCTCAGGTGGGTTCAGGATAGGATCCAAACACCCCTAAGCTTATCCCCAATCCTAAAAAGGATTAGCTTCTACCTACCCATCTGTAGAGATGTTCAGAATTATTTGCCGGCGAATAGTTCCCAGCGAACATAGCTTGTTCGCGTTCGCCGCGGCGGGCGAACATATGCGATGTTCGGTCCGCCCCCTATTCGTCATCATTGAGCAAACTTTGACCCTGTACCTCACAGTCAGCAGACACATTCCAGCCAATCAGCAGCATACCCTCCCTCCCACCTCCTGGACAGCATCCATTTTAGATTTATTCGGAAGCTGCAGTCTTAGTGAGAGGAGGGACAGTGTAGCTGCCAGGGGCGGACTGGCCCAGGTGGAAAAGTGGAGTTTTCCCCCCAGGCCGCTTACATTATCTCTAAAACGGCCGCAGCGCTGGCTGTTTGTAATTTTTTTTTTTTTTTGCTAGGACTCGGCCACGGCGGCCCCCAATTGGCTGGCTGCTGCACTGCATTGTGGGAGTTGTAGTTTGTAGTTCGGCCGCAGCGGCCACCGATTGGCTGGCTGGCTGGCTGCTGATGCTGCACAGTCTGTGTTGCATTGTGGGAGTTGTAGATTGGCTGTGCTGTGCTAAAGTTAAGGAACTTATCAGCGCAGCAAACTACAGCTCCCACCTCCCAGGAGTCTCAGAGGCAGCCAGCCAGGTCATGTGGCATGTCAGGAGAGAGACACAGTAAGAGCGGGCTGGGGCTGGCTGCAGAGAGACATGACAGAGAGAGAGACTGAAAGGCTGCAAAAGTAAGATGTGATGACCTGCCTGTGTCAAAACGTTATTACTGTATGGTCTGTATCCCCTTCAGTAGTATGCATAGCATAGAAGCCAGCCAGCCAGTACCCCCCCCCCCCCCCCGTCAGCAGAACTCAGCCAGAACCCGCCCCCCCCCCCAGCAGACTCAGCCAGCACCCCCCCTGCCAACAGACTCAGCCAGCACCCCACAGACTGAGCCAGCACCCCCCACCCCCCGCCAGCAGACTCAGCCAGCACCTCCCACCCCCGCCAGCAGACTGAGCCAGCACCCCCCGCCAGCAGACTCTGCCAACCCCCCCGCCAGCAGACTCAGCCAGCACCCCCCCACCCCGCCAGCAGACTGAGCCAGCACCCCCCACCCCCGCCAGCAGAACTCAGCCAGAACCCGCCCCCCCCCCCAGCAGACTCAGCCAGCACCCCCCCTGCCAACAGACTCAGCCAGCACCCCCCCCCCGCCAGCAGACTCAGCCAGCACCCCACAGACTGAGCCAGCACCCCCCACCCCCGCCAGCAGACTCAGCCAGCACCCCCCACCCCCGCCAGCAGACTGAGCCAGCACCCCCCCGCCAGCAGACTCTGCCAACCCCCCCGCCAGCAGACTCAGCCAGCACCCCCCCACCCCGCCAGCAGACTGAGCCAGCACCCCCCACCCCCGCCAGCAGACTGAGCCAGCACCCCCTGCCAGCAGACTCAGCCACCCCCCTCGCCAGCAGACTCAGCCAGCATCCCCCCACCCCTGCCAGCAGACTCAGTCAGCACCCCCCCACCCCCGCCAGCAGACTCAGTCAGCACCCCCCACCCCCGCCAGCAGACTCAGCCAGCACCCCCCCACCCCCGCCAGCAGACTCCGTCAGCTCCCCCCCAACCCCCACCAGCAGACTCAGCCACCCCCCCCGCCAGCACAGCAGACTCAGCCAGTACCCCCCCACCCCCGCGCCAGCAGACTCAGCCAGCACCCCTCCACCCCCGCCAGCAGACTCAGCCAGCACCCCCCCACCCCCGCCAGCAGACTCAGTCAGCACCCCCCCCCACCAGCAAACTCTGCCTGCACACCCCCGCCAGCGGACTCAGCCAGCACCCCCCCGGCCAGCGGACTCAGCCAGCATCTCCCCGCCAGCAGACCCAGCCAGCAACCCCCCCGCTAGCGGATTCAGCCAGCAACCCCCCCGCTAGCGGATTCATCTAGCAACCCCCCGCCAGCGGACTCATCCAGCAGCCCCCACTCATCTAGCAACCCCTCTGCCAGTGGACTCTTCAAGCAACACACACCCCCCCACGCACAGAAGCACATAGCCACCCCGACCCCCCCACCTGGTTAGCAGAGCCGACTGATCCAGAAGGACCCCCGCCCACTGTCTGCCCAGGACTTAGCCCATGACCTAGCTCTAATCAGGTTATTAAAAAAACATGGCCGCTGTAATTCATGTGCCCAGTGACCCGAAAGGGGCCAGATGCATGAATATGGGACAGCAGTGGATTGATTCATGCTATACATGAATCTATCCTCTGCATATAGGGGGTGGAGAGGGGAGAGTGGGCGGCACCTGGGCACCCCTAATGGGCCGCCACTGCATTTTGGTTCTGCTGTTTTGAACGGAGTCCTCAGTACTACTTGTGACTGTAAGACAGTCACACATCAAACTGTATTTGGACTCTGGGCAGTGGGCACTGAGGGCTAGGACAGACGTGCAGAGATTTGCTATACTACATAGAACTGTGAGTTCACTATCCCACAAGAATGCATTCTTGCAATTGGCTGGAGAGATTTTGAGCTCCCAGTTCTGTATAGAGGGCTGTGAGACAGACCCAGGCCCTGACACCCTGGGCCCCAGCTGACCCCCACATCCCATGGGCACTGATCAGGCTGCACTGATGGGCACTGGTGACTGTAAGGCTGCATTGATGGACACTGATCAGGCTGCACTGATAGTCACTGGTGAGGCTGCACTGGTGAGGCTGCATTAAGGGCACTAATCAGACTGCGTTCATAGGCACTGATGAGGCTGCATTAATGAGCATTGATCAGGCTGCACTGATGCCTGTGCACTCTCTGCACTGGTGAGGCTGCATGGATGGGCACTCTCTGCACTGGTGAGGCTGCATGGATGGGCACTGTCTGCACTGGTGAGGGTGCACTGATCAGGCTGCACTGGTGAGGCGGCACTGATCATGCTGCATTGATGGGTACTGATGAGGCTGCATTGATGGGCACTGGTGAGGCTGCATTCATGGGCACTGATGATGGTGAGGTGATTTGGTCGTTTAACCACTTCAGCCCCGGAAGGATTTACCCACTTCCTGACCTGGCTATTTTTTGCGATACGGCACTGCGTCGCTTTAACTGACAATTGATGTTTGATGTTATACCCAAACAAAATTGACGTCTTTTTTTCCCCCACAAATGGTGCTCTTGTTGGTGGTATTTGGTCACATTTTTTATTTTATGCTCTATAAACAAAAAAGAGAGAAATTTTGAAAAAAAAAACAACCAATATTTTTAACTTTTTGCTATAATAAATATCCCCCAAAAATATATATTTCTCCATCAGTCTAGGCCAATATGTATTTCTTTTACATATTTTTGGTAAAAAAAATAATAATTGTGTATTGATTGGTTTGCGCAAAAGTTATAGCATCTACAAAATAGGTAATAGATTTGACATTTTTATTATTTTAATTTTTTTCTAGTAATGCCAGTGATCAGCGTTTTTTAGCAGGATTGCGACATTGGGACTTTTTTGGGACCAGTGAAAATTATACAGCGATCAGAGCTTAAAATACCCACTGATTTTTGTATAAATGTCACTGGCAGGGAAGAGGTTAACACTAGGGGGCAATCAAGGGGTTAAGTGTTCCATAGGGTCGCCGGTGGATATCGCAGCCGCTGGCCACGCGCATCAGCTCCAGAACCGCGCCGTGGGCGCCAACCTGCTGCCATATAACGACGGCTGCTGATCGGCAAGGTGTTAATGGGCCACTTGACTGGACTTGCCCCCCAGGCCTAAGGCTGCCAGCCCTCCCCTGGTAGCTGCTGCTGTTAGAATAGGGAAATCTATAGCTAGGCCAGTGTATTCAGTGTCCACTCCAGTCCTGAAAGACTCATCTGATCTCTGCTGTAAGGACAGCGTCCTGACAGCACCCCAAAAAGCCAGTTTTAGGGCTAGTACATCAGCCTGCGTGTGTGTCAGGCTCACAGCGTATACTGTGCCCACTTCATATCTGGTGTCACAGTAGATTACATTTAAAAAAAAAAAAAACAATTTTGACTGTAATAGAATAGCAGTAGTCTGCAAGCGTGTGTGTCAGGCCTACAGTGTCTACTCTGCCAGTGTCACCAGTGCCACTCATATCTGGTGTCA
The DNA here is from genome assembly GCF_905171775.1 of Rana temporaria. Lineage (NCBI taxonomy): Eukaryota > Metazoa > Chordata > Amphibia > Anura > Ranidae > Rana > Rana temporaria. Next base: position 36,693,243 of record NC_053498.1, on the reverse strand, counting down.
TAGTAGATTACATTTGCGGTTGTTTGCAGTGCGTTAAACGGGGAGTTTGGTCTGTCAGAGTTTGGTCTGTCACTGTGAAGCAGGCGTAACCCTTACACTACCTGATCGATACAACATCATACCTGATGTTTTAAAGCACGTTATTCCAAACAATTTATGAATGTTAGGTGATTTATGCCCTTTATGGATTAAAACCCGACTCTGCGTCAACTACGTAATTTTCCATGAGAGTTTTGCCATGGATCCCCCTCCGGCATGCCACAGTCCTGGTGTTAGTCCCCTTGAAACAACTTTTCAATCACTATTGTGGCCAGAAAGAGTCCCTGTGGGTTTTAAAAGTTTTAAAAGTCTATGGCAGTTCGCCCGTTCGCGAACATTTGCGGAAATTCGCCAACGGAAAATTTTATATTCTTGACATTACTACCCATCTCTGTCCACCCTCCAAATTACAAAATCTTAGCCCTGTAATGAGGATGATTTCCTAAGTGCCTTCTAACCACTTGCCAACTGGCTAACGCCGATACATGTCGGCAGAATGACACGGCTGTGCAAAGCAGCGTACCTGTACATCACTTTCAATTCCTGAACAAGCAGGCGGGCATGAGCATGCCTGCGGGTCCCGCGGACTTGCCCAGGATTGTCTCAAGGAGAGGCAGAACAGTGAGATGCATATGTAAACAAGGCATTTCCCTGTTCTGCCTAGCAACATGACAGATCAAGTGCTCCTTGTCATCTGGAGCAGTGATCTCTGTCATGTTCTAGGTAGCCCACCCCCCCACAGTTAGAATCACTCCCTAGGACACACTTAACCCTTTCATCGCACCCTAGTGTTTAACCCCTTCCCTGCCAGTGTCATTTAAACAGTTATCAGTGCATTTTTATAGATCTGATCGCTGTATAAATGGCAGTATAGTGTCAAAAGTGTCTGATGTGTCTGCCATAATGTCGCAGTCATGATAATTGCTGATCACCGCCATTACTAATAAAATAAAATTTTAATAAAAATGCCATGAAACTATCCCCTATTTTGTAGATGCTATAACTTTTGCGCAAACCAATCAATATACACCTATTGTGAATTTTTTGGGGTTTTATTTTAGTTTTTTTTAACAAAAGTATGTAGAAGAATACATATTGGCCTAAGCAGAGAAAGAAATGTGTTTTATATATTTTTGGGGATATTTATTATATTAAAAAATCTAGCTTTTTTTTCAGAATTTTCACTCTTTTTTTGTTTATTGCGCAAAAAATAAAAACCGTAGAGGTGATCAAATACCACCAAAATAATGCTCCATTTGTGAGAAAAATGGATGTCAATTTTGTTTGGGTGCATCATTGCACGGCCGCGCAATTGTCAATTAAAGTGACGCAGTGCGGAATCGCAAAAAGTGCTTTGGTCAGCAAGGAGGTAAATTCTTCCGGGGCTGAAGTGGTTGCGCCTTTAGGTTTTCTGTGTTGTGCTATTTATAATATCTTGAATTTAATCACATCTCATCTGTAATTAATAAGATGATGTATATTCCCAAACACTATTTGTTCTTGACTATGTGATTTGGATCATGGAGAGAGGCAGGAATACAGGTTGCCACACCCTGAAATGATACGATCTCTCAAGGTTCAGCTTACCTGTCACAGATTTATTCACACACTCCTCTACCTTATACTAGTAGGTAATTATTGAGCAGGAATGGAGGTTTGTCACTGCCATGATTAGGTCGTGTCAGGTCACATTATTACAACTGGCCACATCCATCCATTTAGTTCACCTGTTCAGCAAACAGCTTGAGTTTGGGTTGGAATCTTGGTAAACCTGGACCCGAACCTGAAGATCATTCACATCTATGCAGTTTTAGTCCTTTTTGCAGATTTGCACTACAGTGCATTTAACATGGACCACTACCATAGTTTCCTATGGAACACCTTCTGTACTGCAAATCTGCAAAATGCATAAGTGTGAATACAGTCTTAATCCTGAATAGTCATCAGCTCAGGAATCTTTGGATCCTATTCTGCACCCACCTAAGTAAGCTCCACAGGAAGTTGTCACTGTACTGACCAAGGCATTTCCCACCCAGCACCTGCACGTATATGCCTCTTGTATCTGAGGTGTAGGGATGAGCTTCAAGTTCGAGTCGAACTCACGCCCGACTCAAACATTGCCTGTTCAGCGAACAGCAAACAATTTGAGAATTGTGAGAAATCTAAAGTGCAATTTTAGAGGCTAATATGCAATTTATTAAAGTGTATTCGTACAGTTTGTACTCCTGCGCTGACCTTAAATTATAAATGAATATGTATATATCCGTGACATTCATACACCAGCTCTTGTGAATCGTTATCTCTAAATCTGTGATACATTCACATATATAGAAACAAAATGTAAAAATTATATAAAACACAAAATATATGAACCCCTTCTCCCCTGCAAACTCTTAAGCGCGTCTGCGCTATTAATCAAAATACGGAACTATAAATACACTAAAAAGTCCAGTGCAATCGTGCATTAATACAATGTCCTCAAAAAGCGTGCCTCCAGTAAGTGCAGGAATTTGTGCCTTGCTGCAAAAACAATTTGTGACTTTGCCACCTTATAGTGTCACCACCACCTCCTATTGCGCTATGCTCTCACCAGATTCAAAAAGGTAAACTGCATATAATCATATGGTGTACGGTTTCCTCTTCTGGTTCCTTCCCGGCGTGCGTTCCAAGCCTTAACCGTGGTGCGTTCCAGCGGACGAAAATGCCTGTGCGGTATCGTTCCAGGGGTCAAGAATCGTGTGGCGTGAAAAAGATGTGTGGTACCCCCGCGCCTCGACGCGTTTCGAATACTTAGATTCGTCCTCAGGAGCTTCCTGAGAACGAATCTAAGTATTCGAAACGCGTCGAGGCGCGGGGGTACCACACATCTTTTTCACGCCACACGATTCTTGACCCCTGGAACGATACCGCACAGGCATTTTCGTCCGCTGGAACGCACCACGGTTAAGGCTTGGAACGCACCCCGGGAAGGTAGCAGTGACTCTGGACAGGCTAGTGCCGGCTTGGGCACAGGAACATGTGAGTGTAAAATTCGTTTTTAATGTTTCATGAATAAAACTTGTTAAAACGTACTACACCATATGGGCCTTTTTTCTTCTTGGGAGTATAAGAGAACCCATAGAGAGTTGGAGCGCAGAGATTCGGGAACCAGAAGAGGAAACCGTACACCATATGATTATATGCAGTTTACCTTTTTGAATCTGGTGAGAGCATAGCGCATAGCGAGGTGGTGGTGACACTATAAGGTGGCAAAGTCACAAAAAATTTTTTGCAGCAAGGCACAAATTCCTGCACTTACTGGAGGCACGCTTTTTGAGGACATTGTATTAATGCACGATTGCACTGGACTTTTTAGTGTATTTATAGTTCCGTATTTTGATTAATAGCGCAGACGCGCTTAAGAGTTTGCAGGGGAGAAGGGGTTCATATATTTTGTGTTTTATATAATTTTTACATTTTGTTTCTATATATGTGAATGTATCACAGATTTAGAGATAACGATTCACAAGAGCTGGTGTATGAATGTCACGGATATATACATATTCATTTATAATTTAAGGTCAGCGCAGGAGTACAAACTGTACGAATACACTTTAATATTTTGCACAACTGCACCACCTGGTGGAGTACACCACAACTGCAGCAGACCAAATAATTTAATTTATATTAACATGTAATATTTAATATTTATTTGCGCCGGTACAACCACTCACAACCAATATGCAATTTATTGTCCTAAAAAGTGTTTGGGGACCTGGATCCTGCGCCGCAGGGGACATGTATCAATGCAAAAAAAGTAGGGCTGGGAAAATTAAAGATGAATTCCTCGATTAATCTTTAATTTTTTTGATCGATCAAAATTCTTGACGTCACCAGACAGCCTGGACAGTGAGACTTACCCTGCTGGGTGTGAGCAAACTACACCCAGTGGCCCAGATTCAGGTACGACTTGCGCGGGAGCAAGTGTGATTTGCGCCGCGCAAGTACGGATTTGCGCCCAGGCAAATTTGCGGGTGACCCAGAAAGCAAGCTAAGCCTGAAATGTGCCATTTTTGCACGGAGGCAGTTTCTCTGCCCCGTCGCAATTAAGGGGCAATTTTGCTCAGGGATCAACTTGCGCTCTCATGGTTTTCCCTCAGTAAATATGCAAATGAGGAACTGCCACTGATTCATAAACTTGCGCGTGTGAGGCACATTTTGCGCCCAAAGCGCGCAAGCTGTTTGGCCGGGGCAAATTTGCACTTTATAAAAGCAGGGGCAAGTTAGCAACAGATGGCCACAGGTCAGCTGGAGAGCAACTACAGCAGCACCAAGACGGACGAGCTGAACAAGCAGAGCACCCACACTTTCTGGATCTCACATCTGTGTGCCAACATGCCAGGGGCAGCTACAAAATAAAAAAAACCTCATAATCTGAGCATCAATAAAAAAAAAACTCAAAATCTGAGCATAACCAAAAAACAAGCTCATAATCTGAGCCACCAAAAAAAAATAAAATGGTCATAAATTATTTTTTTCTTTTGGACATCCTTGGCCCAAGGGTGCCCCGGCTCTGGCTCCTCAGACGCCGTGGTGGAGCATGGGGTGGGGATCCTCAACTGCCGTCGGGTAAGTCTCCCCTCCTCCCGCACAGCAGCAGTGTTGGCCTCCACCGCACCTGCCAACCTGCTCACCTCCGAAGTTAATAATGCAGTGGCATCCTGCTGTTCAACCAGACAGGTCACAATGGCTGCGCAGTTGCCACTAACATCCTCCAGGGTCTCATTCTGTCGGTCCCCCCGTCAGCATGGTGGGTGAGGGCCTGCTGGACAGAGGAGGAGGAGGATGCCAGGCTGTCCGCCACCCGCCTCAGGTCTCCCACCATCTCCCCTATATGGTGGGTCTGCCGGGCCTGCTCCTCCTGCAGACCCTCACGGAGGCTGGAGGGTACACCCCTAGTTTTAGAAAGAGCCTTCCTTGGAGGAGAGGCTGGGGCACTAACTGAGGGAGCAGAAGGGGAGGGGGTCACACAGGAGGGAGTGACACTGGAGGGGGGACACTGGAGGGAGGGACACTGGAGGGAGGGACACTGGAGGGGCTTGCCCTGGAGGGGGATGATGTTATGGTCGGGGGGGTGGTGGGTTGGTCAGGGATGGTGGGATCCTCCTGGAGGGACACTGCTTCCTCCAGATTGAGGATAACGGCCTCCTCCACCACTTCCTCCTCCCTAGATGGACTCTGGCCGATATCCTCCTCCACCAACATGCCCAGGATCTGCAGAGGGCCTGACTGCACCCCATGATGTTCTGGGGATGGCGTGGGTCGCCCTACAGCCGACGACGGCCCAGCCTCATCATCAACATCTGTGGATGACACAAAACAAAAATGTTGCTGGAGCAACACACTTATCATATGTTCCCTTCTACCCCCTCCCATGATACACAGCAGATATGAGAAACAAAAACGTGTTACATGTTCTCTTCTACCCCCTCATATGTTCACTTCTACCCCCTCCCATGATACACAGCAGATATGAGAAACAAAAACTTGTTACATGTTCCCTTCAAGTTCTACCCCCTCATATGTTAACTTCTACCCCCTCCCATGATACACAGCAGATATGAGAAACAAAAAACTTACCAGTCCCCAAGTCCCAACAGTGGAGTCATAGCCTGGCAGTCCCTCCACCTGCTCCAGCGCTAGACTCTGAGAGATGACCTCCTCCTCCGGATTGAGTCGCACAGAACAGGCTGGTCCTCCTCCGGTGCCCCTGCTGTGCTTTTTAATGAGGACAATTTTGTCCCGGACGCGACGCCGCATGTCCGTGAACTTTTTCTGGATGTCCATCCAAGTCCGGTCCTCAAAGCCCAGGGCATTGATGTCTAAGGTTATCGCCTCAAATATTGCCCTCCTTTGGGCTACGGTAGTATTTTGGCGTTCAGCGCCATACAGAACAGCAGTATGGCGTGTCAGTGCCACCAGCATGATCTCCATCTCCGCTGCCACAAAATTAGCCTTCCTCTTTTTTTTTTGGCCGGGAGGTGCCATCTCGCAGCAAAGGGCAAAATTACCTTGCTCAGGGGGGGGTGGAACAAGCAGGATGTAATTTTGCACAGGACCTGCGCAGGTCTGCCCCTATTTATTTGCTCAGTGCAAGCAGGTGGGCAAAATTTGCCCTGAAAATAGGCGCAAACCACTGCTGAGTGGAAAAAAGATCATTTGCATAGGGCACACCCACTTTCACTTGCGCTGCCTTACGCCCTGATTTTTGCCTTACAAAGGAGCAAATTAGCAGACAAAAGGAATCCTGAATCAGGTGGCAATCTTTCCAATTTGCCCCAGCGCAGAGCAAATCAGCTGCTCTTCACAGGTGTAACTAAAGGGCAAATCTACCTAAATCTGGGCCAGTAGTGGATTGAGGTACCTTTGCATCTGTGGAGCAGCAGGATGCATCAGGCTCCATCAGGGGAAGGGGCATAAATAATCATTGTTTTCCTGTCCTAAGCAGTTTTGTGCAGACAATTCTTTGTGTATCGACAACATCTGTTCCGTGCGAAAGACTGTTCAGTTCTTCAGGGTATATTGTCAATAAAATGCGATCATGTCTGCTTCCAGAAAATGTAAACAATCTGGTATGTCTGTGTGACTGCCTACTATAAAGTGACTGACAGTGAATATACCAGATACGTTTTATAATTAAAGTTAAAGGGGATGTAAAGACAAAAATATGTTCCTCTTAACCACTTAAGCCCCGGACCAATATGCTGCTAAATGCCCAAAGGCGTTTTTACAATTCGGCACTGCGTCGCTTTAACAGACAATTGCGCGCTCGTGCGACGTGGCTCCCAAACAAAATTGGCGTCCTTTTTTCCCCACAAATAGAGCTTTCTTTTGGTGGTATTTGATCACCTCTGCGGTTTTTATTTTTTTTGCGCTATAAACAAAAATAGAGCGACAATTTTGAAAAAAAAGCTATATTTTTTACTTTTTGCTATAATAAATATCCCCCAAAAACATATATAAAAAAATGTTTTTTCCTCAGTTTAGGCCGATACGTATTCTTCTACCTATTTTTGGTAAAAAAAAAAATCGCAATAAGCGTTTATCGGTTGGTTTGCGCAAAATTTATAGCGTTTACAAAATAGGGGATAGTTTTATTGGATTTTTATTAATTATTTTTTTTACTACTATTGGCGGCGATCAGCGATTTTTTTCGTGACTGTGACATTATGGCGGACACTTCGGACAATTTTGACACATTTTTGGGACCATTGTCATTTTCACAGCTAAAAATGCATTTAAATTGCATTGTTTATTGTGAAAATGACAGTTGCAGTTTGGGAGTTAACCACAGGGGGCGCTGTAGGAGTTAGGGTTCACCTAGTGTGTGTTTACAACTGTAGGGGGGTGTGGCTGTAGGACTGACGTCATCGATCGAGTCTCCCTATAAAAGGGATCACTCGATCGATGCAGCGCCATAGTGAAGCACGGGGAAGCCGTGTTTACATACGGCTCTCCCCGTTCTTCAGCTCCGGGGAGCGATCGCGACGGAGCGGCTATAAACGAATAGCCGCGCCGTCATCCCGGATCGCTCCCCGCGGGAATCCGACCGCCGCATGTAGCGGGGGGGGGGGGGTCACGATCGGACCACCGACCCGCGGAAAGGCAAGGACGTACCTGTACGCCCATTTGCCTGTACGTGCCATTCTGTGGACGTACATATACATGCGGCGGTCGGGAAGTGGTTAAATTAAAGTCTGACAGTAGGGATGAGCCGAACATACCCGCGTTCGGTTCGCACCAGAACCGTCGAACAGTCCGCGGGTTTGCGCGAACATTTAGAACCCCATTGAAGCCTATGGGACTCGAACGTTCGAATTCAAAAACGCTCATTTTAAAGACCAATATTCAATTTAATGTTGGAAAACGTCTTTCAGAACCCGGGTCTTGCCCCAGGGAACATATATCAATGGAAAAAATTTCGTTTTTTCTGGAGCAGGGATTTTAATGATGCTTAAAGTGAAAATTTTTTTTTAAAAATTCCTTTAAATATCACACCTGCTGGGTGTCTATAGTAGTGGCACGTGTTCAGGGCTGGTGCAAGGATTTTTGACACCCTAGGCGAAACCTTATTTTGCCGCCCCCTTGGCTCTTCCCCTGACCCCACCCCCTTTGTGCTTGCCCTTCCATCAACCTGCCATTCCTGCTCCCAGCAATCCTCACTTCCAGCACCCTGCCATCCTGCTCCCAGCAATCCTCACTTCCAGCACCCTGCCATTCCTGCTCCCAGCAATCCTCACTTCCAGCACCCTGCCATTCCTGCTCCCAGCAATCCTCATTTCCAGCACCCTGCCATTCCTGCTCCCAGCAATCCTCACTTCCAGCACCCTGCCATTCCTGCTCCCAGCAATCCTCACTTCCAGCACCCTGCCATCCTGCTCCCAGCAATCCTCACTTCCAGCACCCTGCCATTCCTGCTCCCAGCAATCCTCACTTCCAGCACCCTGCCATTCCTGCTCCCAGCAATCCTCACTTTCAGCACCCTGCCATCCTGCTCCCAGCAATCCTCACTTCCAGCACCCTGCCATTCCTGCTCCCAGTAATCCTCACTCTCAGCACCCTGCCATTCCTGCTCACAGCAATCCTCACTCCCAGCACCCTGCCATTCCACCTCCCAATATCCTGCCATCACTTAGCACAGTCTGCCACCTCTGTGACATGTGACAGCAAATGCGTTTAAACAGCACACGCGCAGTTACAGCGACTGCGTTTATGTGCAATTCAATAGCCCACGCACATTAACAGCGACTGCGCTTAGGTGCAAATAAATAGCACACGTGCAGTTAAAGCAAATGCGTTTCGTTGCTATTAAACAGCCAACGTGCAGTCACACCAACTGTGTTTAGGTGCTATTAAACAGCAAACGTGCAGTCACACCAACTGCGTTTAGGTGCTATTTAACAGCAAACGTGCAGTCACACCAACTGCGTTTAGGTGCTATGTAACAGCACACGCGCAGTTATAGCAAATGCGTTTAGTTGCTATTAAACAGCACACGCGCAGTTACAGCAAATGCGTTTAGTTGCTATTAAACAGCACACGCGCAGTAAGAGCGACTGCGTTTATGTGCAATTCAATAGCCCACGTGCATTAACAGCGACTGCGTTTCTGTGCAAATAAATAGCACACGTTCAGTAACAGCTAATGCGTGTATGTGCAATTAAATAGCACACGTCCACTAACACTGAGTACTATGTTTAGGTACTATGTTTAAACTAAAGACTATGCAGGCAATACAACACGTTAGAGCACTGCATCAAGCACAATCTCCTGCCTAACAAATACTAATAGCAGATCTAGCTATGCTATACAGTGTATAAATATATTTACAACTCCTAGGGATGTATATTTATTCTCTACACACTGCAAATTTAACTAAACTGACTAGCCTTCCTGCTCTATCTATCTGTCTATCTATCTATCTATCTATCTATCTATCTATCTATCTATCTATCTATCTATCTATCTATCTATCTATCTAGTAGAAAAGACACTATGGGGCTTATTTACCAAAGCCTTTACTCCATGACTCATGGAGTAAAAGCAGGAGTAGCAGCCGTTTTGCCATTTACTAAAGAAATACGCTGCTAGTGCAGTGTATTTCCCTAGTTACTAATGTGCTCAGTGCGCCCAGGAGAGGGCGCATGGTGCGCCTGATAGACCTGGCGCACGGCACATTGAAATGTAAATATCGGGGTATTCGGGCGGGAGTTTATTAGGGGGGGAGGTGGGGTGATGCAGGGGAAGTGAAGTGACATGTGTTTGAAAGTGTTTGGCGGGACGAATTGAAAGTGAAAGTGTTTTTTGAAAACAGATCCCCGTATGCTTACACAGTGTGCCTGAACCTCGGGAGGTTCATTTGCATACTGGGCATGCGTAGAGAGAAACTTGAAATCGGCGCGGGTCCCCCTCCAGGGGTACATTAGGCTCTTAGGCTTGGTCCGGAACGTGAGGGGTTAAACCCGCGCCGATTCGGTGCGGGGTTCCCCCCCAGATCCAAACCAAGCCCTCATCCCAAGCACGCAGTCTGGCCGGACAGGAATGGGGGTGGGGACGAGCGAGCGCCCCCCCCTCCTGAGCCGTACCAGACCGCATGCCCTCAACATGGAGGAGTGTGGGGGAGTGTGTGCTGTGGGGGAGGCACTGCCCCCCACCCCACAGCACTCTTGTCCCCATGTCGATAGGGACAAGAGCCTCTTCCCGACAACCCTTGCCATTGGTTGTCGGGGTATGTGGGCGGGGGCCAATCGGAATCTGCGAGCCCCCTTTAATAAGGGGGCCCCCAGATGCCGGCCCCCCACCCTATGTGAATGAGTATGGGGTACATCGTACCTCTACCCATTCACATGGGGGAAAATGTAAAGTAAAATAATACACCACACAATAAAATATTTTATTAATCAGCTCCGGAGCCCCCCCTTTCTTCTTTAGCTCTTTTAGAAGGGGGGTTTCTTCTCTCCCGATCTTCTGCCGGGACCCTGGGCTTCGGTGATTTCTGCCGGGGGAGGGCGCCATCCCTCAGTCCTCTCCGGAGCCTTCCGCCGGGGGCCCCCACCCCATTTAAGCTCTTTTACATTAGGGGGGGCATCCGGACTTCGGCGAGTTCTGCCGGGGGATGGCGCCTATCCCCCGGTCTTTCCGGTGCCTTCCGCCAGGGTTCCGGTCTTCTTGGTCTTCTGCCGGGGGTGCGCCAACTCCCCGGTCTTTTCTCTGCTCCCTCTTCTGCCTGGCTCCCCCGCGGAGCCAGGGCTTTCTTCCTTCTTCTTTCTTCTCTGTTCCTTCTTCTGCCTGTCTCCTCCGGGAGCACAGGGCTTGTCTGCGCTGTCTTCTTCCTTCTCTTCCATTGGATGTTGACACAACGAGGTTCCGCGCTGACATGCCGTGTCAGCGGCGGGCATGGACTTATATAGGGCAATGCCACCATGTGACCTCAACCCATGTGACATCACATTCCCTGGGCATGATGGGATGCCCAGTCAATGCCCATCGCTCACACGGCATTCCAGCGCCGGACCTCGCCGTGTCAACTTCGAATGGAAGAGAAGGGAGAAGACAAGCCCTGGGCTCCCGGAGGAGCCAGGCAGAAGCGGAAGGCACCGCAGAAGCCCGGAGGGTGGCGCCCTCCGGCGGAAGAAAGCCCTGTGCTCCGCGGAGGAGCCAGGCAGAAGCGGAAGGCACCGCAGAAGCCCGCGGGTGTCGCCCCCCAGCGGAAAACATCGTAGAAGCCCGGGACCCTCCCCCATAGGCAGGAAGCCTCATGGTGAAGGGGGTCCCGGTGAAATACATCGCTTAAGACGGGGGGGGGCAGGTGCACCCCCCCGCAGAAACCGACGAAGCCCGGGACCCTCCCCCATAGGCAGGAAGCCTCATGGTGAAGGGGGTCCCGGTGAAATAAGGCGCTGAAGACGGGGGGGGCAGGTGCACCCCCCGCAGAAACCGACGAAGCCCGGAACCCTCCCCCATAGGCAGGAAGCCTCATGGTGAAGGGGGTCCCGGTGAAATACGTCGCTTAAGACGGGGGGGGGGCAGGTGCACCCCCCGCAGAAACCGACGGAGCCCGGGACCCTCCCCCATAGGCAGGAAGCCTCATGGTGAAGGGGGTCCCGGTGAAATACGGCGCTGAAGACGGGGGGGCAGGTGCACCCCCCGCAGAACTCGACGAAGCCCGGGACCCTCCCCCATAGGCAGGAGCCTCATGGTGAAGGGGGTTCCGGCAGAAGACGGCGAAGCCCGGGGCCTAATGGGGTGGTGGTGGGGGGCCCCGGCAGAAGACCCCCGGCTGACTAATAAATTAATTTATTAATGTGTGTGGTGTTTTATTTATTTACATTTTTTTCCCCCAGGTGAATGGGTAGGGGTACATAGTTACATAGTTAGTCAGGTTGAAAAAAGACACAAGTCCATCCAGTTCAACCACAAAAAATAAAAAAACAAAATAAAAAACACAGTAAAATCCTATACACCCAACTCCATACCCACAGTTGATCCAGAGGAAGGCAAAAAACCCCAGCAGAGCATGATCCAATTTGCTACAGCAGGGGAAACAATTCCTTCCTGATCCCCCGAGAGGCAATCGGATTTACCCTGGATCAACTTTACCTACAAATCTTAGTACTCAGTTATATTCTGTACATTTAGGAAAGAATCCAGGCCTTTCTTAAAGCAATCTACTGAGCTGGCCAGAACCACCTCTGGAGGGAGTCTGTTCCACATTTTCACAGCTCTTACTGTGAAAAAACCTTTCCGTATTTGGAGGTGAAATCTCTTTTCCTCTAGACGTAAAGAGTGCCCCCTTGTCCTCAGTGTTGACCGTAAAGTGAATAACTCAACACCAAGTTCACTGTATGGACCTCTTATATATTTGTACATGATGATCATATCCCCCCTTATTCTCCTCTTCTCAAGAGTGAATAAATTCAGTTTCTCTAATCTTTCCTCATAGCTGAGCTCCTCCATGCCTCTTATCAGTTTGGTTGCCCTTCTCTGCACTTTCTCCAGTTCTCCGAATGTACCCCATACTCATTCACATAGGGTGGGGGGCCGGAATCTGGGGGGCCCCTTATTAAAGGGGCCTCTCAGATTCTGATTCTGATAAGCCCCCCGCCCGCATACCCTGACAACCAACGGCCAGGGTTGTCGGGAAGAGGCTCTTGTCCCTATTGACATGGGGACAAGAGTGCTTTGGGGTGGGGGTGCCCCCTCCCCCACAGCACACACTCCCCCATGTTGAGGGCATGCGGTCTGGTACGGCTCAGGAGGGGGGGGCGCTCGCTCGTCCCCACCCCCATTCCTGTCCGGCCAGACTGCGTGCCTGGGATAAGGGCTTGGTCTGGATCTTGGGGGGGGACCCCACGCTGGTTTTCGGCGCGGGTTTAACCCCTTATGTTCCAGACCATGTCTAAGAGCCTGGTATGCACCTGGAGGGGAACCCACATTTTTTTTGGTCTGGAGATTTTTATTTTTAAAACTACGACCATAAAAAAGTTAATATACAAAATAAACTAAATAACACAAAACAAACAACACACACAAACCATCATACCACCCTCCAAGAAAAAAACTGCAAAAAAAAAAAAACCACAAACAACATTAGAACGGGTATTTACAACAGGCTCACTGGTACAAGAAAAAGTCTTTATAGTCCATCAGAAAAAGCTTGTCCAGATCATTGCCAACAAAAAAAAGAACAAAACCAACTTAAAACGGCTCACTGGTACAGTAGGGAAATATTAAAGTCCATAAAAACCACTACTGTCCAGATCATCGCCAACCCACAACACTCCCCACCACCAGAACAACAAATACCTACAACCCACGTATGAGCGAGAACATGATAATCAGACATGTCTGTAGCCTTATTTCAAAAATAAACTATAAAACAAAATCTAAGGGGGGTGAGAAAGGAAAGTTGCCCCTACCCGTGGAGAGGGGCAGGGTCATGGCCTAAGGGGGCTGGAAGAGGAACCCCCTCCATAAATGGGCACACCTCTCAGGCCCGACCCTGCTCCTTTCCAGATCCCGCACCTTCACCAACTCCCGAAAGATATCGCCCCCCACCTCATGCACAGACAGGATTTTGTCCCTAGTGGACACCAAACACTGAGCGTGCCAAGTGTAGTAAAGCACAACTGACTAAATAAAGTGACGATAACTCAAAACCCCTGCGGACCCCGAAGTCACCATACACCCGCTCAGCATAGGTCAGGGCCGGAAGGCGGGGGTAGCCAATGGCACCCCCTACCCCCGTAAGAACCTCCATGTTGAAGGGACATTGGACCAGAAAATGGTCCATGGTCTCCGATGTCCCTCCACATTCCCGTCGGGGACAGCCCCTGTCCCCTAGGTTCAGATATATGAGATTTGCACGGACGTACAGTCGTCCATGGAACGACCTCCATGCAAGATCCCAAAACTTGTTCGGAATTCTGGAAGAATTCAAGAGGGCTAACCCCTCCGTGAGGACCCTCTCAGGACAGTCCCTTAAAGACAGGGGCTTCAAAAAGTCCGAGGCCATGACCCTCAGGTACAGCTCACGCCGACCCAGAGAGCCCACCTCAAGGGCAGTTATCCGCCACTGCCTCAGTACCTTCAATGCCAGGGGGACGTAGGATGGGAGATACCCATGCGATCTCCTCAGATCGCCGGGCCTCCTCCCACCTCCTCAGGAACAGCAAGAGCCAGTCCTTGCATGAACATTCCCACCAGGAAGGCGCATCCACAAAGATGGACTGCAAGTTGTACTTTACAAAAATGGTGATGAAGAACACCACCGGGTTGACCATGTCCAACCCTCCTTGCCTTCACTGGCGGTATGTGACCTCCCTCTTGATCAGGTTCAGTCTGTTTCCCCACAACAGCAGGAAGAACAGACCATAGACCCGAGCATAGAGAGATGCTGGCAAAAGACACACGTAGCTCACAAAGAGAAACTCAGGCAGTAAGTACGTCTTGACCAAGCACACCCTTTCCCTCAGGGAAAGTTTCCAACCTTTCCAGGCCTTCACCTTCCGAGTGGCACTCACCAGCCTGCGCTCCCAATTTAGCTTGGGATAATCACCCGGGCCGAAATGAATGCCGAGTACTCGAATCTCTGGTACGGGCGTGGGGAACACGTCCGGAAGGGGGAACTGCTCCCCCTCCTTCCCCATCCAGAAAACGTCACTCTTGTCCCAATTGACCAGCGAACCTGACGCCTCAGAGTAGCACCCGATCTGGGATTCCACATAATGGGCCTCCTCACGACCAGATACCACCACCGAGACGTCATCCGCGTAGGCCACGACCTTCACTGCCGAAACCGGACTCCCGACAGGTCCCACCGGAACCCCCACAAGACGCTCGCAGTCTAGCCTCCTTACGAAGGGGTCAACCGCAAAGACGTACAGGAGGGGGCTCAACGGGCAGCCCTGCCGGACGCCAGAGTCCACAGAAAAGGCCCGACCCACCCAACCGTTGACAAGAGGGAAGCTCTCAGCTCCCCTATACAATACCTGTAGCCAATCAACAAATTGATCAGGCAGACCGTATCTCCTCAGAAGCAGCCAAAGGTACTCATGGTTCACCCGATCAAACGCCTTAGCCTGATCCAGTGCAAGCAGATACCGCTCGCTGCCATCAGCCCTGCACCTTTCCACAGCCTCCCGGACGTTCAGGACGGCACCAAAAGTGCCCCGGCCAGGAATTGTGCAGTGCTGAGAGGGAGACAGCATCCTGCCCGCCAAAGCAGACAGACGTGTAAACAAGATCTTTGCCAGTATCTTCCTATCTGTGGTAAGAAGGGCGATCGGACGCCAATTCTCCACCACAGACGGGTCTTTCCCCTTTGACAGAAGGATCAGAGCTGACCTTCTCATTGAGGGAGGCAGCAGGCCATAGGCCAAACATTCACGGTACACGTCCCTCAAATGAGGAGCCAAGAGGCTCTTAAAAGGTTTTGTAAAACTCTGCCGTGAGCCCATCGGGCCCAGGCGACTTTTTAGATGCTAAAGAGCTGATAGCCTGCTCGACTTCAGCCACCGAGATCTCTTCTGTCAGAGAGTCAGGAAGGTCAGACCTCACTTCCAGTGGGGTCTCATCAAGGAATTCCCTGACTTTCTCCATGTCTAGAGGCCGCTTCTTCAGGAGGTCCGAAAAGTGGTCTCTGACGACACCCAGGATCCCCGATCTGGACCGGACCAGAGATCCCGAGGCATCCTTCAGGCCGTGTACGACCTTCGAACTCGCCGCCTCACCACAGCTCCTGTAGGGATCAGGAGAGATAAACTTCCCATAATCCCTCTCAAAAACCAGGGAGGCGAGACGGTCGTACTGACACTCCTTCATCTGCGCCTTCAGACCGGATATCTGTTCCCGAGAGCCCCCAGAGGACACCAGGCGGTCAAGCTGCCTGTGTAGTCTCTGGTAGGCCTGGTACTTGGAAGCTGCCCTGTACCCAGAGATTTCCCGGAAAAAGTCACCAGACCTCTTTTTAACTACTTCCCACCATTCAAGGCGGGAGCAGTTGCCCTCAAGAAACGAGGTCTGGTCCAGGAAGAAAACCTCATAGGCTTCCCTAACCTCAGGATCCTCCAGTAGCGACCCATTCAGGCGCCACATACCCCTCCCTTTCTGAGGAGTGTCGGCGACATTCAGGGCCACAGATACCATACAGTGATCGGAGAACTCCACCGACTGCAGCTCTGGAGCCGAGCAAGCAGAGTCCCCCTTTAAAAAAAAACCTATCTAATCTACTCTTAGAACTACCTCGGGAAAATGTGAAACCAGTGAGGTTGGGGAGGTGACGAACGTGCACATCCACCAACCCGGCCTCCCTCACTACGCTATTCAAAAAAGTACTATCATATCCCAGAGGGTTGGCGGCACCTGCCCGGTCTTTGGGCCTAGTGATCATATTGAAGTCACCACCAAAGATCACCTGCTGGGATGTAAAAAGATAAGGCTTAACCGCCGTAAGGAGGCTCTTCCTCTCCCTCTTAGTTTGAGGCCCATAAAAATTAATGAGCCGGAGGAATTGCCCCCTCACGACAGCGTCCACCACCAGACATCTACCAATCTCCACTTCAATCACTCGCCGGCAAGCCACCGAACCAGTCTTAAAAAGGACCGCAACACCACTGCAGGGCTCGGCCGCAAGAGACCAGAGGGAGGGCCCACATCTCCACTCCCTCTTTGCTAGATGCATCTCTGCCACAGATGCCAGCCAGGTCTCCTGCAAAAACAAAATGTCAGCTTCAACACGGCTGAGAAAATCAAAGGCCATAAAACGAGCTCGTGCAGAACGAATACTTGCGACATTAATGGTCGCAAGCCGTATTGGAGAGGGTACCGCCATCAAAATGATTGAAAGGGTCACGTTCTCCTTCATACTACAAACACCAAAACATATTTACATATTTACACTCCCTCCTCCTCCTCTGAGTCCGAGGAGGAGGAGAGGACACCAAACGGGTTCCCCAGGGACACCCCACTTCGTGCCCCTGGGGGAACCCCACCCTTCACAGGGGACCTCCCGCCCCCAGATTTTACAGCCTTCCCCTTCTTCCTGCGTCTCACCTGCTCCCACTCCTGCCATCTCTCT
The DNA here is from genome assembly GCF_905171775.1 of Rana temporaria. Taxonomy (NCBI): domain Eukaryota; kingdom Metazoa; phylum Chordata; class Amphibia; order Anura; family Ranidae; genus Rana; species Rana temporaria. The sequence continues at coordinate 36,676,088 of NC_053498.1, read as the reverse complement.
GAGGTGACTACGCCACCCCCCTCCTCGGACCCGCTGCTCGAGATTTCCCTCTTAGATGAGGCTCGAGCTGCTTCCGTCTCCATGGCCACAAGGCCAGAGGAGACTTTGGGTCCAGAAGGGGGGGGGATGGGAGAGGCAGGAGGGGGGCCAGAGACAGGGGGGGGACAGGAGACAGGGGAAGGGATAGGGAGAGGCAGGAGGGGGGCCAGAGACAGGGGAAGGGGATCGGCAGAAGAAGGGGAAGGGGGGGGACGGGACTTGGGAGGGGGGGGACGAGGGGGACGGGGACGGGGATGGGAAGATGAGGGGGGGCTGCATGGGGAGGCAGATAGAACAGGTGGAGGGGGGGGGGATCGGCCCTGCAACTAAAGGAGGGGAAAGCCAGGGCCCCGGACCCTCAGGCCCGGGACCCCCAGGCCTCCCCGACTCCTCCCCACCGGCTTCGCCTTCCGGAGGATCGGGAGCCTCCTGGCCAACTGAGCCCGTATCTCCCGGGGGGGGAGCCCCTCGCCCACGCCTGCTCCGCCTTCTTTGAGGCTGTGGGCCTGTTGGTCCCTCCGGAGGGGCATTAGGGGCCCCAGGATCCCCACCCCCCCGGCCATCACTCGCCGGGGGGGCTTCGGCCGCTCCCGGCCCGGGAGGTCCCCCCCCTGAGAAAGAACCCCGATATGCTTTGGGGCACCGACTGAATGGGTGCCCCATCTCACCACACAGATTACAACAGATCTTCCCACATGAGTCGGACTGGTGGCCAAACTCGTGGCACCGGCCACATCTGACCACCGTGCAGTCCGAGCTCATGTGGGTCGGGCTGCCGCACTTGAAGCAACGACGGGGCTGTCCCGGGTAGAAGGCCAGGATCCGGTCTCTGCCCAGGAAGGCGCTGCCAGGGAGGTGGGCAACACTGTTGCCCTCCCTCTTAAGCCGGATCCTGGCCAACCAAGCCCCGGTCCAGACCCCGCGCTCATCAAGGTTCTTCCTCAGGGGGGTCTGCAACTGCCCGTACCTCCCAAGCCAGGTGGCAATGTCCTCCGGAGGGAGCGACTCATTCCTCACCAGGATGGTGATGTTCTTAACCTCCTCCTGCCTGGAGATGGGAATGAGCCTGTACCTCTTCCAAGGGTCAACGCCCCTCACCAACCCAAAGCTGGTGATGAAGCGTTCCATACACACGGGAGTGACAAAACTTATATCAAACTCCCGTGTGTTGGTGGGATGAATGACCGCAAAAAGGTCACCCACCCCAAAACCCAAGGAGAGTACCAGGCCCACCACCTCACCTCGGGCGGGGCAGGGGTCCGGACCCTCGTACCGAAGCTGGACAACATTCCTACGCCTCCTCTCTGGACCACCTGTACCCCTCGTCCACGCCGACCCCTGCGTCCTCTCCTGGTCAGCAGGGGGGGCGCGGAAATTCTGGGCGCCAAACCGGCTGTACAGGTGGTCCAGAGGGGCACGAGAGCCCGCCACCTGGGCGAAAGAGCGACCCCCTTTAGGGCAGACAATAAGTTGGCCTCCGGAGACCCCCGAAAGATGTTCTCCGGAAGCGGGGTACCCCCCTCAGCACCCCCAGAAGTGGGGGGGGACGGGGGGGCCCCCATCTCTGCCGGTGGTGTTGCACCCACCCCCGCTGAACTACCCTGACCACCCTGACCCACCACCCTTGGCCTGACTACAGGCTCCTCCCCCCCTGGGGCCACAGCAGAGGGGGGTACCTCCCCCACCAAACTCCCCCACCCAGACCCCTCTGCGACCTCACCAGCCCCTTGGGACTTAACCCGTATTGGGGGGATGCCCCCCTGGGACCCCTCCAACTGCCGGATAAAGTCATAAGCTGCACAGTCCACCGGGAGGGGTCCCACCTGACATTCCCCCCACCCGCCTGTCCTGCAGGGAGCCCCTCGGGGCTTGTGGTAATGTCCATGGGGACCTGGGGGGGTGGCAGCTTACCGTCCATGTTACCGTCCATATTACCGTCCATATTACCGTCCATTACTTGCCCGGGGTGCCTGGAGGTGCCTGCTGCAACATCCGGGACTAGGCACCCCCGCACCCCCGGCCTCTCATCCCCCAGGTCCTCCAAGCCGGTGATACCAGCCGCAGATTCGCAGGGGGGCACTTCCGATCGCGGGGGGGGGGCACTTCCGGTTGCGGGGGGTGCACTTCCGGTCGCGGGGGGGTGCACTTCCGGTCGCGGGGGGTGCACTTCCGGTTCGCGAGGGGGGGGGGGGGGCACTTCCGGTTCACGGGCGGTCACTTCCGGGTCCCGAGCACTGGATGGGAGCTGGCCACATCCCCCTTCCCTGAAAAGGGGTTGATTCCCACTGGGGAATGTGGCCTCAGCTGCTCCTCCCCCAGCAGCCGGCGCCATCTTGGTCACACTACACACCAGCTGTTTGCCTGAAGCTGACTTTGTTATTATACCTCCACCATGTACCTGCCCCTCTCCCGGTGACATAGCAGCTGCAGGAGCAGTGTCTGACACTTTCACTGCCAGATCATCCCGCTCTACTGCACGCTGAGGGGTCATGGAGGCCGGCACATGGTGGGCCCCAGCTGTGGCAGCGTGACCATCCTGAGGGAGCCTGGGCATGCTGACCCGAAGACACCGGGGGGGGTACCTCCGGCGGCGCCTGGGCCCTGCGGCCTCCTGGATCACTGGGCTCCCCTGTCATAGCCAACCCCCCAGCCCCTTTTTTCACGGACCGAGGGATCGGCTCTCGGGAGCCCTCCCCAGGTTTTATGGCCTTACTGGGCCCTGCACCACCAGAGCTTCCACCCCCCCCCCACTACACCCAGGCTCTCCTGACTTCCCCGGCTGCTTGGAGGGTTGGGACCCCGACCGCCCGCTGCTCCTCCTTGCCGTCTGACTTCCTGATTGGTTGGCCTGCTGGAGGGTCTTCCGGAGCTCCTCAAGAAAGCACACCTCTCCAGCCCCACGTTCGAAAAAACCTCCCAGGTAACCCCAGATTTCATTAACCTCAAGCTTGAGGGTATTGATGGCCCCCCTATACTCCGACCTCTTACTACTAGAGCACCTGTCCCTCTTGTCCCTCAGGCCTGCGAGAGCTGTCATTTTTTCCACGCAGGCCTGGGCTATCCTAACCAGCAGGGACTTGATCTTATCACACCTCTTCCTGGCTTTGGCCTCAGTCTCACCTGGTTGAATGCTGGTCCAGTCTAAGAGACCCTGCTGGGTGCCCAGGAAGAGGCGGTCATCCCTGCTGATCTTCGTCTGGCTGGAGGAGGGCAGGTGCTGCTGGTTACTCCGGAGGCCGGATGCTGGTCCTTCACCTGGGCTGAGGGAGGCCATCCCTCCCCTCTTCTGGGGCCAGGGGCTGGGGCTGGGGCTGGGGCTGGAGGCTGGTCCTGGTGGCTGGATCCTCTGGAACACAGGAGCTCTGGAAGACAGGTCTTCTCTCTACTCCAGCAGGAAGTGAAATGAACAAAGTGGGAGGAGCTGGAAGCTTTTGGGTCTGGAGATTTTTATTTTTAAAACTACGACCATAAAAAAGTTAATATACAAAATAAACTAAATAACACAAAACAAACAACACACACAAACCATCATACCACCCTCCAAGAAAATAACTGCAAAAAAAAAACAAAAAAAACACACCAACATTAGAACGGGTATTTACAACAGGCTCACTGGTACAAGAAAAAGTCTTTACAGTCCATCAGAAAAAGCTTGTCCAGATCATTGCCAACAAAAAAAAAAAAAAAGGGAACAAAACCAACTTAAAACGGCTCACTGGTACAGTAGGGAAATATTAAAGTCCATAAAAACCACTACTGTCCAGATCATCGCCAACCCACAACACACCCCACCACCAGAACAACAAATACCTACAACCCACGTATGAGCGAGAACATGATAATCAGACATGTCTGTAGCCTTATTTCAAAAATAAACTATAAACAAAATCTAAGGGGGGTGAGAAAGGAAAGCTGCCCCTACCCATGGAGAGGGGCAGGGTCATGGCCTAAGGGGGCTGGAAGAGGAACCCCCTCCATAAATGGGCACACCTCTCAGGCCCGACCCTGCTCCTTTCCAGATCCCGCACCTTCACCAACTCCCGAAAGATATCGCCCACCACCTCATGCACAGACAGGATTTTGTCCCTAGTGGACACCAAACACCGAGCGTGCCAAGTGTAGTAAAGCACAACTACGCTGACTAAATAAAGTGACGATAACTCAAAACCCCTGCGGACCCCGAAGTCACCATACACCCGCTCAGCATAGGTCAGGGCCGGAAGGCGGGGGTAGCCAATGGCACCCCCTACCCCCGTAAGAACCTCCATGTTGAAGGGACATTGGACCAGAAAATGGTCCATGGTCTCCGATGTCCCTCCACATTCCCGTCGGGGACAGCCCCTGTCCCCTAGGTTCAGATATATGAGATTTGCACGGACGTACAGTCGTCCATGGAACGACCTCCATGCAAGATCCCAAAACTTGTTCGGAATTCTGGAAGAATTCAAGAGGGCTAACCCCTCCGTGAGGACCCTCTCAGGACAGTCCCTTAAAGACAGGGGCTTCAAAATGTCCGAGGCCATGACCCTCAGGTACAGCTCACGCCGACCCAGAGAGCCCACCTCAAGGGCAGTTATCCGCCACTGCCTCAGTACCTTCAATGCCAGGGGGACGTAGGATGGGAGATACCCATGCGATCTCCTCAGATCGCCGGGCCTCCCCCCCTCCTCCCACCTCCTCAGGAACAGCAAGAGCCAGTCCTTGCATGAACATTCCCACCAGGAAGGCGCATCCACAAAGATGGACTGCAAGTTGTACTTTACAAAAATGATGATGAAGAACACCACCGGGTTGACCATGTCCAACCCTCCTTGCCTTCGCTGGCGGTATGTGACCTCCCTCTTGATCAGGTTCAGTCTGTTTCCCCACAACAGCAGGAAGAACAGACCAGAGACCCGAGCATAGAGAGATGCTGGCAAAAGACACACGTAGCTCACAAAGAGAAACTCAGGCAGTAAGTACGTCTTGACCAAGCATACCCTTTCCCTCAGGGAAAGTTTCCAACCTCTCCAGGCCTTCACCTTCCGAGTGGCACTCACCAGCCTGCGCTCCCAATTTAGCTTGGGATAATCACCCGGGCCGAAATGAATGCCAAGTACTCGAATCTCTGGTACGGGCGTGGGGAACACGTCCGGAAGGGGGAACTGCTCCCCCTCCTTCCCCATCCAGAAAACTTCACTCTTGTCCCAATTGACCAGCGAACCTGACGCCTCAGAGTAGCACCCGATCTGGGATTCCACATAATGGGCCTCCTCACGACCAGATACCACCACCGAGACGTCATCCGCGTAGGCCACGACCCTCACTGCCGAAACCGGACCCCCGACAGGTCTCACCGGAACCCCCACCAGACGCTCGCAGTCTAGCCTCCTTACGAAGGGGTCAACCGCAAAGACGTACAGGAGGGGGCTCAACGGGCAGCCCTGCCGGACGCCAGAGTCCACAGAAAAGGCCCCACCCACCCAACCGTTGACAAGAGGGAAGCTCTCAGCTCCCCTATACAATACCTGTAGCCAATCAACAAATTGATCAGGCAGACCGTATCTCCTCAGAAGCAGCCAAAGGTACTCATGGTTCACCCGATCAAACGCCTTAGCCTGATCCAGTGCAAGCAGATACCGCTCGCTGCCATCAGCCCTGCACCTTTCCACAGCCTCCCGGACGTTCAGGACGGCACCAAAAGTGCCCCGGCCAGGAATTGTGCAGTGCTGAGAGGGAGACAGCACCCTGCCCGCCAAAGCAGACAGACGTGTAAACAAGATCTTTGCCAGTATCTTCCTATCTGTGGTAAGAAGGGCGATCGGACGCCAATTCTCCACCACAGACGGGTCTTTCCCCTTTGACAGAAGGATCAGAGCTGACCTTCTCATTGAGGGAGGCAGCAGGCCATAGGCCAAACATTCACGGTACACATCCCTCAAATGAGGAGCCAAGAGGCTCTTAAAGGTTTTGTAAAACTCTGCCGTGAGCCCATCGGGCCCAGGCGACTTTTTAGATGCTAAAGAGCTGATAGCCTGCTCGACTTCAGCCACCGAGATCTCTTCTGTCAGAGAGTCAGGAAGGTCAGACCTCACTTCCAGTGGGGTCTCATCAAGGAATTCCCTGACTTTCTCCATGTCTAGAGGCCGCTTCTTCAGGAGGTCCGAAAAGTGGTCTCTGACGACACCCAGGATCCCCGATCTGGACCGGACCAGAGATCCCGAGGCATCCTTCAGGCCGTGTACGACCTTCGAACTCGCCGCCTCACCACAGCTCCTGTAGGGATCAGGAGAGATAAACTTCCCATAATCCCTCTCAAAAACCAGGGAGGCGAGACGGTCGTACTGACACTCCTTCATCTGCGCCTTCAGACCGGATATCTGTTCCCGAGAGCCCCCAGAGGACACCAGGCGGTCAAGCTGCCTGCGTAGTCTCTGGTAGGCCTGGTACTTGGAAGCTGCCCTGTACCCAGAGATTTCCCGGAAAAAGTCACCAGACCTCTTTTTAACTACTTCCCACCATTCAAGGCGGGAGCAGTTGCCCTCAAGGAGCGAGGTCTGGTCCAGGAAGAAAACCTCATAGGCTTCCCTAACCTCAGGATCCTCCAGTAGCGACCCATTCAGGCGCCACATACCCCTCCCTTTCTGAGGAGTGTCGGCGACATTCAGGGCCACAGATACCATACAGTGATCGGAGAACTCCACCGACTGCAGCTCTGGAGCCGAGCAAGCAGAGTCCCCCTTTAAAAAAAACCTATCTAATCTACTCTTAGAACTACCTCGGGAAAATGTGAAACCAGTGAGGTTGGGGAGGTGACGAACGTGCACATCCACCAACCCAGCCTCCCTCACTACGCTATTCAAAAAAGTACTATCATATCCCAGAGGGTTGGCGGCACCTGCCCGGTCTTTGCAAAAAAACAAAAGAACAAAAGCTGGACAGCCGCACTCCAAAATTTTCTTTAAAAGAGATGTCTTTATTTTCAACTGTGCATACAGTCACTGCAAGCCCACAAAAATCAGTATGGCCAACGTTTCGCACTGGCGTCAGTGCTTAGTCATGGCTAGCAAGGTTCACACTACAAATGAAATATATACACAAAACATACAATCATGTGATGAAAAGCCCTGCCTACAGCAGGGAGGAATCAATTAAGTTAATCAAGCAGTAAATCAAACGGCACTTTAAACAGCTGAAATATGGGTTAAACCTCCCTCAAGTGTGTCCCTTTGTAAAAAAGGGAGAAAGCGTGAAAAACACATATTGATTTGTGAAAAACCTGTGTATAAATGAAAATCAAAATGAAATGACAATGAAGATAAACAAATATATAAAAATAGAAATACCCATAAAATTACTTATAAAGTTTCTCAAAATCAGACCACAACATATATGTATAGGTATAGTCTCACTTAAAAAATAAGAAATAATTATAATAATAAAAAAATTCTCTATTATGTGTATACATGTACATATATATATATATAGAAGCGCTCTCACCCGTGGTCATTTAGTGACTCAAAAATGCATAAGTTATTGGAATAAATTAATTAGTGAAGCCAAAATAGACCTATTTTAGGGAATAAACTGTGAAATAGCAAAATCAAATAATAAATTGATGGGAGAATCGCTACATGAATGGACATTAAGTTAAAGTTCAATATTGAGTAAGACCTTATAATGAATGAGTCAGTGAAAACAAAATCATATGGATATGATGTGCGTGAACATCATGCAGGTAATGACAACATCTGTTAAGGTGCCTTACCCAATAAATGTGATCGTGATGAACATGGTAACGGTTATTTTACCATTAGGTAGATGATGATCTAGTGCAAAAGTCTGAGGTCAAGTGTGGTAATGTGCAATCGATCTGTCTAAATATTTATCCATTCAGAGGTCTAATACATGAATGTAAGAGTATACATAATAAAGAAGCTGGTTATGCTCTGAAAGAGCAGACCAGCGACCATATACATATAAGTGTTGGGTTTTTTTTTTTTTTTTTTTTTTTTTTATATATATATTTTTTTATTTATTATCCGGTTAAGGAACTGTGTGAGTGACCTCGCACAAGTAAAGAGTGTGAATAGACATCTCTATACGTTAAAAAGACATAATAGTCGCGAGGGCAAATGTAAATAAGAATACAAGCAAGTATGGATATGATCCTGCATGAAAGTCCGGTGTCAATCATCGATATTAAAAATAAAAATAAAAAGATTATTATACCGAACCGGACAATCAATTGGATCTTATAAGGAACGGGGCTAGCACATGAATAGAAAAGAAATTCAAACAGATAAATAAACAAGTGCGCAAAAAGCCCGAGAACCTGTGCAATGGTGTGGCACCTGGTTATATATGACAAGGGACAAGGGTCGACATAAGTCAAACTGTCTATAATGGTACCTCATCAGCCATACAATGAAACCAGTATAGCGTACTGCTCCTAAAACCCAGGGGAAAAATAAAGAAAAAGGAAACAAAGATTAAAGAGGTATAAAAACGCAAAATTGCGAATAGGTATATCTAAAATAGGTTTTTATATAGTATATGTATAATGAGGGACGAATACAATACCCATATGAATATGGGATGTGTAACATAGATTGTATAGAAATGTGTATGCTTCATAATGAAGCGCTAATTGAACCTAGGGGTGGGGGGGGGGATATATTATGAGAGGTAGATGAAAAATGATGCAGGATGCACTAATAATATTGGTGAAGGTGAAGCTGTGTAATGTGTCTCCAATTACAGTAGAAGAAGACTTGTATATGTTATCACCTCCAGATATGGCATCAATCCAACCGCTAATGCCTGATTAAAAATAATGTTTAATGCATAACCTGCATGTTCACCCGACAAAAAACCCCCCCCTCCCAAAACCCCCGTAGAGCCCTCGTACCCTGTATATTAACAGGCCACACGAGAACCCATATATTAATTTATGGTGTCTTGATAAAAATTATTACCAAGAGCCATATGGTGACCCGCCTGTTCGTGAATGAGATATGCAAAGTATGGACAGTGCAAAGGTGAGCAAAATTGCATAATTATGTAAATATGAATGTAGTCTCAAACTTAAATTGGGGAAGTTACACTGAAACCCGTATGGTAGCCCACCTGCCGAAATAAACAGCAGGTGAGCAGCAAGTGGGTAATGTAAATGAGTTTACCATTAACAACTTGGGTGTAAACCATAGGAACAAGTAATAGAGCCTCAACAAATCAAAAAAGACACTTTGTGTTCCCACAAGATGACAAGTATAATATTGGGTGTGGGAACATGGTTATGTACGTGTGATGATAAATACATTAGAAAAAGAGGACAAAAACAGTGAGTATGCCAAGCAGAGGGGAGGGGGGGGGAGAGAGATGTTACTCTCAATCATGGAAATGGGAAACATCCCAATCAAAGTTGAGGCCCCAAGGCTGTCTAGAATTGAGGTGAAATATCCAATATACCTCCCGTTTACAAAGAAGTTTGAATCTGTCCCCCCCTCTAACCGGACACACAATCCTCTCAATACCCTGTATGGACAGGCTGGAAATGTTTTTGTCATGTACGTTGTTCCAGTGCCTGGCTACATTGGTATTGTGATTTTTGTCAATGTCGTACAGATGGTCACTGAGTCTGTCACGTAGTCTTCTAATGGTCCTACCAACATATTGGACATTGCAGATGTTGCAAGTAATTACATAAACCACAAACTTAGTGTTGCAGTTTATGTATTGCTTAATGTAAAAATTTCTGCCACTGGAGCATGACCGTATAACTTTACCAGCTCCCATTAGGGGGCAGTATCTGCACCCATTGGTGCCGCACTTGAAGGTGCCCACAAAGTCCAACCAAGTTGAAGAAGTGGGTTTGGACTCAAAGAGACTAGGTGAGAGAACCCCCCCCCAATGTGGGGGCTCGACGACTGACCGTCTTAATACCCTTCGACAGAATGGATGTGTAAGACGCATCACTATACAGTACAGGCAAATATTTGATAATGATCTGCTTAATTTTGTAAAATTCCATACTGTAAGAGGTAGAAAAGATCGGAGCTGGCTCATTGTTCATGGAGTTGGGAGATCTAGATCTAGATCTCCTGTTGTCCAAAAGTGAGTCTCTTGGAATGGCATTAACCCTACGAAGGGCATTGTTGACCACAGTGGCAGAGTATCCCCTGTCTTTAAACCTATGAGCCATTTCAAGAGCTTCACTCGTAAAATCCACAGGTGAGGTGCAAAGTCTTTTCAGGCGAAGGAACTGCCCATAGGGGATACTATTAATAGTATGCGGAGGGTGAGATGAGTCAGCTCGTAGCAGAGCATTACCTGCAGTACTCTTTCTGAATAAACTTGTGGAAATAATACCATCAGCCCCAGTGAGTTTTAGATCTAAGAATTCAATGGTAGTAGGTTGTAGGTTACCTGTAAACCGAAGATTGAGCTCATTGTCATTGAGATAAACTAGCCACTCATCTAGATCTGCAGACTCGTCGGAAATGACGAGGAGCAGATCGTCGATGTAGCGACAGTAGATGACTGTATCTGAACGACGGGGGCTGGTACCCCCAAAGATGCGGGACTTTTCCCACCATCCCATGTACAAATTGGCCAGGGAAGGTGAGAACTTAGCCCCCATGGAAGCCCCGCACCTCTGGAGGTAGAAGACCCCGTCGAACATAAAGAAATTGTGCGTTAACAAATATTTAAGAGCCAAAACAATGAACTCCTGTAAGACTAATGAATAGTGACCCGACTCTTTCAAAAAGTGAGATACTGCCTGTAAACCTAGATCATGCGGGATGCTAGAGTAGAGACTGCATACATCGTAACTCATCCATCTGTAACCATGTTGCCATGGAACCCCCGACAATTTGCACAAAAGATGTTTGGTGTCTCTTAGGTAACCAGGAAGAACAGACACAAGTGGCTGCAGCCGGCCATCCACCCACTCACCGAGGCGCTCGTTGAGCGACCCGATGCCTGCCACAATCGGTCTACCAGTTAAGGGAACTAGTCCCTTGTGGATTTTTGGCAGATGGTGGAAGACCGGCATTATGGGATATGCTGGGATAAACATTTTACTATCAGCTTCAGAAAAAATGCCTGCGGCTACCCCCCTGTCTAGAAGAGAAACCAAGTCTTTTGTAAACTCCATAGTGGGATTACTTTTGAGACATGTGTAAGTGGATGTGTCAGATAATTGTCGGATGGCTTCTGATCTATAAAGGCAAGAGTCCATGACAACCACCGCCCCCCCCTTATCCGCATTTCGGATCACTACATCCTTATCAGAGCTCAAGGACATCAAAGCCTTTTTCTCGAGCTGTGTTAAGTTGGAGGAGTGTGGGACATTAAGGCAGCTGTGAGCCAGATGAGTCAGGTCTCTCTCCACTAACTTCTGATATAGATCGAGTTCACTGCCCCTGGACCCTAGTGGATAGAATCGAGATTGTAATTTGAAAGGTATAGAAATCAAATCATCCACAGGATCCACGGGGCAGGGGTCCGATTCAATGAGTAAATCAGTTAGGTCTTGAAGACCACAAACATCCTTAAACAGAATAGGAGAAGAGACCAACTCACCCAGCTCCAAGCTGCTTCCTGATGAACTGACTTCGTCTATAGGTGGCTTGAAAAAATGTTTCTTAAGGGTTAATTTTCTTGCAAATCTATTAACGTCCAATATGGTACCAAACAAGTTAAAATGGTTGGACGGACAAAAGTTCAAGCCTTTCGATAGTAGATGGAGTTCATCTGGGTTTAAGTCTCTTTTAGAGATGTTGATAACGTTGTTGGTTATTTCCTTCTGTTTCCCCGTAAAGCGTATGGGGTGCGTGTAGCCTTTGGATCTCTTGCCTCCCCTTCTTGTCTTTTTATGATGGGTTTTCGCTTCTTTGTGTCCTTGGTTCCGTGAGGGTGTCCATTGGGTTGTATATCATCGTCCGACAACGGACTTGGTGTTAGTGCGGGACGGTCCGGAGATGATTCGGATCCGGATGTAACCAAAGTGTCATATGCGACATCGTGCTCGATGTCGGAAAAGCTCACCTTCTTTGCTCTATTCTTGCGAGGGCGTCTGGACTGAAAAGGAACATGCGTGCGTATATAAACTTTATTGCTCTCGTAGTCGGCACGGTCTCTCAGTTGCTTGCCCCTTTTTGTGTCGATGACGAATTTCTCAAGTTTATCCAATCTTTTATTTAATTTGCTGTCCAAATCGGCAAAATCTGGATGTGTTTGCAGCATGGTAAGATCTTTTTGAACCGCTGACATTTCGGTTTGCAATGAGCTAACTTGCTCAAGATTGGATTTGATGAGAATGCTCATTAAGGCAAAAGAGCAGGTGTTAAGGGTATCCGTCCCTTAACTGGTAGACCGATTGTGGCAGGCATCGGGTCGCTCAACGAGCGCCTCGGTGAGTGGGTGGATGGCCGGCTGCAGCCACTTGTGTCTGTTCTTCCTGGTTACCTAAGAGACACCAAACATCTTTTGTGCAAATTGTCGGGGGTTCCATGGCAACATGGTTACAGATGGATGAGTTACGATGTATGCAGTCTCTACTCTAGCATCCCGCATGATCTAGGTTTACAGGCAGTATCTCACTTTTTGAAAGAGTCGGGTCACTATTCATTAGTCTTACAGGAGTTCATTGTTTTGGCTCTTAAATATTTGTTAACGCACAATTTCTTCATGTTCGACGGGGTCTTCTACCTCCAGAGGTGCGGGGCTTCCATGGGGGCTAAGTTCTCACCTTCCCTGGCCAATTTGTACATGGGATGGTGGGAAAAGTCCCGCATCTTTGGGGGTACCAGCCCCCGTCGTTCAGATACAGTCATCTACTGTCGCTACATCGACGATCTGCTCCTCGTCATTTCCGACGAGTCTGCAGATCTAGATGAGTGGCTAGTTTATCTCAATGACAATGAGCTCAATCTTCGGTTTACAGGTAACCTACAACCTACTACCATTGAATTCTTAGATCTAAAACTCACTGGGGCTGATGGTATTATTTCCACAAGTTTATTCAGAAAGAGTACTGCAGGTAATGCTCTGCTACGAGCTGACTCATCTCACCCTCCGCATACTATTAATAGTATCCCCTATGGGCAGTTCCTTCGCCTGAAAAGACTTTGCACCTCACCTGTGGATTTTACGAGTGAAGCTCTTGAAATGGCTCATAGGTTTAAAGACAGGGGATACTCTGCCACTGTGGTCAACAATGCCCTTCGTAGGGTTAATGCCATTCCAAGAGACTCACTTTTGGACAACAGGAGATCTAGATCTAGATCTCCCAACTCCATGAACAATGAGCCAGCTCCGATCTTTTCTACCTCTTACAGTATGGAATTTTACAAAATTAAGCAGATCATTATCAAATATTTGCCTGTACTGTATAGTGATGCGTCTTACACATCCATTCTGTCGAAGGGTATTAAGACGGTCAGTCGTCGAGCCCCCACATTGGGGGGGGTTCTCTCACCTAGTCTCTTTGAGTCCAAACCCACTTCTTCAACTTGGTTGGACTTTGTGGGCACCTTCAAGTGCGGCACCAATGGGTGCAGATACTGCCCCCTAATGGGAGCTGGTAAAGTTATACGGTCATGCTCCAGTGGCAGAAATTTTTACATTAAGCAATACATAAACTGCAACACTAAGTTTGTGGTTTATGTAATTACTTGCAACATCTGCAATGTCCAATATGTTGGTAGGACCATTAGAAGACTACGTGACAGACTCAGTGACCATCTGTACGACATTGACAAAAATCACAATACCAATGTAGCCAGGCACTGGAACAACGTACATGACAAAAACATTTCCAGCCTGTCCATACAGGGTATTGAGAGGATTGTGTGTCCGGTTAGAGGGGGGGACAGATTCAAACTTCTTTGTAAACGGGAGGTATATTGGATATTTCACCTCAATTCTAGACAGCCTTGGGGCCTCAACTTTGATTGGGATGTTTCCCATTTCCATGATTGAGAGTAACATCTCTCTCCCCCCCCCCTCCCCTCTGCTTGGCATACTCACTGTTTTTGTCCTCTTTTTCTAATGTATTTATCATCACACGTACATAACCATG